>NC_143566.1:64207045-64811363 GCF_054136105.1 Typopeltis vanoorti
GTCGACATATCAACAAGTTTGATAAACTAAAAAAGAACTCGACGTCCAAACAAAAACTACAAACCAACACTGTAGTTCAGTGCTTCCCAAACTTCTGGATGTCAAGGCCCCCTTTGCAAAAATTAAAATATTTCACGGCCCCCCCCCCCTCGAAAAAAAAATCGTAATAGAGATATATTATTATAATATTTATTGTATTTATATTCAATACAAAACATACACAGCGAATATTGCAAAAATCAAATGCATATATTACATTTTTTGCCTCTTACCATTTGGTTCTGAAGACGATGCGGGCTATTCTGGTAAAATACTGTCCTTTTTTTTTTTATAGTCTGTTTCTCCTTCTTCTGATTGTTTGCGGGATTTTTTTATTTTTTTTAATTTTTTACCAACCACTTATCCATCTCAGGGTTAAATTTTTTAACGTAGAATAGATCAAATAATATCACCACTTACCAATACTGGCACACCACAGACTGATAACATGAAATTAGTGAATATTACCTGAATAAGGGAATCCCCCGGACCAGGAACATTTTTCACTTTTGTGACTTTTCTCCTTTTACGGTAATTAAGCCTAACGCGAAACAGACAGCAAAGGCAGTCTGTTTATTAAAACGTGCATATGATTGGTGCGGTATTAACAAAAGATCGCGCAACCGAAGGATAAAAGCATAGCTGACAATTGAGTTGAAATGCTAACTCTCTTCATCCGAATTCCATATGTGAAACTGCCATAACATTCATATTATATATATATATATATATATATATATATAATGTGCAGCTCAGTGGATGTGGCGTTTGCATACCACCGCGCTTGGCCGCACGAAGGAAGTCTTGGTTTCGAGTCTAGTCGGCGACTAGAGGAAATTTTTCTAAGCCTTTTTTCGACCGGTTCCCGAGTTAGTCGATCTCTGGCACGGGCAAGCAGGTTTTTCCTCCCAGAAACTCGGGTTTTTCGTACTGTAAACTCAAGAAAATCGACCGTAGAACCCACATTATTTCAGACATTAAATATTTGTGTTACGGTTAGGGACCACGAGATGGCGGCACATTTGAGCCGTCTCTCTTCACTGCGTACCGCTTAATTAGTGATAGCCTTGGGCCATCTGTCTCTGATTGGGTACCAGTGGAGATTGAACTGCCCACTCAGTCTCCAAAAGTTAGATAGGGCTAAAATGGCCTCGCCTACTCCCGTATATACGGGAATAAAAAGGCGTTAGCTGATTTTTTTTTTTTTATATATATATATATATATATTACTTAGTTTTAACACTTTTACGAATTTTAACACGTTCGGTTGAATTTTATTGCTGCCTTGGGAAATCAAACTCACATACATCTAATTAATAACAATAGTTTTTAGTTAGATACTGTGTTTGCCCATGCAACATATGGTTTTGTTTCAGTCTATACAGCATAGTTTCTGTATAAGGGGACATGTGATTCATTAATTAGTGTGTTTTTATCCCAGTTGTCTCTAATTGCACTATTTGTTGAGAAATATATTACACAGACTCCTCATACCTTATTCACTGGCATAATAAAAGTACTTATTTTTATTGCCTCTGCAGTATAGTGGCTCTTAGGGAGGGCGTGTTGTTTACCACTGCAAGCGAGTTACTATATCCCCACATGAACTTGTTTAAGCTTTTTTTCATGTGTGAAGTATATGCGAAACTTTTATTGGTAACAGAAAACTAGCTCGGATGACAGTGATAATATAAAATGAGTTTTGATATGTATATAAAGTCAATATCAATAGTCCCTGATTACGAACGCGTTATGAAAGGGACAGAAAGATTTGGAACTTCCCTGGAGAGCATTCGAAGTAAATACAATTAACCACTGCTTTGAAATGAAACATATGAATAAGCAATATTTACTAATATTCGTTAAGCACCAAAATACACAGGAAGCAAAGTTTGTGAACCAACACCAATGTGTAAATTTTTCCTTTAAAATATAAAAAATAACAAAAAAGAAATAATAAAAGTTAAATACGTTTCTTTTAAAATAAAAAAATATACTTAGTCTTTAAACATTTTAAATTTGTTTTCATTATTTCATGGCCCCCCTCCAACAAAACCTACGGCCCCTAAGGGGGCCGTGCCCACAATTTGTGAAGCGCTGCTGTAGTTAACCTTTCGTCAGTTACCTTGAAGTCTTAAGCACTCAATACTCTGTCTGTAGTCACAACTTCGCCACTGCTTCTAGTAAATTACCGGCCAAGGAATTCATGATCCAGATTGAACGCGGGATTCGCCACCTTCCAAACCACATCGCCAACGATATTAGATTGGATGTAGCCTGTGTTCTCACAAAAGCAAAACCACCAAAAACCAACATATCCATTAGTGAATACAAGTCACTACAAGAATTGAAGCAAAACAAAGAAATAGTTATCACCAAAGCAGATAAGGGTAACGCCATTGTGGTACTTAATCATAATGACTACACAGGTAAGCTTAAGGCTATACTATTAGATTGAGCTACTTACCTCCCCATTGAATACAATCCCACCAACTCACAAATTAGAAAACTCCATAGGTTCCTTAAGAAGGTTACTTTTTGGCCTGTGAAGATTACTAACAGACTAAAACCATATAACTTTAGACCCCCCCCCGTATATATGGGCTCCCAAAAATACACAAAGAAAATGTGCCATTACGTCCCATAGTGGATGGCATTGATTACCCCACTCACAAACTAGCTAAGTATTTAGCCAAAGCGCTCACACTATACTGGCAATACACCATTACACATAAAAAACTTAGCCCACTTCAAAGCCAGTGTAGAAAACTGTTGAAAGTTTATTTTTCACTTGGTCAAACTATGATAAATTTAGTTTAATCCTTTATCCAAGTGTGTGCAAACAAAGTTTGCACCTGAAAGTATCTTCAGGACTGGGGTAAAGTGGTACAACACCGGGCAACTCCTTGCAAAGGTGGAGCAAGATACCAACACTCCTATCTCAGTATCTCCTACAATGCAAAACACATCTCCTTGCGGATATGTATAATGTTATGCATTAAGGGAAGGAGTTGCCCAGTGTTGTACCACTTTACCCCAGTCCTGAAGATACTTTCAGGAGCAAACGTTATTTGCACACTTGGATAAAGGATTAAACTAAAAATTTATTATAGTCTGACCAAGTGAAAAATAAACTTTCAACATCTTTCTCTAAATCCAGACTAATTTAATAAAAATGTAGCACTGTTTGGCAGCTCCTATAGGAGGAGATGACCTTGTAAATGCTTCTGCCTGGTATCTCCACTTGGGCCTGGCTTCCGCTGAAGAGACCTCAATAAAGGTCGAAACTAGTCTGGGTAGTGCCCGTCCCTTAATGCATAACGTTATACATATCCACAAGGAGATGTGTTTTGCATTATGGGAGATACTGAGATAAGAGTGTTGGTAGCTTGCTCCACCTTTGCAAGGCTTTGCCAGTATAGAAAATCTTACACTCCAACATAATGACATAATGGTGAGTTTTGACATCTCTTCCTTATTCATAAATGTCCACCTCAAAGAAACCTTAGAGCTAATCAAAGCTAAATTTCCTCCCGATATCTCAGCCTTATTTCAGTTCACAATGAACTCAGGCTATTTCGTTTGGCAGGAAAAATTCTACAAACAGATAGAGGGGACAGCCATGGGTTCACCACTTCACCACCTTTGGCCAACTTCTTTATGGAGACTTTTGAAGAGAAAGCCTTAAACTCAGTCCCACAAAAACCTACCATATGGCTTCGCTACGTTGATGACGTGTTCGCTATTTGGCGACATGGCCTGGATACACTTCTCTCCTTCTTAACACACTTAAACAACCAACACCCTAGAATTAAGTTCACCCTAGAAAAAGAGAAAAACAATAGCCTCCCCTTCCTAGACACACTAGTTACCTGCCAACCTGATGGAACCTTGGTTTACTCAGTTTATAGAAAACCCACCCATACAGGCAGATACATTCAACAACAATACCCCCCCCCCCTCACAACAATATGGAGTTATTAAGACACTATTCAACAGGGCAAAACGTATCTGTTCAAATGATCAAGCCCTAACCACTGAATTAAATCACATCCTTAACACTTTCTCAGCCAATGGCTACCCCCCAAAAAAATCCAAAAAACACTTAAACCAGTTATCCACAACCCACCTCCCCCCTCCACCTTCACAAAAAAGATTACTCTAAATCCATAACCATCCCCTACATCCAAGGCACCTCAGAAAAAATCAACAAAATCCTAAAAAAAACATGACTCAACCACCTGTTACAGACCATACAGAAAATTGGCATCCCTTATCCGCTCCACTAAAGACCAAACACTTCCCTTAGACCTACCTGGTGTATACCAGGTCGCTTGCAGCTGTAAATTGTCCTGCTTTGGCCAAACAGGCAGGACAGCAAATCTCAGAACACAAGGACTACATCCAATTTCACCAGTACAGCCACTCTGGGCTTGCAGACCATGCTCTGGATACCCGCCACAGAATAAGGTGGAAGAAAGCCACAGTAATACACCACAGCAAATTCAAATATGAAAGACTATTCATGGAATCAGCCTCAGCCCTTAGGAACATGCCAAACCTCAACAAATTTGGGTGCATAAGACTGCCCCAAATTTGGGAAACATATATCAGAAGAACTTCAGCCCAGAGGCCAATAATTACCAATATAGCCTACCGGGGGGGGCACCATCAGGACTTTAGGAAACGGTAGCTTCCTCGCTTCGTTTCTCATTTGCTGTTATGTAGCACTTGCGTGCACCTGTTCTTTATTTTAAGTTCCCAAGAAAATGGCAACGTGATGCCGAAATATCAGAAAGTATTTATTAAAGTTGTTTTTAATTTATATTTCTAGTGTACGCTGTCAATTCCTTAATTATTAGTTATCATGTTTAACCAGCATATAAGCCTTTCAACAAGAATTACAATAGATTAAAAAATTCCAAGAAATTACATTCTTGGTTTAATCCTTATCCAAGTGTAAGCAAATAAAAATTTAAACATGAAGTAACATCAAGACTGGGTTTTGAATATAGAGGTTAATGACTTCACATTAATTGCCTAAGTATCACATAATGCAGTGCACATATCCTTACAGACATTTTTAATACTATGCATTACGGGAAGGACCACTACCCAGAAAGGTTTCGACCTTTATTGAGGTCTCATCAGTAGGAGCCAGATCCAGAAGTGATATGAAGATTGAAGTAATGCAGAAGTCATATTTCCATGTACAAGTAGTCAAAAGATGTCACAAATTAATACTAAAATACTCTGGAATAGAGAAAGATGTTTCAAAGTTTTTTCACTTGGTTATACTATAAATTAAAGATGCCAAGAAATTATATTCTTGGTTTAATCCTTTAATGCAAATAAAAATTTATATGTGAGGGTAACATCATGACTGGACTACTTGTATATAGAGGTTAATGACTTCACATTAATTGCCTAAGTATGTCATAATGCAATGCACACATCCTTACAGACATTTTTGATGCTATGTATTATGGGAAGGACCACTACCCAGACCAGTTTCAACCTTTATTCAGGTCTCATCAGTGGGAGCCAGATCCAGATGTGATACGAAGATTGAAGTAATGCAGAAATCATTTTTATTTATTACTAAAATACTCTGGATTAGAAAAAGATGTTTGAAAGTTTTTTCACTTGGTTATGTAAAAAATTAAAGATGCCAAGAAATTATGTTCTTGGTTGCATATGAAGTAACATCACAAGTGGACTACTTGCATATAGAGGCTAAAGACTTCCCATTGCCTTAGTATCTCATAATGCAATGCACATATCCTTATAGACATGTATAATGTTATGCATTATGGGAAGAGCTACTAACCAGAAGTGATACAAAGATTGAAGAAGTAATTGAGAAGTCATATTTCCATATACAAGTAGTCAAAAGGTGTCACACCTTATTATTAAAATATTCTGTATTAGAGAAAGATGTTTGGAAGTTTTTTTTTCACTTGGTTATACCATAAATTAAATATGCCAAGAAAATATATTCTTGGTTTATCCTTTATCTAAGTGTAAGCAAATAATATATATATATATTTTTTGATGAGTCCTCAATAAACGTTGAATCCAGTCAGGGTATCCATGATAGAATACGAAGGCAATCAATGTGAGGTCATTAGCCTCTACATACAAGGTAGCTCAGTCATGATGTTACTTCACATGCAATTTTTATTTGCATTAAAGGATTAAACCAAGAATATAATTTCTTGGCATCTTTAATTTATAGTATAAGCAAGTTGATGGAGGGTTTTTCACTTGGCTATGCTACCAATTATACAGATATAATTACACTTGGATATTACACTTATCCAAGTGTAAGCAGACAAAGTTTGCACCTGAAGTATTTTCAGGACTGGGGCAACTCGTGGCAAAGGTGGTATAAGTTCTCATCATTTGCCTTAGAATCCCATAATGCAAAGCACATCTCCTTCCAGACATATATAATGCTATGCATTGAGGGAAGGATCAATACCCAGACCTGTTTCGACCTTTATTGAGGTCTCATTAATGCCAGTTGTGCTTTCCATTATGGGATACTAAGGCAAGTGATGAGAACTTATACCTTTCCCACGAGTTGCCCCAGTCCTGAAAATACTTCAGGCGCAAACTTTGTTTGCTTACACTTGGATAAAGGATTAAACCAAATATATAATTGATAGTATAAGCAAGTGAGAAAACTTCAAAGTTTTCTCACTTAAAAAGCATTCACAGTGATAGCGAGAAACTTTATTTTCATGTAAATGTGTGCAATATCATCATTCAACATCAAAGAAGTAAAAAATCACAACACTGGGTTTCTAGAAAATAATATCAATATTTAAATCAGACAGTATCAGGAATTGTTTTATTATTATTATTATTATTATTATTTTGGGCGACTCCAGGAGTCCTTAGACTCATCGAGGGAGGCCCTAAACATCGTGTCCACACAACTATGCGATTTCATTCTCACAGTATCTATCATACCTTGTCTTGAACTCGTTCACCGTCATAGCACCCACAACAGACTCTGGCAGCTTATTCCACTCATTTACCACTCTAAAAGTAAAGAACCCAGCTCTAACACCCCTGCTAACCACACTCTTGCCCAGCTTCCATAGGTGTCCCCTACTTCTCCCACCACCAGTCCTGATCTCAAAAATATCCTCTGAATTAATCCTATAGAATCCCTTTAGCAATTTGAATGTCTCAATCATATCTCCCCTCCTCCGCCTATCAACTAGTTTCTGCAACCCACAAATCTTCAACCTGTTCTCATATGGTTCATTCCATAGACCTGTTATCATCTTAGTCACTCGCCTCTGGATCCTCTCCACCTCCTCCCCATCAAGAAGGAACCGAGGTGACCAAATCTGGGCACAGTAGTCGAGATGAGGTCTAATCAAGGCTCGGTACAGAGGTACAATAATTTGCTTGTCTCTGCTCGTCAAGGTATTTTTCAACAACCAAGTGAGTTGATGAGCTGATTTAGCTACTTTTGCAGTGTGCCCCCTAAACTTCATCTCCCTATCCACCAACATTCCCAAGTCCCTGGCCTCATCAATCTCCTGGAGTACAGTTCCACCAATGTGGTATACTGCTGCTAATCTTTTCACCACAACATGCATAACCTTACATTTTGTCACATTAAATTGACATCCATTCTCCTTAGCCCAGAACACCAATCTATCTAAGTCATCCTGCAAGACTTTGACATCTTCTGCATTCGCTATCGCCCTACCCAACTTTGCATCATCAGCGAACAAATGAATTGTTCCACTTAGATCCTTCCCTATATCGTTAATGAACAGATTAAACAGCAGTGGTCCAAGAACAGAACCATGCGGCACACCACTAGTCACAGACCGTCTTTTGGATTCTACTCCTGAATAAACTACTCTTTGATATCTTTCCATCAACCACCCACCTATCCATCTCACCAACCCTATATCCATTCCCATATGTTGTAGTTTATGGATTAGAATTCTATGTGGTATCCTGTCAAATGCCTTTGCCAGGTTCAGCAGTATCACTGTAAACCCATTACCCTTATCCAGTTCAGCCATCACCTTGTTATAAAACTTGAGCAAGTTACTGAGGCATGATTTACCCTTCACAAAGCCATGCTGTCCCCTGTACAGTATCTCGTTTTCATCAATCCATTCCTGTATTTTCCCCTTGACAACTTTCTCCAAGACCTTGACAACAACTCCTGATATGCTGATCGGTGTAATTTTCAACCGTAGTCTTGGATCCTCCTTTATGCAGTGAAACTATTTTCCCCTCTTTCCACACCTTTGGGACTAAACCAGACCCAAGACTCAGATTAAACAACATGGTCAAGTGCACTGATAATTCCTTAGCCGCTTCACGCAAGACCCGTGCCGGTATACCATCCAATCCCACAGATGTGTTCACGTTAAGGTTCTGTAATAGACTATTCACCTCCACTTCATTCATCACAATTCCCATATAAACTAATGGTTCCTTCATTTTTTCAATGTCACCACCTGGATGATATGCTTTTGCAAAGTGCGCGCTCAGTAACTCCACTATATCGACTGATTCAGTGACCTCCTTACCATTGTCATTCCTTACCCTCTTTCCATTTCTTAGTTATTGATATGGTTGGAGGATTTCATTAAAAGCCAAGTCAAAGGCATGGTCACTATCCAGACTAATTTTGACCTTTACTGAAGTGTCATCAGTAAATCAGGCAGATACCAAGGTTAAATTAATGCATAAGTCATATCATATCTCATATACAAGTAATAAAAATATGTATCATTTTGCACCTTTTTATTACTTGTATAATGGAAATATATTTCTTCTGCATTAATTTAACCTTGGTATCTTCCTGGATTTGGCCACCAATGATGATCCTTCAATAAAGGTCGAAATCAGTCTGGATAGCGATCTTACCTTAATGCATAACATTATGAACTTTCAAAAGGAAGTGTGCTTTGCAATATGAGATACCAAGGCAAATGATGCAAAGCCATCAGCCTCTATACAGAGGTAATCTGATCATGAAGATGCTTCACATGTACACCTTGTTTGCTTACATAAAGGATTAAATGAGAATCTAGTTTTCTAGCGAGTATACTTTACTTGTAACCAAGTAAAATAATATTTCTACTATGACATGGTCAACTGCTTAACACATTCCCTTTAAATAAATGACAAAATCTCATCCAATCCTGGTGTGGTAAGCTGAGCAATTAGAGTGTCCACTCTACAACTAACAGGCTGCAGTTCAATTCCATGATGACTGATGATGTCTTGATTGAAAAACTATCTAGTGTGTGAAGGCCTGAAATATTATATGGTGCAATTGTTTCAAGCTACTAAACATTAGTAGCTTGAAACAATTGTACATTTGGTCTCTAGAACAGGGTTTCTGGTTTATGTAAAAAAAAAATAACTAAATAAAAAATACAAAAAATATATGAAATTCATTTAAAAAAACAGAAATAGTCCTGCCCATTATGCACTTTCAAAAGGAAGTGCAAAATGAATCTGTAGTATACATCCAATGTATACTATAAATTTACAAAAATCTTTTGTGGGTGACAGTCACATAAAAAAAAAAAAAAATTCACTACCTCCCTCACATCTAGCACTATCGAAAATTCATCCTTTTCATTCACTTCTAATCCTTCATCTCCCATTTCTCTAGAAATAAAACCCAAATAAAGCAATCATTAAACAGCTCCACTATGTCATTGGCACTGTTCACTTGGTTACTGTCTCCATACAACAAGGTCATTCAGAGATAATGATCTCTCCTCTTAATGGAAACATAACTAGGATTCCTTTGAATCACAGTGCTAGTCTCCTCTTGTACTCAAGAGTAATCTGGATGTCAATAAAGCAATGGGAGTTTTTTTTTTTAATGTTGCTCCCACCCACAAAATATTATCTGCAAATTTATAGTATATTTTGTACTGTTCATAAGCTAAGGATTTTTTTTCTCATTCTTTTTTTATCAATTTTATAATTTTTTGGGTATTTTTCATCTATTTTTTTACTTAATTTAGAAACTTTGCTTTAGAGACCAAACATGGAACTTATTCAAGCCAGTTCAGGTCTCCAATAAGCAGGGCAGTCATCTCACACTGGACAATGAAATTCATCTCCCACCTATAGGTTGGCGATAGATGGGATTACACCACAGGTTTTTACAGAATGTTTTGACTTGGAAGATGAATAGACATGCAGGAGTATCAAAGAGAAAGGAATGTATGTGGAATTATAAGGCAGGTGATTATAATAGTCTTAAATATCAACTTGAGCCATTTCCATGGAGGGAGATTGGAAGGATGAGATAGCATTGGTGCTTATAAGGAAAGGGGTGGCAAGTAGTTGCATGAAGAATATGAAGGCCAGGAGACTGACCAGTAAGGTAAGGAAAGCAAAACTGGAATATGAGAGATTTGCTCTGAGATCCAAAGAAAACCATAAGAAATTTTTTACCTATGTCACCATTAGGAGGGGAAATGATTGTGGAAGAATGATGTTGTCAAATAAAAATGGGAATAGAGTGTTTTCAGTGAACATTTTATTGGGTATTTCATTCTGGAGAAGTAGGTTTTAATACTAAAGTGATAGGGCAGGTTCAAAGTTTAGAAGTGCAAGAGGAGAGTGTATTTCAAATACTGAGTACTCTGATATCAATAAAGGCAGTGGAACAGGATGGAATTTCGCTACAGATTTTGAGAGAATGTGCCAATGAAATGACAGCTCTGTTGATCTGGCTTTTCAATGCAAGTCTGGTCAAGGGAAATGAACCTAAGGAGCGGAAGGAAGGTAAGATGGTGCCATTGCATAAGGGTGATAGCAGACTGGAAGTGTCTAATTATAGGCCAGTTTGTGTGTATTAAGTGATTGTTAGGGGTCTTGGAGAAATTAGTGAGGGCCTATATACAGCAGGCATGGCCAACTTCATTTTATACGAGGGCCAATATATGATGAGTGGTAGAGTCAAGGGCTGCACACTTTTAGACAGAACTTAAATAAAAATAAACTCTGCATTTTTTTCAAGGCAATAGTTATATGTATTGAATTACTATATTTGTTAAATCATTTTACTACTGGGAGAACAATATAAACTACTTGAAACTGAGTCTCTGAAACTAATCACTGTAACCAGAGCAGAGCAATTGACTTTCAATGATGCATTACTCTGGAGCGCCTAGAAATCTACCACTCCCACTACTACAACTCGCACAGAGAAGCAGTAGATTTTATAAATTGAGTAATCTTTTTAAAGCAATTTTGATTCCGTGTTGAGAATATAAATTGTTTCCGTCATCAGAAATAATAAATATAACTAGTATATCAATCAGAAAATCTGCGGTCGAAACTAATAGCTAAATTGATAATACATATAATTTAATATAGTTTTTATCCAGCCGCGTGCCGCACAAAATCACGTTACGAGTCGCATGCGGCCTGCGGGCCTGCTATTGGCCACCTATGATATAGAGCATTGGACAGATGAGGGTAATGTTATCTGTGAGAATCAACATGGATTTGTTAAGGGACACTCTTGCTTTAGTAATATGATTGTCTTTTATAATAAAGTGACAAGAGCAGTTGATGAAGGAAAGGCATATACTGCCATTTTTGGGATTTTGCAAAGGCATTTTACAGGGTGCCACATGATAAGCTTATATTTTAATTGCATCACATAGGTTTAGATGTCAGGTTAGTGAAATGGATTCAGGGTTGGCTATCTGATAAGTATCAGAGTTGTGTATGGGCAGGGGGAGGGGCAATGTGAAGGAGGCAGAAGGTTATAAGTGGGGTCCCACAGGGTTCAGTACTGGGGCCTATATTGTTTAACCTTTATATCAATGACAATGTCAGCACAGTTGCAGGGGGGATATTCAGTTGTTTGTAGATGATATGGGGGAAGAGTTATTAGTAACAGTGCAGATGTGGCAGCCCTGCAAGAGGATTTGAATATACCGGACAGATAGGCATGAATGGGGGGGGGGGTGTCAATTTAATGCAGCAAAATGTAAAGTCTTGATGTTTGGGATACGTCGATGGGAGACTGCATACTTTGTTGGAGGGTGGTGAAGGTAACCCAGAGGTTGCTGCAATACTGAGAAGGTTGCTGACCTTCTCAGTAGAAGAGATAAAAGATTGTCATACCATTGTATAAAGACCCTGATCACATCACACTTGGACTATGCTTGTCAAATTTGGTCCCCAGGATTTGAAGGGGAATAAGTTACCTGTCGAAAGGGTGCAGAGATGGATAACAAAGATTGTATCAGAAGTGTACAATATTAGTTATGAAGACAAGCTAAGGGAACGTGGACTATAGAGAAGAAGCAGAGGCAATATGATCGAGGCTTTTATACTGTTGAGAGATAGTTACAGGGTTGACATTGGGGGAGTGCTTCCGAATGAAACAGGGGAAAGGAGCGAGGACAAGGGGGGGGCATCCCTGGAAGTTATGAAATGTGAGCAAGAGGGTGAGGAGTGGTTTCTTTGAATGGAGGGTGGTTGAACCATGGAATGCATTGCCTGATAGAGTGGTGAGAGCATGAACAGTGAATGAGTTCATGTGTGGTGAATAGTGATTGGACTCCATGGAAGCCTGAATCATAATAATAATATCACTTATCTCATGGATGGAACCTCCATCCCTCAAAAAGACATAATCCAGCCTCTAAGTACTCTCTCTAAATAAATTTTTAAAAAGAGTTGAGATATTCCACATCCCTTAATCCATGTGTTTTTCTAGAATATTTCATCTGACTGATTTTTGCCCGGATTGTGTAACAGAGCTTTATTTGCTAGATAAACTGCAAGTTTCCTTAAATTCCTTCTACAGCTCGGAAATTGGTATACACCTTTTCTAGGTCTATACAAATGATATAGAGTTTTCATTCTTTCTCACTGATCTTCTCTGACATCTGGTAAATCAAGAATATGCTATGCATACATGACCCACTATCCCATGAGACCAGCCTGTTGCTCTGAAATGTTTGTATGAACCAAGGCATAACACATCCAGTTGATGTTTTATTACTCTGCACCAATGTCTGCTAATAGATGCCATTATGCGTATTTACCACAATTTATACAGTCTTCTAAAATGTTTTTCTGGTACTTGGTTTCATTTTTCTATTTGTCTAATTATTCTACCTTTTTTGCATTCTGTTGATTGATATGCCCTATTTTTTCCATTCATTTATTGGCTGTAAGGCACATTTTTTTGTATATTTCTTCATTTTTGATATTATTTGTTTTTCGTACAATTTTCCTAAGAGATTTATTTATTATTATATGGGCACCTCCATGGAGTCCGAAGACTCATCATGGGAGATCCAATCTATCATACCTCTCCTTGAAACCATTAACAGAAAAAGCACTCCACTGACTCTGACAACCCATTCCACTCATTCACCACTCTCCAAGCAAAAAATCTGGTCCTCATATCCCTACTGACCACACCTTTATTCAACTTCCAGGGATTTCCCCAGCATCTATCCTATAAAATCCTTTAAGCAACTTAAATGTTTCTATCATATTCCCTCCTTTTCTTCTATCAACCAGTTTCTGCAATTTTTATTTTTTCTTAGGCATTGCTGATATAGTTTGCAAATGCTATCAACCTGCAGCAAACTATATACCTTAACTCAACAATTTATCTTTTACTCTTTCGGAGAAAAGCAACTTTTATTACTAATGATGGTGCTCAGTATTGCATTTCACTCCCTTATGCATTTTGATATCCTGAATAATTATTCTTCTATAGCTTTTTAAATAGGCTAAACTCATAAATTTATAAGATGTCTTTGTGACAATAGAAAGTGTTCATAACAGAGCAATCTTGTCTTTATATCATTTTGTTAATCATTCTACATTATCAATATCTACAACTTCTCCAAATACGCCAATAAGATCATCTATCTATTTATAAAATCTCCTATAACTAAAAAAAAATTTTTTTTTTAATTTTTATTTTTTGAAGAGCACCCACTCAGTTTCATTTAGGTTTTCAAAGAAACTGTTCTTGATTTATTAGGAATCACCTATAGAAGCATAAATACCAATCAACATCAGTATTCTTCCAAATATCTGTAATATTACTTTAACCAGTCTGTCATTTATGACTTCCCAACTTATAATCTTATTTTCCCATCTCTTTTTTTATCAAAAGAGACATTCTGGCCTTACTATGCTCCAATTTATTTACTCTGCTCCACAGATATGTACAAGAGCGGTCTGAAAAGTTCTCGTCTTAACAATGAAAAGGCGAATTTATAATTTCAAAATTATTTTTATTTTTCAACATAATCTTCCTTAATACATTTATTCCAGCAATGTTCCAGCACCATTATCCCATCCCAGTAGTGGTTATCAGTAAGATCTACAAAATACCACTCTACAGTTGTGATCACCTCTTGATTCAAAGAAAAATGCTGACCAGCATTTTTCTTTGTATTAGTTTATTAGTATTAGTTTATTAGAGTATTAGTTTTGTGAAGAGATAGAAGTCAGAGGGAGCAAAATCTGGGGAATAGAGTGGATGTTCCAATAATTCACAGTGCAGATCCCTCAATTTTTCCATTGCAAAACACCTTCGTGGGCAGGTGCATTGTCCTGATGAAAGATGATTTTTTTCCCTGCAAACCAGGTCTTTTCTCACGAATTTTTTCGTCTAGTCTGGTTAAAAGATTGGAATAATATTCCTTAGTTATTGTTCTACCCTTTTCAAGATAATTAATAAACAAAATGTCCTTAGCATTTTGTTTATTAATTATCTTGCCATGACCTTTCCTGCTGATGGAACCAACTTTGTCTTCTTTGGCGCTGAACAACCAGCTTCTGTCCACTGTTTTGACTGCTGTTTGGATTCTGGTGTGTAATGGTGAATCCAAGTCTCATCCATAGTAATAAATCAAAACACAAAATCAGTTTTATTCTTGTTAAAATGCTCCAAGCACTGTTCAGAGATTTTCACGTGAGTGCATTTTTGATCTGCTGTGAGCAAGCGCAGCACCCATCTTGTGCAAAGCTTTTTCATTTTCATGCAAAATATATCTTACATGTTCTTTTGAAATGTCTATAGTCTCAGCAATTTCACATACTTTGACTTGCCGGTCATCCAATACCATATCAAGGCTGGTACGGCCATTAAACATGGCCGTACCAGCCTTGAAGATGAAAAGTGTCTGAAAATGGTCTGAAAAGTTCTCAGTCGAGGCCGAGAGCTTTCCAGACCACCCTCGTATATATTTATTAACTTCTTTCTGTCCTTTGCCTTTATTTTTTTTTGCTTTTGTGAGTACTACCGTTTATGGATTCTTATTCTTAATGGATTTTGTTATTTTCCTCCAGTTTCTCTGAAAAACTTTGAACATTTCATATTCTGAAATAGAAAGTCTCCAGATAGATGTTACACTTATCTATCATTATATTATGCTACTTTGACTTCCTATAGGGCATTTCTGATTCTTCTTTAAATTGTGTCTTTTTTTTTTCTCCCATGAAACATACTTCTAGCCCTTAGTGTTCTTGATATTGAAGCAGAAGTATTTTGTATATTTTAGTGGGAGAAATTAAGAATTATTAGTTCAAGTAACCAAATCTCTTAGTGAATTCATTGAATTCATGATTATTTTGTAGAATTTTCTGAGTCTTTCTGGTCTTGATCTTCCTATTCTAGAATAAATCCTAATTTATTTAGAAACTGTACAAACTTAGGTATTACATTTGAAACTATTACTATGTCTTATTGCTAGCTTAACCATTTGAAATAGTGAATGGAGGTTTAAAGGTTTCTTCTATATAAAAAGTTCTCTCTTGAAGTATTTGAAAATTGTGCTGACTAATTGTTTTCTGTTTTTTTTTATTATTATTTAATCGTTATGGGAAGAGTCGCAGCAATCACTTCTGCCCTATCAGTAATACAAAGCTGCCATTTTCCAATCTGTAATACTTATTTTATCCTATTTCTGGTTTTCCTTTCGGGCAAGGTTATTTTTCTCTAAAAAAACAAATATCCTTTACTACTGTCTCTCAGTCACCATGTTAAAAATCACCCTGATGGGTGACAACCATTTGTTTGATATTTTTGTTTTGTTGTATTTATAAATAAACCAGTAACACTGCCAATTATTTTTTTTTATTATTTTTTTATTTTTTATTTTTTTGCATTTTCATGAACTTCTCTAGATTATGTTCTGAACTGTTAATGGCATTAATAGTTCTGTTCATGACAGAACTGCTTTCATTTGTATCATAGTATCAGTATCCATTTTATTTTCTCATACATGATCTAATGGCAATGTGCTTCACTCCTTGTTCTATTTTAATTGATTCACAAGGAAAACTTGATCTGTAGTTCCACTGTTGATTTTTTATGTATTTCCTTTATAAAAGTATACATTTTAATTCTGATATTGAATTCTTCTAAACTATGGAACAGTTGTTAATGAATAATTTTATCCAAAATTATACATTACTGCAGAGTTACTGCATTATGGAAAAGAATCAGATTCAAGATAAATGTGTATGGAGGAAAGGAATCTAGAACTGCACATAACTGCATTAATTGTAATGTTTAATTTTAGCTTGTATTTCTACTCTAGCAAATGGCTTATAATGAGCACGGATTATAGATATTTGCTAGCAATTTTTCAAAAAAATTACAATAGGTTATGGAAATGTTAAATTTTTGTTAGTAGGAACAGAATGTGATGAGTACAATGTATTTGGAGAGGACAGACACATAGAAAGGGCAAGGAGAAACATTGCTTATGATTACAGAACCAGTGTAAAACTCTCAAATAGTTGGATAGTTGTTTTGGATTTGTAACCTAAATAAGGCTATGAGGTCAGTGTATTATTCCTGTAAATAGTGTGTGTGTTCTTGTTTATGGGATGAAAAACCCTCTCTACATCCATATGAGACCATTTAATTCACCTTCAGCTGAAAAACCCTTATAAAAGTGCCTTGCAATCCTACTCAGGATTTAAACCCAGGTCTTTCCAACCAAAGAGTATTGTTGATACCCTCGAATGAATTGATGAGTAATAATGAAAGCAATGGGTTTAATGATGTTTTTGTATAAGACATAGGTTAACAGGGCAAAGCATGTAATTGAATATAGCTACTGATCTGGGTAGTCTGAAGAGGAATGTTAACTGCTGCATAAACAGATAAATCTCATGGATAATTTACGCAGAACTATCATCATTATGATTAATTTCAACTAAGGAGATATGTGAATTTATACAGATTAAGCAGCATGCAGTAGGAGAAACATATAGCGCAAGAATATTGAATCTAGTAATAGCATTGAAGAATTTCTACATAAATTTGGTAGCAGTTTGGCCTCAAAATGGAGAGTGATCATAAAGTTTTAACCTGAGAGGTGGAAAATCACATGAGATCTTTGAATAAAATAGGATGTATGAGGAACTGTAAGGTAAGTGATTATGATGGACTGAAAAGGCAGCAGTACCTTAGCACAAAAACTATAAGGCAGAGGACTTAACAGAGCATGGAAAACAGTCCAAGAGTATCTGAAAGTAGCTATATAAAAATTGTATCCCTGAAGTTAAAAGAATAAATAGCACAGAAGTGCAAGAATAATAGTTGAAAGCAAACGCTCCATTAAAAAATAATGTTGTGGACCCATTACTAGCAGAAAGGTGATGAAAAGCAGGCTATGCAGATGATGACAGCAAAGGTTAGGAAGAAAAAATATGACTATTTACCTAATTTTACCTGTAGAAAGTATTTTACCTTGGGTATAATAAATGTTAAAGATACCAAGCTATTTTAAACCTGGTTTTACTCCATTTCCCAAGTAAGCAAACTGACAAACAAGTCAAGTTTGCGCCTTCAAGTCTGACCCTACACATAGCGCAAGACCAAGGCAACTCATGGTAAAAGTAAAATAAGCTCTGATCACTAATCTTAATATTTACCCTTAATGCAAAGCACATCTTCTGGAGGAGATGTACGATGCTTTGTATTAAAGGCAAGGGGCCACTACCCAGACCAGTTTCGACCTTTATTGAGGTGTATTTAAGTAAAGACCTCTCTCTAAAAATTAGGATGATCCCTAGACCACTCCATACTGGCCGAAAGACCGTCCAACTCAGCGTTGTTCCACTCAATGACAGGCTCACCCCGTCACCAAGAAGAACTTCTCAGCGTTGGCTCTACCCAGTGGCAGGCTCACCCCACCACCACCAGCCAAAGCCATAATCTCAGCGGTGGCCCTACTCAGAGACAGGCAAAAACTTATCCCCAAGCAGAGCCTCTCAAAGCCAGCCCCCATCAGTGGGAGCCAGGCTAGAAATACCAAGATTTTAGTAATACAGAGCTTATAAGTATTTTACCAGGACAAGTTACCATAAGGTGTTTTAACCTTATTAAATAAAAATCTCTGGAGGAGATATAAATGTAGAAAGTATTTTACCTTGGGTATAATAAATGTTAAAGATACCAAGCTATTTTAAACCTGGTTTACCTATTTACTAATTTTATCTGAACAGGTAGAAATCCATAAGAATTTTTTATTCACAATGTGAAAATTAAAAAAGGAAGAATGACTGGAAGAATAACCTTTGTGGATATAAATGGTAGGAAAAGGTCAGATGCACTAAAAAATCTGAACTGTTCAGTGATCACTTTGTCATTATTATTATTATCACAGTAATCTCCACAAAGTTAGCAGACTTACTGGGGGAAAGCCTACTTAGCTAGAAACATATTTATCATACTGAACCTTGAATTTGTTTATGCTCCTTCCAACACAATGCATTTTAGCAAAGTATTCTACTCAACTGCCACTATTCATGTAAAAAAATTCTACCCCCCCACACACAAAATCCTCCTTCACCACACCTTTACACCACTTCCAGGAATAGCCTCTCATAACTCTTTTTATAACACATTAATTTGGTAAAATCTCCCTCATTAACTTAAATGTGTCTTTCACATCACCTCTTTTCCTGCTCTCCACCAAACCATTGCAATCTAAATGCAGACAATGACAACAAGGTGACAGAATTTAAGCACAAAGGTCCATGTGTGGTCTGATCAATGCCTTATACAGTAACACAATTACATCCTTATCTCTGCTTGTTAATGTGATCCTTATCAAAGAAGCAATAGGACATACAATTTTTGCAGCCTGTAATGTGCTCACTTAAATTTAGTCCACTATCAATCACTACCCCCAGAACTCAAATCCCACCCACTTGCATTTATTAAAACAACAATGCCACTCATATGTCCAAGCTAAAATCTTCCTCAAGGAATTAACATCAGCAAACAATTGAAGATAACCAGTCAATCCACATGCAACATCATTAACAAATAAATTAAACAGTAAATACCCAAGAATCGTGAGGCATGTGCCATTGGTCATGTTTTTCTGAGATACTGCTCTTTACACAGCTTGCTGGAATGATTCAGAGAACCAATCCATTTAACCAATTAGTTATCCAATCTCATCTGCCACAACCGATTAATCAAACTGTCATGAGTAATCTATCAAATGATTTACTAAGTCCAAGAATATCACTGTATATGAATCCTCAGTGGAAACTTCTGTCCCAGAACCATGCTCGTGGAATGGTACTTGCCTTCTTTTCACTTTTCAGGAATCTTTCCCACTAATACCTCTCATACTTTCACCTCTAGTTCCACTACTATTTGTTTCTCTTATAAACAACTGTGTGCAACATCTAGAACAGTTTGAAATATACTGATAAAGTTCTTCTCGTTAAATACGAGGGTAGTCTGAAAAATTCTCGGCCTTGACCATAGATGGCAACACTATCGACAAGATTTTTTTTTTTTTTTCCTAAGTTGGTACATCTGTCATAAGTATCCATGTGAAATTGCAAGTCATTCTATTAAGTAGTCTGTTTTATACAGCTGTCTGAAGCAAAAGTTATCTACATCCCTTGAAATGGATAAAATTGAGTATCATGCAGTTATAAAATTCTTTGTAAAAGAAGGTTTAATGCCAAAAGAAATTCATTTGAAGTTCATAAAAGTTTATGGGCACTCTTCTCCTTTGTTTTCAACAATTAAGAAATGGGCTGCCAAGTTTAAACATGGCCGTATCAGCCTTGAAGATGTTCGGTGTGAAGTATGTCCAAAATGTGTAACAACACCAGAAATCATTGATCACGTGCATGATATGGTATTGGATGACCGGCAAGTCAAAGTGCATGAAATTGCTGAGATTATAGACATTTCAAAAGAACGTGTAGGATATATATTTTGATTGAAGAATTGCAAATGAAAAGGCTTTGCACAAGATGGGTGCCGCACGTGCTCACAGCAGATCAAAAACAGCAGTTCAGAGACTCGCATGAAAATTTCTGAACAGTGCTTGGAGCATTTTAACAAGAATAAAACTGATTTTGTGTTTCAATTTATTACTATGGATGAGATTTTGGATTCACCATTACACACCAGAATCTAAACAGCAGCCAAAACAGTGGACAGAAGCCAGCTGTTCAGCACCAAAGAAGACAAAGTCAGTTCCATCAGCAGGAAAGGTCAAGGCATCGGTGTTTTGGGATGCTAAAGGAATTTTGTTTATTAATTATCTTGAAAAGGGTAAAACAATAACTGGGGAATATTATTCCAATCTTTTAATCAGACTAGATGAAACAATTTGTAGGAAAAGACCCAGTTTGCAGGAAAAAAAAAGGACAATGCACCTGTCCACAAATGTGTTTTGGCAATGGAAAAATTAAGGGATCTGCACTATGAATTGAATTGTTGGAACGTCCAATCTATTTCCCCAGATTTTGCTCCCTCTGACTTCTATCTCTTCCTAAAACTAATACTCTTCCTCGCTGGTCAATGTTTTTCTTCGAATCAAGAGATGATCGCAGTTGTAGAGGGGTATTTTGCAGAGCTTACTGATAACCACTAGAGGGATGGGATAATGGCACTGGAGCATTGCTGGAATAAATGTATTAGTCTTAAGGAAGATTATGTTGAAAAATAAAAATAATTTTGAAATTATAAAATCATTTTTTCATTGTTAGGCTGAGAACTTTTCAGACCATCCTCGTAATTCCACTACGTATTTTGCTATAGTCATTCTACTACCACAACCCATTCCTCAATATCACCATTCCTTAATTATTCTTAGTCTAGTTTGTCACATAGGAGAAAAATTCTCTTTAATCTCTTTGATGCATTTGTTTCTTTTTACCATGCTTGACAGCATTCTAGGCCACATTTTATGTTCCTTACACATCGAAATCACTAACAGCTGTCTCATTTCCTCCATAACAACTTTTCCCACACTGCTCGATTTCACTTCATTGAAGAGTTATGATAATGGAATAGGTATTCTCCTGATTCTTGGTATCCAGTTTTGCAATGCTTGTGTCAAATACTCCTAATCATTCCCATGCTCTGTCCTCTTTACCCCTCGTCAAAACAAGTATTGATGCCAGTTGACTTTGCAGCTTTTCATAATCATTCACCATATAATTCCACATATATCTCTTTTGACAGAAACTCTTTTCTTTCTGACAAAACAGTATTCATGATCCTCTCACCAGCACTGACACTGATACCTGACACTAAACATAGAGTTCATTGGAAGAAGACAAGATTCTTCATAAAAGTCATTTCCTCATAGAACAGCTTTATAAAGAAACATTATTATTATTATTTCTGACACCTCCAAGGAGTCCGAAGACTCATCGCGGGAGGACACCTATTGTACAACTCTCCGTCTCCACCACTATAGCCATCCTCTACTACCAATCATCTACACCAGTGCCATCTACTGCCCAGCACCACCACCACAGCTAGTATTTTTTGTCTGTAAATTGCATGTGTTCTGAAGGGCCTATTTGTCTGTATGCAGGATGAAAACCCTGAGTTTCCAAGAGAAAAAATTCTGCTACCTCCGTATGAGATCAGCTAACTCACCTTCGATTGAAAAAGTTTATATAAAGATTCCTCCCATCATGACGAGAATCAAACTCAGGCCTTTTCCAGTAGAATGGCACAACGTACTGTCGTTCTTCCAATTGCGTTACAGAAGCGCTTACGGAGGCACATGTGAAACTTTAATTCATTGTCCTAACTTAAACAGGTCTGATGGTCTATGTCTATCCCCTTTGTGGGAGATAGTACTTTTTAAATCAGCTAATCTTTCCTAACTTTATTTTGTCTGAATATATATAATTTTTTTTTAATAAGTTGACCTGTTATAGTTATCTTACATTAGCTACTTAGGTGGTATTTTTTAAAACTGTCTATTAATGCTTAATTGCCATTCTTTGATCTTGTACTAACGATGGCTATGATAATACTTAGACAAAAATTCTATGCTAATAAGGTTATTTACATGCCTTTTCCTCTGGTTTTATAATTCTTTTCAGTATGTCAACTCATTGTATTTAATTATTGAAACAGATACCTCATTCATAACTACATCCTGTGGGGGGGGGGATATCACCAAATCCAACTCCCAAAAATCTCATGTTGCTTACACATTACATGCTGTCTAAGATGGTTATCCCCTCAGAAACTCAAATCATCACATCTCCATCCATCCACATTCCTATAATTAAAACTCCGATTAGGATTTCCTTCCTTTTGAATGCCTAAACCAATTTATATAAAAATTTTACAATCAACACTCTATATATTCCATGGCATAGAAAAGGGGTCGGCAACCTCTCTTTGGATTGAAGAGCCATTTTTAAAATTATATCTGTTAAAAAAAAATTTAGCAAGTCGCATGAAGTGATGAGAAACCAATGGTCCTAGGGCTGCATGTGCCCCTCTCAAGTTTTTTGTGCGGTCCATATTCGTTTTGTACGGCAGAATTAATATATTTTAATTAAAAATCTATTTTATGAATGTCGATTTTTACATGTGGATTTATTTGCGCAGGTTAAAAAATTAAAATATACCTAAATAATAGAAAATAAATTAATACTTTCGTATCAAAGAAAAGAAAATATTCTTTATGCGGATCAAACAGAGTATTTGATTTATCATTTAATTGCTCATCACTGCTTTAAATTTAGAAACTACATTGAAAAATATTATAATTAAATTATTTATTCAGGTTTTTTTACAGTAACACATTATCATACTTGTAAAACACAGGGGTGGCATGTCACACGCAATTATATAATATTTTTCAATATTAAATAATAAAACAAAGATTTCCTCCTCCTTACAAAAACATATATATAAAATCCAATAACATACCCATTTCTTTAATTTTTTTAATTTAAAATATCTTCTTAGTGTGACTTTTGCTGTTGAACTTCTTGGGATAGTTTCTCAATATGTGCGAATAAGTCGTAATTTTCATTTTCAAACATGACGAAAGACTCACGTTGTTTAGTTGGTTTCTCATCTTACTTATAGTAATCTCAACTTACTTAAATAAAATTCATATTAGAAAATATTTGCTCACAGAAATATGTCGATCCAAAAATCGATAGAAGTCCAAATGAATATGTTTTTAACTGAATGTAAGTGTTCGGTAAACAATTCCACGTGTCAAATACAATCTGATCTTGCTTTTTAAGATCTAGACCATTTGTGTTGTAGTGCAAGGGTAGATTTTTGTCTTTCCAACTCCTCCAGGTCAGCTTCAAGATTTCTAACTTTGGAATTCCACAAATCCTTGGTTTTCAGGTCCTCTAACTCAAGTTGAAATGCAGTCTCATCAATTCCAGCAAAAGGTGAAAAATTTAATTCAGCAGGATTACTTTCAAGTGGTCTCAATAAAAATGACATAGTTGCCTTGTTCTTTCTAAACTCCTCAAATCTCCCATTAAATTCAGATCACATATTTACCACAATTTCTTTGAAAAAGGTTAAATTTATGGAATTATTATCAGCTTGTTCTTGTTGATATTTCTTCAACGTAGGAAAATGTAATAATGTGCCTTTCTCTAAGTCTGTCGCAAACAAATATAATCTTTGTTCAAACGAAATCACTTATTCTAAAAGCAAAACTGCTGTATTTCCCTTTCCCTGTAGTTTCTTATTTAGTGCAATTAAATGTGAAGTCATATCCACCATAAAATAGAATTTTTGTAACCAATGAGTATCTTCTAACTGTGCATATTCAAGGTCTTTTTGTCTTAGAAACAACTTAACCTCTCCAAGGCAGGTGGCAAATTGCATCAACACCACACCTCTGGAAAGCCATCTTATTCTGTTATGCAAAAGAAGATCGGAATATTCACAAATGATTTCTTTAAGAAGTTCACAAAATTGCCGATGATGTAGCGGTTTTGCCATTATTTTAACAATTTCTACAACCAAATCCATCACTACTGTTATTTCACTGCATAATCCATCTCTTGATGGATTATGCAGTGAAAGGAAAACATGCCATGCAAAATTTTTTTTAAATAAAGAAACAAAACCTTTTTTTGTATCTTTCATGCTCAGTGCCCCATCGGTTGCAATAGTATTATTTTGTTAATATTAATACCCTTACTTTTCAAGCAAGTGGTAACAGCAGATTCAATGTCTTCTCCACGAGTTTGTCCTGTAAGTGGCAGTATATCGAGAAATTCTTCCTGAGGTCCCTGAGAGTTTACTTATCTACAAATAAGTGCAATCTGTGAAATGTCATCCACATCACATGATTCATCACAGGCAATGGAGAATCCTGGTGTTGAATTTCGATCTGTAACTTGCTGATTTGTTATATCTTCTGCCATTCGTATAGTTCTGTCCCTTACAATCTTAGCAGATAATGGCATGTCTTTTATTTTTGTAATTATTTTCACTTTGTTTTTAAAATCGCAAAAGAGAAATTCGGACATTTTAATAAAATATTTTTTCACATATTCACTGTCCGTAAAAGGTTTTCCTCATTTAATAACATCTTGAGCAGACACAAAACTAGCAATAGTTGTATTTGTTGATGTTTTTATCCATTTGGAAAATGAACATTTAGTTAGGCTTACTTTGCGTTTGCAGCTCTTCTACTGCCTTTTTTCTTTCATCTCCCAGTGGATATGCTTTGTCAAATATATCGTGTTTATTTAAAAAATGTCTTAGTATATTTGATTTTTTATTGTTTGAAAGCTTTTCATGGCATATTAAACACATTGGAAATCCTGCTGTATTTGCTACAAATGCGTAGGTTTCGGTTCATTCACTTTTAAACTCCCAATTTTCTTGTTCTATCTTTCTCTTCTTTGCTGACATTTTAAATACTATAAAATATTTTTATTTTGTTAATATTTAATTCAATGTTACAATATTCATGTTACCTAACACAATCACCAGTAAATGAAAGCACTGCAATGTCCACTACAAAACTTTTACTTATTTTAACAAAGTGAGCAGATTTACAGACCACACCTGCACTATATGCGAAGACAATGGGCACGTTCAGACAGGCAAGCACTACATGTGCTAGCCTAGCATGAAGTATTTGGTTTAATAAATTAAAACAACATAAAACATAACTTAAGTAATTTTAATTGGCATGGATAATTAAAACAAATATTTGACAAATCGGTGGGTTTATGAATTCTTGCATTATCCATGATAATCCAAGACGAATGTAAAGAAGGATTATCGCATATGATTTCAAAGAGTTCAAACATGAAAGTATTAAATTTTTCAACATCACATGTACTATTTTCAATTGTAAAATATTCTTGGCTTAATGTAAAATGTCCTTGATTAAATGTAAAATGCCCTTAATTTATTGCAAATGCTATATTTAGGGTTTTTAGTTTCTAATTTAATAAATAACATTCATTTTGCATTATTAAAAAATAGATCGTTTAATAACGAAAAGAGCTGCAATTATTCATTCAAAGAGCTGCATGCGGCTCTGGAGCCGCAGGTTGCCGACCCCTGGCCTAGAACAATGCCCTATTAGATATGCTAATCTATTAATTTCAACGACATGCCAAACTTCAAAATCTCTACATGTACTATTAATTTCCACTTCCACTCTTAGTGGACACAATTCCTCTGCTATTATTAACAGCTAGCCACCTCTTTTCCTATCCAACCAGAAAATTTTATATCCCTCTAAACTGACAGTATATCATCTTCAGACAACCAATTTCACTTATGCCAATTATCTTTGGGCATTACTGAATCAATCAAGGCCAAAAATCAGCTATCTCATTTTTGATACCCACCTACATGAGTATACAACCATAACAATCCTCCTCTCTATCCCACTAACATCATCCCTCTTTATTCTAGCTGCTAAAGTGCAGCTCGTCCTCCTCTTCTTCTCTAGTCAGAGCACTCCTGTTTTCCTGTTCCTTACTCTGTTCTTCACATTGCTCTCATCCTCACCTTTATGCATTCCACTCTGCCTTGCCATAATCATTTCCTCACCCCTGTATTCATCTTCTTCCTGTGCTTCTACAACCTGATTCTTAATTTCTTTCCAATCCTTAGCCACACTAACACTGAATGTGTACTCCTGGCATACACATAGCTGCTTCAAATGTCTAACACCCAACTCATTCAAGTGCAATCCATTCAGTGAAGTATATAATCCAGATAGACCTGTTAATTTTCTGATGCCAAGGGGGAGCTAGATAAAAGAACAGAGATGGATGAGCTAGAGGATATTGAGGCTATTTCAAAAACTTATATTATTGTCGAAGGAAGTCACAAGAGAATTAGCAATTTCACTGACTTGGTTGTTCAGCTAGAGTCTCAGCACAAGCAAGCTAATGACCAAAGGAGGGAAAGATAATTGAGATTTTGCAAATTTCTACATGATGTAAGAAAAAATATCAATCTAAAATTCAGCTATTAAATGTGATGTATATCAACAACAACAACAACTAAATTGGGAATTGAAGAAATTAAAGGGTGGTACAGCCATTTAAATTAAATGGGAGAAGAAAACAAAACAGGTGTATGATGGTAGAATAGTAGGAAAATGTCCATTTTTTAGTGGTTAACATAAGCTTAGAAGACTGAAATGCAAGAATGATAAATAACAGATGATTTGAGGGAAATTTGCTGACAGAAGCTAGTAATAATGTAAAGTTAATCATGTAGTACTATATTCAGGGCTTGAAAAATTTTGCACTGTCTAATGAGTCAGGCAAATATTTCGCTCATCAGATGTCAGACTGGCTGTACACCACGACCATGATTGACTAATACATCATAGTCATATATTTATTCCTGGATCTGGTCAATTTATATGCTTTTGTTAATTCTATGGCTAATTTTAATGCTGTATAACTACCAGTGTTGAAGCAAATATGTTAACTACTTATGTATTACTGTGTTTATCAAGTCTGAAGAAACATTTTCATGCATTTTATAAGTGATACAATTTTTTTTTTTTTTTTTATTAATAATGCTACTTTTCACTATGTTTTTGCCCTAACACTTATGTCTTAAATCGCTTTTAGGGAAAAAAGCAAACTGTTTCTTCTCTGCCATTATAAGTGACTTTGAAAAAAAAAAATCTAAGTAAAATAAAACTCTTAAATCTACATGCATAATCACATTAGCATTTCTTAATTGTTTGTTTCTGATTGACTCTGAAACACTGTCAGATAGAAAAGGAAAGTGACAAAGTGGCAACTCAAAAAACAGTCAAAAAATATTTAGTTTGGAATCAATATAATGAAATATTTTAGGAAAATAAATACAGGTATCCCTCAATTAACGCGGTTAATTAATCCCTCGATGTTACTGCATATATCAAAATCGCATTAATCAAATCTAATAATCAATGGTAAAAATTACAATTCATCCATGATCGATTACTGTATTAATAATTCATTTTATATTGTACTCTTTTAGGGAAGATAAAAAATGAATGCAAAGTAAATGTTTAGTAAATACTTGTACCTACATTATTTACTGCAATTTTTTTATCAAAAGAAGTTATTAAGAGTCGTTTGAACAGTTTTAGTTTTTTTTCTTATCGGTGTAAATCTACGATAACAAGCAAAATGACTCTCCAAACCTCAGCAAACAAGCAATAAAATATAAAGAAAAAACACTGCAAATACATGTTTGTATGATGGTACAAATTAAGTGGATATTGAATCCAACATTATTTCATAGCCGAATATAGAAACTACAAGAGTATCATGCCGAATATATAGAAACTAAAAGTTTCGGAGAATGCAAGCATAAGCAACCTTATGAGCAACTCGTAGTAAAGGTGGAGTAAGTTCCAGATCACTTTCCTTAGTATTTTCCATAATGTAAAGCACATCTCCTAGAGATCTGCTTTACATTATGGAAAATACTTTACATGTATGATAACTATTGAATCCAACATTATTTCATAGCCGAATATAGAAACTACAAGAGTTTCATGCCGAATATATAGAAACTAAAAGTTTCGGCGGATGCAAGCATAAGCAACCTTATGGGCAACTCGTAGTCTTCTTCTTCTTCCTCTGCAGCTTCTCCCACTTAAGTGGGGTCACTGTTGATGATAAGTCTCCTCCACATCCTCCTTTCTTGGGCTGTCACCACATCCAAGTTCTTCATCCTCAAGTCCTCTTCTACCAGCTCCCTCCATCTCTTCTCTGGCCACCCATGCTTCCTCCTTCCTTGCACATCCATCTGCATGACCCTTCTTCCCACATATTCATCCTACCTCCTCATCACATGACCAAACCATCTCAACCTTGCCTCCTGTATCTTCGCTCCTAAGTTCATAACTTTCACTGTTCCCCTCACACATTCATTTCTCAGACGATCCTTTCTGGTCACACCGCACATCCACCTAAGCATTCTCATCTCTGCTACTTCCATCCTGCTGATGTTATTTTTCCTCAGGGCCACAGTTTCTATAGCATATGTCATAGCTAGCCTCACTATTGTCCTATAGATTTTGCCTTTCAGATTGATCAGAACCCTCTTATCGCATAACACTCCAGCCATCTCCCTCCAGCTCCTCCAACCCGCTTGTATCCTGCATCCCACTTCCTTCTCAGCTCCTCCATCTTCTTCCACTGTTGAACCTAAGTATCTAAAGTCCCTCACCTTCCTGATGACATTTCCTTCCAGCTCCAGGTCTGTCTCCTGGCCGCAGCCCACTGTGCAACACATATACTCTGTCTTACTTCTGCTCAGTCTCATACCTCTCTCTTCCAGTACTTTTCTCCATCTTTCCAGTTTAGTTCCCGCTTCTTCTCTTGAATTTGCACACAGCAAAATGTCATCTGCATACAACATTATCCAAGGCGCATCTTCTCTCACCTCCTGCATCACCACCTCCATCACAATGTTAAACAGAAACGGACTTAATGCTGACCGTTGATGCAAGCCAACTGTTACTTGAAAACTTTCTGTCTGTCCCAGACAGGTCCGAACACTTGTCTTCACATTTCTGTACATTTCCCACACCAACCTGACATATTTCTCCTGAACCTTCTTCTCCCTCAGATACCTCCAGACTTCTTGCCTTGGCACTCTATCGTATGCTTTCTCCATATCAATAAATGCCAGGTGTAGCTCCCGTTGTTTCTCTCGAAACTTTTCCATCACCTGCCGTAACCCAAAGATAGCATCTGTTGTTGATCTACCAGGCATGAAGCCAAATTGTTCTTTTGCAATCTCCACCTCCTTCCTCAATCTTCCATCAAGAACCCTTTCTAGGATTTTCATTGTGTGGGACATCAACTTTATTCCTCTGTAATTTTTAGTCTTGTGCATCCCCTTTACCCTTGTAGATGAGGACAACAGTGCTCTCCCTCCATTCCTCGGGTATATTTTCCTGTTGACAAACTTTCATGAACAGGTCCCACAGCAGGTCAATTCCCTTTTTCCCCAGTGCTTTCCGTGCCTCCACTGGAATCCTGTCGGGGCCCACCGATTTTCCATTTCTCATCCTCTTCATGGACTCCGTCACTTCCACTCTACTGATTTTCTGCACCATCCCCTCCAAGCATAACCAACTTTATGGGCAACTCGTAGTAAAGGTGGAAAAAGCTCCAGATCACTTTCCTTAGTATTTTCCATAATGTAAAGCACATCTCCTAGAGAACATATATGATAAATAAGCCTTTGGCTCTCTATTTCAGTAATACATGATGGTTTGTTTATTTTCAGTTACAATCTAGAAATTATTGAACAAAGAATTTAAAAAAAAAAAACTAAACCATCCTATACTGACATTGGCGGTCACGGTATCTCTCAGATACAATTACTCATGACCTCCAAGCTATACACTGAATTGTGTAAGAATATTTATATTAAACATTTTGCATGTATCTGTCAGATCAGCTGCGAGCTCCGAAGGGTTAAAGGTGCGTTAATCAAAACTCTTGCTGCATATATCAAGGGATTGCCGCAATTAATTTCAGCGCGTTAATCAAATCTCGCGTTAAGCAAGGGATACCTGTAATTCTTTTTCTACTTTCCAAGTTTTAATATCCACTATTAATGGTAAAATTCTGCAGATTCTATCACTAGGAAAGAAATAATTCTGGGTATCTATTTTAGATTGACAAGTTGTAATTAACTGGTTATCTCGCAGTATGAGTGAGTGCTCTATAAGATAAAATAATGCATATATCTCCTAATCCTCTCATTCCATTATGACAAAATCAGTGACAACTGACAAACAGGTCAATTGTCCCAGCATAATTTCATTCAGGAGAGGTCAGGTTATGGGAAAAGGAGACAATGGTATTTGAATTTGCTAGAAATGTGTGATAATAACCAGAAAATTACCAGTAATGACCAGAATTTTCCCAATATATATGATAAGTAAGGTAAACATACAAAAAAAATATTTACAATATAAAACGGAATCAGCATTATATAAATAAAGCTAACTATTAAACCAAAACTTCTGATTATTTTTATTCATCAACTAAAAATTTCTCACTAGTCATAGATGAACATATTTTTCAAAACATGACTATATCAATATTAAGAAAAAATACAAAATAGGGAAAACTCATGTGGAAAATAAGGGTTCTTTATAAAATTTTCAGCTGTTTCACAGGCATCTTTAGTAAAAAAATGGAAAGCAAAAAAAAACTAGAAAATTTTAAAAAGAGCTATCTTAGTAGCTAGTTTAGGATAACAACAACAGCCTAACTTTTTCCTAACTCCAAAAAAATAAAAATAAAGTAATTATATATAATTAAGTTAGGAAAGGTCAGCTGATTTAAAAAGTACTATCTCCGATAAAGGATATAAAGGTAGGTCATTGGATCTATTTAGGTTAGGACAATGGAGCAACTTTTTACAAGTTTTTTTTTATAAAATACATTCTGTAAGAAATTGGCTTTAATGAGAGATTCTTGTCTTATCCCAGTGAATGCTCTGCTTGGAGGAGATGGTATGTTCAGCAAGTCCAGACCATTTGATCTCAAAATATTTGATTAAGACTTATGTTCTTTGCATCATCTTGTAAATACCTGGTAAACCAAGAGGAGGGAGCTTTTCTTTAGGAGATGAGAGAATTTTCAAACATATAGTGAATATTTTAAAAGTGCTGAATATTTTTGTTGACTTTCAGCCTGTCAGGAAAAATCTCATTTTTCTTGCATCACCTAAAGACAAGTTTCCTCATCTTCGTTTTTCAGGTGTATACCAGATCCCTTGTATTTGTGGATCATATTATGGACCATATATCATATTATGGATAAACTGGAAGATCTACTTTTATTAATCATGAAGAACATAAGTCTTATATCAAATATCATGAGCCTGAATAGTACAGAGTTGCTGAACATGCCATCTCCACCAAGCACAGAGTTCACTAGAATAAGACAAGTGCTGGCCGATTTCTTACAGAAAGTCTTTATAACGAAACCTATAAAATGTTACTTCATTGTACTAACCTAAGCAGATATATAGTTTACATTTATATCCTTTATGGGACATAATACTTTTTAAATCACTTCACCTTTCATAACTTTTAATTATACATAATTAATTTTTTAAAATTTTTTTGCCGGCCTGGTTGGCTGAGTGGTTAGAGTATCAGCTCTCCAACCAAAAGGCTGCGGGTTCGAATCCCATCGTGGGCATGGATGCTGGCGATTGTCTGTGAAAATATTAGTAATGGTGGTGGGCAGTAGATGGTGTTGGTGTAGTTGCGGTTAGTTGGAGCTGATGGACTGAGTGGTGGAGATGGAGAGTTGTAGAGTAGGTGCACTCCCTCGATGAGTCTTTGGACTCCCTGGAGGTGTCGTGCAATAATAATAATAATAAAAAAAATAATAAAAAAATATTAACCATTTTTGTTATTTTATACTAGCTACAAAGGTGATGCTTTTTAGAATTTTCTGTTACTGTTTAATTGCTATTCCTTTTGGTAATGATGCGTGTGAAACATAGGAGAAAATTTTACAAATGAACATTATTTTCACATGTGTTTTCTATTTTTTTTGTATTTTATTCTTAGTAAGCCCACTTACAATATTCCAATCTTGAAACACTATATTAGTATCCTGTATACCCCTTGGTATAATATAAACTAGAATTTGATGATGGTGTACTATTACTATTACAGAGAAAAGAATATTTAAGACTCACATCCCTCCATTATAACATGATAGGACCATGTGTTGAGCAACACACAGCATAACTACATTCAGGAGAAGTCCGTTTATGGGAAAAGAAGACAGTGGTGTTAGAATTTACTGGAAATGTGTGATAATTAAGCAGATTGAAGAGCATGAATGGAGGCATAGGGCTAACCACCTTATACCTGAGTTACAGTTACGAAGTCCAAGAATAGTTGGAAGGGTGTAGGTGCTTAAGTGTTTGTTAGGACCACTGATGATGATGATGTTGAAGAGCATGAATAAATGCATAGTGAAAATTCAAATGAGATGGCAGAAACTGAACCAGGCTGATGAACCAAATCTTGAACCAAATGGCATTTATTTAAGATTCAAATTCATGAGTCCAGCATAGCTGGTTGTTATATGCATATACTAATGGCAGAAGATCAAGTTAAAAGGAGTTCTTAGTATCATGGGTAGCTTTGTGAAGCAGAAAATAATTTTTGTTTTCACTATATCATAAGAGAATATTAAGTGGATTACAGGACCAGAATATGTTTAGTTTATTCGGGGAGAACAGAAAAGATAAGAAGAGAGTACTACTAATCATTGCAGAGGAATTAAATAAAACCAAAGTAGAAATCTCCAATGATGAGGCAGTATGAATAAAAAAGGAAATGATTGTTTGAGGCAGTTAAGTGTGAAACAGAGGGTATCAGGGCAAAATACACAATTAGATACCACTACATACCTGGGATTACATCAAGAGGACTGTGAAATGCAATGACAGATTAATCTTATGGATAAAAGGCAGACTATCAATATGAGCAATTTCATTTAGGAAGATAGACTGGAGGGAAAAACATGTGAGATAACATAAAATAAATTTATGGAGTTATTCAGGTATAACCACCTTAGGCAGCATGTAAAGGAAGTGACTTGCAGTACACAAACATTGGATCCAATAACAGCATCTGAGAATCTGTCCATAAATAACCATTATGCCTCTAATTGGTGAGGATGATCAAACAGTTTTAACATGGGAAGTGTAAGATTTGACTAAGAAGGCGTATATATGTAAACTATACGGCAGGTGATTATAACAAACTGGAAGGCAGTTTCTTCACATGAAAAACTTCATGGTAGAGAAATCAACAGTACATAAGAATTAGTCAAAGGGTGACTGAAGGAAGCTATCTATCCCAGGGATAGGGGAATTAATTACATTGGAGTAAATGAACGAATGTAACTTCAAGCAAGAGCTGCATAAAAAGAGGGCATTATAGATCACGATCCAATTATCATGAGAAGAGTGATGATGAGACTGTGAAGCATTATAAAGAGCAGGCTAGGACATTCACAATCATAGTGAAGAAGATAAAATCAGATTATGAAAAGAAGTCAGTCCAACAAGTCAAAGAAATGCAGAAATTTATTGCTGTGTAGCAAGCACAACAAAGAATAACCTTAGTGAATGCAGATGACAGAAAAATGTCAGGCATATACAAAACAGCTGAGTTGTTAAGTGTTCAACTTTAGCAGACAAAAGAATAGAGGTAGACAAAATATTAAAGAAATTGTATTTCTTTAATTTGTATTGTAACTTGACTTGTATTTAAGTCAAGCTCTTGCAGTTTGCAAGAGCTTGACTTAAATACAACAGTTAGACTGCATGAGATAGTGGCACAGGTGCTAAAGGAATATGTAAAAGTGCTAGCTAAGCCATGGCATTCACTTAAGCTTAAGAATAGCAAGATTGCTAATAGATCAAAGGCGAGCAAGACAAAAGATAATTACATTAGAGGTAAGACCGATTAGGAATTGCATCCAAAGGCGAGTCGACAACACCCAGGATCCATTAAAGGTGTTGCTTTAGCAATCTTCTTGTTATAATGTATTATAATAGTGACAGCAGAACTGGATGAGGGAGACTGGATATACATACTTCTAAATTTTCTCAATGCATATGACATGATTCCACTTGAAGAGGATGGATTTCCAGAATAAACTTGTCATACGGATTAGAAAGTGGCTGACCAACAGGTATCAGAAAGTGATGTATGGTAGTACTGAGTCTATGAGGAGGAGGGTGAGCAATGATGTATTACAGAGTTCTGTATCTTTTATTATTATATATTTGCAAAGCCATTTAACAGGAGGTCCGCACGGTTAGCCTAGTGGCTATGTGCTTCGCAACCATATGCCTGGGGAAGGAGTGTCCTAGATTCGATTCCCGTCTGTGACGTGAGAAGCTGAAGGATCTTCCTCAGCCACAGCCAAGTTAGCCAGTCTTGGGTGTGGACAGCAGGGTTTTTTCCTCAGTTTATTCTGGGGTTTTTCATCCCGCAAAGCAGGCAAACTGGCCTTGAGAACTTAACACTACAGGCCATAGGATATACCGGGGCATAGGGCTGACCACCTTATCCTGTAAACGGATTGAGGTCCGATGATCAATGGACCCTCGACACCGCAAGGTAAAAGAGGGTATAAAGAAGATGAGATGATGAGATTTAACAGGATACCACATGGAACTCTATTATGCAAAATGGAAGAAATGGGGATGGATGTGATACTGGTGATAAGGATATGAAAGTCGCTAATGGAAAGCAACAAAGTGTAGTAAATTTAGTTTAATCCTTTATCCAAGTGTAAGCAAACAAAGTTTGCGCCTGAAAATATCTTCAGGACTGGGGCAAGGTGGTGCAACTCGTAGGAAAGGTGGACCAAGCTCTCATCACTTCTTGTCTCGGTATCTCCCTGATGCAAAGCATATCTCCTTGCGGACATGTATGATGCTATGCATTAAGGGAAGGACCACTACCCAGACTGGTTTCGACCTTTATTGAGGTCTCGTCAGTGGGAGGACCCAGAAGTGGTGATACTAAGGCAGAAGCATTGGAGAGGTGATATTTACCTATATGAGTTGCCAACAGGCATACCACCTTATTATTAAATTACTCTGGATTTAGATAAAGATGTTGGAAGTTTATTTTGCAGTTAGACTATAATAAATTTAGTTTAATCCTTTATCCAAGCGTAAGCAAACAAAGTTTGCACCTGAAAATATCTTCAGAACTGGGGCAAAGTGGTGCAACTCGTAGCAAAGGTGGACCAAGCTCTCATCACTCCTTGTCTCAGTATCTTCCACAATGCAAAGCACATCTCCTTGTGGACATGTATGATGCTATGCATTAAGGAAAGGGCCACTACCCAGACTGGTTTTGACTTATACTGAGGTCTCGTCAGTGGGATGCAGACCCAGAAGTGGTGATACTAAGGCAGAAGCATTGGAGAGGTCATATTTACCTATATGAGTTGCCAATAGGTGTACCACCTTATTATTAAATTACTCTGGATTTAGAGAAAGGAGTGATTAGAGCTTGGTCCACCTTTGCTACTAGTTGCCTGGTGATGTACCACCTTGCCCCAGTCCTGAAGATATTTCCAGGTGCAAACTTTCTTTGCTTACACTTGAATAAAGGATTAAACTAAATTTATTATAGTCTAACCAAGTGCAAAATAAACTTCCAACATCTTTCTCTAAATCCAGAATAATTTAATAATAAGGTGGTACACCGGTTGCAAACTCGTATAGGTAAATATGACCTCTCCAATGCTTCTGCCTTAGTATTACCACTTCTGGGTCTGCCTCCCACTGACAAGACCTCAATAAAGGTCGAAACTGGTCTGGGTAGTGGCCCTTCCCTTAATGCATAGCATCATACATGTCTGCAAGGAGATGTGCTTTGCATTGTGGGAGATACTGAGATAAGGAGTGATGAGAGCTTGGTCCACTTTGCTATGAGTTGCACCACCATGCCCCAGTCCTGAAGATATTTTCAGGCACAAACTTTGTTTGCTTACACTTGAATAAAGGATTAAACTAAATTTATTATAGTCTAACCAAGTGCAAAATAAACTTCCAACACCAAAGTGTAGTATATGGAAGAGCAGAAAGAAAGCAATTAATTAGTGGCATGTCACAAAGCTCTGAGTTGATCACTATTGTTTAATTTGTACACATAAATGATATAGGGAATGATTTCAAGGAAAATATTCAGCTGTTTGTTGATGATGCACAATTAGGTAACATAATAGTTAACAAAGGTGATATAGAGAGCTTGCTGGTTGATTTTAATAGGCTGAGATAAGAAAAAATAATAATGGATGCCAGTTTAATGTGGCAAAGTGTAAAGTTATGTATTTTGAGATAAGAGATTATAAACTATGTGCCACATTGATGGAAATGCAGGAAACTGAGGAAGCTAGGGATCTGAGGGTGTTAGTGGATAGAGTTGAAATTCAGATGGCATATTCTTAAGGTGGCCAAGGTACCTCACAGGATTACTTGGGTACTGAAGAACACACTAACAAGGCAGAGATATGGAAGTTATCATTCCTCATTATAAAGCATTGATATGTCCACATCTGAATCACTGTGCTCAAGTTTGGTCATCTAGGTCTCTTAGAAATGAGGAAGTGGTGGAAATGATCCAGAGGTGAGTGATCGAGATGGCAAATGGTCTATGGTATGCTCATTATGAAGGTAGATAGAAGATTTGTGGATTGTAAAAGTTGGCTGACAAGTGAAAAGAGGGGATATAAGAGAAACATTTAAGTTACTAAAAGGATTTTATAAGATGAATGTAGAGAAAATTCAACACTTGAAACGAAATTCAATCCCTGAAAATTGAGTAAGGGTGTGGTTAGCAAGGGTGTGAGGGCTAGTAGATTTTTCATTTGGAGAGAATCGATACAAAATTAATAACGGAAAAAACTCACGTACAAAGATTATTTAATAGTATAATTTTCGCCTGTGTATCACAGGCATCTTCAGTACATTAAGCTCAAATTAAACAATAACTGACAATTCCAAAAAGCGCCACCTAAGTAACTGGTGTTTTTAGGAAAGTTATTGACCATTTTAGTTATCTTACACCAGCGACTTAGGTGGCACTTTTTGGAATTGTCAGTTATTGTTTAATTTGAGCTTAATGTACTGAAGATGCCTGTGATACACAGGTGAAAATTATACTATTAAATAATCTTTGTACGTGAGTTTTTTTCCGTTATTAATTTTGTATATCGATATGTCTACTCACGGTATACCTCTTTTAAAACTTATTTGGAGAGAATGAGTCAAATGGGTTGCCAGACTCTGTTTTGAGTTATTTTGAATCTCCTGCAACGAATCTTTGGATGAAGGTGCCCATGTAATAATCTGTCTACAGCCCACAAACAGAGCTGTCATGTTGATTAGTACCACCACCTGTCTCTCTCTCAATCCCAGACTTGCTCATACACATTTTATTTCTATTTTTTTACTTTTTGTTTTATAGTTTATGGGTATTGTTCCATTGAAATGCGGCCACCATTCATAACATTTCTTCTACACCTCAATTTATAGTCCAGATGAAAACAGATCTAATCAACTTCTTATCCACTTCCTTCGTCTATCTCAGTGCTACAGAATAATATCTCATAAACATTCCCCCCACCTCCAAATAAATACAACCTGTAGTTGCTCAAAAACTATATAAACAGATTCTTGTCAAGAAATTAATTCATGTTTAATCCCTTATCCAAGTGTAATCAAATAAAGTTTGCATGAGAAGTATCTTAGAGGCAGATGACTTCATATCAATTGCCTCAGTGTTCAATAATGCAAAGCACACTCTCTTTTGGACATGTATATGCTATGCATCATGGAAATGGTCACTAATTAGACTGGTTTCAACCTTTATTGAGGTCTTTTCAGTGGAATTCAGACCCAGGAAAGTCCCAATGCCAAATTTAAGCAGAAGTTACATATTTCCCATATAAAAGACGTCAAGGGGAGTATAAACTTATTTTTAAAATACTCAGGTTTGTTGAGAGTTCTAGAACCTTTTTTTCACTTGGTTACAAAGTAAATTATATTTATCAAGAAATGAAATTATATTCTTGTTTAATCCTTTATCCAAGTATAAGCAAACAAATTTATCTTTATAATTTAATGGTTCTGGATCTCTAATCCAGAGTATTTTAATAAATAAGCTGATACACATTTTTAATTCTTGCACATGGAAATATGACTTCTGCATTACTTCAACCTTGGTAACACTTCTGGGTTTGATTCCCAATGATGAGACCTCAATAATGGTTGAAACTGGTCTGGGTAGTGGCCTTTCCCATAATGCATGGGAAGGGCCACTACCCATTATGCATGTCTGTAAGGATATGTGTTTTGCATTAAGGAATACTAAGGCAATTGATGTGAAGCCATTAGCCTTTATATACGAGTTGCCCTTTCATCAAGTTACTTCACATGCAACATTTGTTTGCTTACACTTGGATAAAGGATGAAACCAAGAATATAATTTTTTGCATCTTTAATTTATAGTATAACCACGTGAAAAAACTTTCAACTTAGGATTTGCTTATACTGTGATAAAGGATTAAACAAGAAAACAATTTAATTAAGAGGGAGATGTTAATTCCCATTTTATTTTATAGCCGGGTACGAAATTCAGGTCGAAATCCATCGACATCCATAGAGTTTCAATGCCGAAAAAACTATCGGCAGAACCAAGTGTAAATGATCACTTGGATTGTGCAACACCAGGGAAACTCCATGCAAAGGTGGAGCAAGATCCCTCACTAACTTTAATATTCTTTTATAATGTAAAACCCAGCTCCTAAGAGATGTATATATAATGTATAAAACAATATATATTGTTTTACATTATGAGAAGAGGTCACTACCCAGACCGGTTTCAACCTTTTTTTGAGGTCTCATCAGTGAGTAGGTAGACCTGGAATATCAAGGTTTTAAGTGAACAGAAACTTACATACCTCTACTATCGAATTGCCAAAGTGGTGCACTATATTTTGTAAAAATATTGTTAACTACAAAGATAATAAGCCGAAATGCTATTTTACCGGCGAATTTGTTAATTAAGAGGGAGATGTTAATTCCCGTTTTATTTTATAGCCGGGTACGATGTTGCACTATCCAAGTGATCATTTACACTTGGTTCCACCGATAGTTTTTTTTCGGCATTGAAACTCTATGGATGTCGATGGATTTCAACCCAAGTTTCGTACCCGGCTATAAAATAAAACAGGAATTAACATCTCCCTCTTAATTAACAAATTCGCTGGTAAAATAGCCTTTCGGCTTATTATCTTTGTAGTTAACAATATTTTTACAAAATATAGTGCGCCACTTCGGCAATTCGATAGCAGAGTTATGTAAGTTTCTGTTCACTTAAAACCTTGATATTCCAGGTCTACCTACTCACTGATGAGACCTCAAAAAAGGTTGAAACCGGTCTGGGTAGTGATCTCTTCTCATAATGTAAAACAATATATATACATCTCTTAGGAGCTGGGTTTTACATTATGAAAGAATATTAAAGTTAGTGAGGGAGCTTGCTCCACCTTTGCATGGAGTTGCCCTGGTGTTGCACTATCCAAGTGATCATTTACACTTGGTTCCGCCGATAGTTTTTTCGGCATTGAAACTCTATGGATGTCGATGGATTTCGACCCGAGTTTCGTACCCGGCTATAAAATAAAATGGGAATTAACATCTCCCTCTTAATTAACAAATTCGCCGGTAAAATAGCCTTTCAGCTTATTATCTTTGAAGAAAACAATTTCTTGGCAAGTATACTTTACTTTGTAACCAAGTGAAAAAACTTTCTAGAACTATTTGTGATCCAAAGTATTTTAATAATAAGGTAATATATCTTTTTTTGTTACTTGTATATGGCAAATATATGACTTCTGCACTAATTCAACTTTTGTATCTCATTAAAACTGTGATTCATTGTGATTGTCAGTGACTATGGATCTGAGACTTCTCCAGATGTAAGTACTTGTAGTTACTAGATTTACTCTCTTTCTACCTTCTTCTAAGTAATTTTATTTGCTTCACTTAACTTTTTCAAAATTGCAATTAACAATTACAAATGGGCAATCCCCAGTGGGAAAGCCTAGAATATGAGCAGGTGTTTGCACATTTCCGAAGTTTCTATGAATTTCTGCAGATGAAATGGCACAACCAAATGCTGTTTGATCTTGAGAGACCAATGGCCAATCCACAAATTGAAAAACCAGAGTTCCAGACTTTGTACTCACAAACTGAGGAACACAACAGGTTCTACGAAGTTAGCAGGAAAAAAATGATACAAGGGACCAACAGCAATTGATACTGTAACCCCTATGAAAGTGAAAACGAACCCCAATAAGGAAAAAGTTCCTCCAAATAACCTGTCAGCTAAGAAACAGTGGACAGCAGAACTGCTGCCCACAAGAGCTATAAATTTTATAGCAGAAACCAGAAACAGCAGCTGACTACTGCACATTAAATTTTTGGACAATAAAAATGTTCTGTACCATACATTTGCTCTAAAGAGTGGAAAAAAACTTCAAGGTAGTACTGCATAGTATAACACAATCCATAACCACTGAGAAAGTGACAAGAAACCTCCAAATCTGTGGACTAAACTCTGTTTAAAAGCCATCTGTGTCTTGGCTATAAAACCAGAACCATTATGACAGAAGGCATTAAATAGATAATGCCACCATTGTCAAAAATTTGGCCACTCACAATGCTGCTGTGTTAAATGCAGAGAAAATCCAAAACAATGTTAGCCAAATGCACCAACTGTGAGAGAGCGCATCCTGCCAATTACAGAAGGTGCAAGCAATACTTAGCCACCCAAAAACCAAAGAGTTCCTGCAACAACTGCATGGTCTCTACAGCAAGTGTGATAACTCCCTCAATGGTATACCAACACACACAAGCACGTGTCTCATATGCAGAGGTAGTGGCATCAAAATAACTAGCAAAAGCCATATTCACAGTGACCAACTAAATCCAGCAAAGCTGCAATTGTAGCTGCTACTTTGGGAAAAATGTTATTTGAGTTCAGTAAAGCAAACCCTAGCAGGACTCCATGAAAAAGTTTGTGAGACATACACAAACAATCTGTATATTAGTTGAACACAATGAAATTGTAAATCCTGCAACTACCAACATAGAAATCAGTGGGATGGAGGTCCAAACTGCAAATGCAAGCTATCTGAAAATATACTCTATACATAATTTTCCAAACAAACAGTTAGTGAAAGCCTTGCTTGAAATTCTGAACACAAACCAAGCAGTGTTAGTAGCAGGAAGCCTGAACGGCAAGCACTGAACCTGGGACAGCAGAACTATAAACTGAAACAGTAGAAGCTTCAACAACTTTGCTGCTAAGGGGAATGTCATGATTTTAGGACCTCAGGAACCCATGTATTACAGCCTGGCAAGAGTTTCTGATATGTTTGATATAGAGATACTACAAAATATTGTGCAGCATTACCAAATAAGTGCAATGGATGCCTCGGCATCCACTGCACTCATCCTTGTTGTCAGAGCCGATACCTTGGCTCTGACAACAACCTAGTCTTATTCTGACTGAGCTCATAACACAAAAATATCCCAGATTGGCTCCAAACCATCAAATGGACAAAATTAACAACTATGACACACAAATCTATTGGCCCAGTTACAGCCATCCACTCAAAGGAAAAAATCGATGACTCAATTTTGAGTTTGGAAAAGCAGATAACAACTGCCACCATGGATGTGCCATGTACAAATTCCAACTAACTTGGAATGAGTATTAAAACCCTCTCTTTCAAAAAAACTGTGCCAGGTACCAATATCACAGAATGCTTGTTCTGATAACACGAAAAAATGTTCAACAGGGTTATGAACATACAATCCCCCAACACACACACTGAAGTACATGAAATCAACACCAAATTTAAGAATCGGAAAGCATCAGGTCCAGACAGGATGTCTAATACCATCATCAAATGCTGCCACATAAAGTCATAATTTCACAGTCAACATTGCTACTATTGTGAATGCAATATTAAGATATAACTACCTCTCATCACAGTGGAAAGCAGCCAATGTAATCTTAATCCCAAAACCAGGAAAAGCAGCATTTCCTAAAACTATCAACCAATCAGCCAACTTTTTCAAGTTGTTACAGGCCTCCTTGATGTTCAATATATTCAGAAATATTTAGTGTTAAATATTATGAGGAAAATTTCTCTCTTTTCTGATGATGTGAAGCTAGATAGAGTAGTCAATTATTCTGAAGGCTGAATTTGTTTTCCAAGATGATCTTAAAGGATTGGAAGATTGAAGGGAGAAGTAGAATTTAAAATTTAATATGAACAAATGCAGGTATATATGATTCAGTAAGAAGATAATATTAATTGGATACAAATTAAATAGAAAGGCTATAGAAAAAAATTAATGAATACAAGGATTTAAATATTTTTGATTATAGGGAACTTAAGTTTGGGAATCATATTGGGTAATACAACTAATACAGGTCAACAGATTACATGTTTCATTAAAAGATGCTTCAAGTGTAGTACAAAAGGAAGTTATGCAAATCTCTGGTTAGAACAATAGTTGATTATGATTCCATTAGGATTTAAACTAAATCCCCAAGATGAACTGGGGATTTAGTTTAAATTTCTATGTTAATTCAGGGCATATATAAGATACATGGATGGTTCCATAACTTTCTGCCCTGAACTTTTAGAGGTGATAGAAAGAAAACAGCTGTGTCACTTTTCAACATAATCTCCCTTTACTTGAACAGACTTTTCACATCTTTGAATTAACATTTCCATTCCCTTGAAAAAACAGTCTGTACTTTTGTCTGCAAAATGGCCTAAAACTGCATCTTTGACCTCACTGTCATCTGCAAATTTTTTCCTCGAAGGTCTTTCTTCAGTTTTGAGAAGAAGTAGTAGTAGTTACTGGGTACTAGATCTGGGCTGTAGGTTGGATGTTCGATCTCCTGGAAGCCATAGGCCTTAACTGCAGCCTTTGCAACAATAGCCATATGGACTGGAACACTGTTGTGAAGCAGGTGAATACCATGACTCAGCATTCCTCATCTCTTTATGGGGTTGCGCAGTTGGTGCAGGAATGAAGCATAATATTTGGCATTCATGGTGGCATTCCTTTCCTTGAAGTCAATCAAGAGAATTCCATGGCAATCCCTTGTTGCCATGATCTTCTTGGTGGACTGAGTGACCTTGGCTTTTCTTGGTGGTGCTTCACCTGGTTTGCACAACTCCATGGATTCACTTTTGGAAAGAGGATCATAATAAAGGAACATGGATTCATCTCCAGTGACAATGGATTCCAGCACTTCTCTCTGATTCACTTGGCAAAGTTCTAAAAACTTGTGGGAGCAGATCACATGCTGCCTCTTCCGAAGAGAGAGAAATCAGAGCACCCACCTTGTACTGATCTTCATCACGTGCAGCTTCTCATGAATGATGTGAAGGACGATTGTTATAGAAAGCCCCAACCTTGCTGAGATTTCTTTGATCTTCAGCTATGTGTCATTGAGCAACAAGAGAGACATTTTCCTCAGTCATCACTTCCATCGGTCGACCCATCACGAGGATCATCTTCAATGCTCTCTCTCTCCCTGGGTGAAACTGTTTAGCACATTCCTTCATGGTGGAATATAAATCAGAAGCTTCCCCATAAACACCATCCAATTGCTCTTTGATAGCACTTGGAGCAAGCCTTCTTTCGAGAAGTTTATCACAACGCAGCATTCAATTTTTAACATTACAGCCACTTAGCATGGCACGTGTTAGTCAAACGAGTGACTCCAGCTGAATTACACAGAGAGTTGAAACTGGTACACTAACCTCCCCATAGATGGTGCTATCTTTCATGCACAGTATTTTAAAATTGGTGCGAATTTTATGTACATCAGGCTGTAAACTTTTGGATTAAGGGTCTTGGAAACAAATCCAAGACCCTTAATCCTCGTGTGCCCTCTGTTACATACTGTCTGAGGTAGTTATCCCTCAAAAACTCAAGAAACTCATTTCCTTTACTTCCAGTTGCTATCTCTTCATTCCAGTCTATATTGCCATAACTAAAATCACCCATAATGATCACCCTTTTCTTATTTGCTTGGTTTATTTGACTATACATTTCACTATCACCACCATCCACATTACCAGGTCTATAACAACATCCCACCAAGTATTTGATTCTATTCACCTCTATCTCACACCATACTGCCTCAAAACCACTGGACCTATTTCCCTCTTGCATTTCTACCTTGTATGGACATAACTCTTTCTCTATCATCAATAGCACTCCCCCCTCCCTTTTTACCCCTTCTATCCTCATGAAACACATCATACCTTTCCAACTCTATTCCTGTCAGGATGTCATCCTCATCTAACCATGTCTCACTTATTCCGACAATCTCTGGGTGCACAGACGCAATTAGTGCAACCACTTCATCTGCCTTGTTTCTTATACTTCTAGCATTGGTATACAAACACAACTCATTTCTGAATCTACAGCTAGTTCCACTGATACCACTCACTCGATGTGATCTCTCCATGCTGGACTGGGGCCATTTCCCTTTCTGCTTCTTCATTTTAGAACCCTTTGCAATTCCATCTGTTTCCTCTTGATCCCTGGCCATCCCATTACTTTCCTGCCTATACATGCTCTCACCTCCTCTTGGAGCATCCACCTTTCTCACGCTGTGTATCCCTGTCCACCCTGAGCCTCCCCGTTTCCCTGCTCCTCTTGCACACCCATTCTCTCATTTTCTATACTCATACCACTCACTTCCCCATTCATTTCCACTGCTTCAATCTCTCCTATCTTACTCTCCTGCTCTTCCACATCACTCCCCTCTCGATCTGATTCATTCTCTCTATTCACTTCTCTACTTTCCAGCAGCAGTCTCTCCAAGCGACTCACACCATAACCACTCAAATGCAGTCCATCGCTCCCATACAGCTCACTTCATGAAAGTGACCATGAGGTGATTACCTGGGTGGTTGCCAGCAGTGCAAGGACCCCTGTGAAAAAAGGGTATATGTGGAACTACAAGGGAGGGGGTGATTATGAAGAGCTCAGGAGACAGCTTGCAGGTGTAGCATGGAATGAGGAGTTAGCTAGAAAAGAGATCAATGCAGCTTGGGGGATTTTCAAAAACTATTTAGTAGATGAAATGTCTAAATGTATACCATGGGTGAGAAGGTTAAATAAGGTAGGTGTGAGATGGATGAATAAAGAGATTAAGCATGCAATACAGAGAAAAAGGGCATTGTGGAGGCAGTATAAGAGAAGTGGAAGTAACCAATTTCATGAGGTCTACAAAGACCAGGCAAGGAGGGTGACTTGGTTGGTGAGAGTAGCTAAAGAGAGGTATGAACAGCAGTTAGCTAATGAAGCCAAAAAGAATCCTAGGGAGTTCAGTTCTTTCAATATGTAGCCAGCAAAAGAAAGAATGATTATGGAAGGATGACATTGATTGGAGAAAATGGTATAAAGACAGCTGTTGCAGAATGTGTGGTGAAGATACTTAATGAGCAGCTCATAAAGATCTTTCAATCTTGTGAATGTGACTTCATGGAGAGATTAAGAGCAGTTGATGATGGGGAGGAGAGAGACTAACTGTAAGTGAGCAAGAGGTGTTTGGGGAGTTGAGTAAACTAGATGTAAATAAGGCTGTGGGACTTGATAATATATCACTGCGTATTCTGAAGGAATGTGCCAGAGAGTTGACACCTGCCTTGACATGTTTTTTTAATATGAGTCTTGCACTTGGTCAAGTTCCTAAAGAGTGGAAGGAGGGCAAGAATGTGGCACTTCATAAAGGAGGTGATTGAACTCAAGCATCAAACTATAGGCCTATCTGTGTGGCAGGTGTTGTGATTAAGTTGTTGGAGAAGCTGGTGAGAACTAGGATCCAGAGTTGGGTTGACAACAATGGTATAATCTTTGATGGACAGCATGGATTTGCTAACGGGAGGTCATGTTTTAGTAATCTACTTACTTATTACAATAAAGTGACTGCTTCCTTGGACAGAGGAGAAGGATACACAGTAATATACTTGGATTTCGCAAAAGCTTTTGATAGAGTACCTCATGATAAGTTGACAGTCAAACTAGAGCAGATGGGGTTGGATATTAGATTAGTGCATTGGATTGGAGACTGGCTATCTGATAGGTATCAACAAGTTGTGTATGGGGGTGCAATATCCAGGAAAAGGAAAGTCACTAGTGGAGTGCCTCATACAAGTTAAATAGTAATGTTTAACTTGTATGGCCATTACTATTTAACTTGTATATTAATGATATTGGTGAAGATTTGGATGGAGATATTCAGTTGTTTGCAGATGATGCAAAGTTGGGACGAACCATAAAGAGTAGTGAAGATGTTGTGGCCTTGCAAGAAGACTTGAATAAATTGAGTGATTGGGCAAGCAAATGGGGATGTGAGTTCAATGTTGCAAAATGTAAGGTTTTAAAATTTGGAAAACAAAGATGGGATGCAGAATTTATGCTTGGTGAGAATATATTGTTGGAAGTAGAGGAAATAAGAGATCTGGGGTGATAGTGGATAAGGATCTAAAATTTAGGGGACACATCGCCAAAATTGTGAAGACAACACAAAGACTTCTGGGAATGATGCAGAGGACATTGACGTGTGGAAGTAGGGAGATTCTTGTTCCATTGTATAAGGCTTTGATTAGGCCACACATGGACTATTGTGCCCAGATTTGGTCACCTGGTTTTCAGAAGGATGAAGAGATGTTGGAAAGGGTCCAAAGGCGACTGACTAAGGTAGTTTCTGACCTCTGGAATGTCGAGTATGAGGAAAGATTGAAAAGATGTAATTTGCAGAGTCTAGTGGAGAGAAGGAAGAGGGGAGATATGATAGAGACCTACAAGTTGGTAAGGGGTTGTTATAGGATCAATGGTGGAGAAGTTCTACAGAGAATAGTGGGAGATCAGAGGAGAACCAGAGGTCATCCCTGGAAACTGTATAAAGAGGATGTGAGTAGGGGAGTGAGAGGCATGTTTTTTTCATGCAGAGTTGTGAGTGATTGGAATGCCTTGCCTGAGAGTGTGGTGTCTGCAAGGAGTTTGAATGTGTTTAAGACACGGTATGATGAGATGTGTGTGAGATAAAAGGACCTCCTAGATGAGTCTTTGACTCCATGAGGTCTTGTTTAATAATAACAATAATAAACAGATATATAAGATGTTGCACTTAGCTGAACCAGACTTTATAAAAATGATAGTAAAGAAGAAACATACTGCATAGAAATATATGAAGTTCATTTTTTACTGTCCACCAAGAATGTCATTTAGCAAATAAGTTATAGAAATAGAGATATTATGTAACTAAGTAAGATTAAATTCTTACAGCTGGAGAATAGGCTAATAAAAATTAATGTATGATGATTATCTAATGTAGAAATGCTGAACACATGCTGACGTAGGTGTATTTGTGTATAAATAAAAAAATTATAAAAATAGTGTTAGAGAATGAAGAAGGAAAAAAATAAGCTACAAGGAAATACACACAAGCCATCGTATACATATTTGGCGATTCTTCAGTATATGGTTTACCTGTTGAAATTTTTTTCAGAATTGAATTAGATAGTCTCAAACTACTCATATAGTGTTTTGTTTCCTCTGGGAGTTTTGATTTTCTCCTCACAAGCACAAAATGACTTCAAGCATGTTTGGTAGTACATGCCATTACCACCTTAATGGACTAAAGTCTCTTGGTGAACATCTTACCTTGACTATTTGCTCCAGGTAAATCGATGTTTACTATGGGACGGAATGGAATTCGTAAAGAAAGTGATCTTTTATCATAAATATATAATGGTGTGTTTTCCTCAACAGGAAGTGCTATTTTACCATTTCCTGGAAAACAGAAATATAATTATATATTGTAAATGGCAATATTACCAAAATATTGTCACCACATTGTGGTTTGTAAATTAATGCAGAAATAAGTTGAATAGAAAAACTTTCCAAATTTTATTATCTTTATTCACAGATAAATCAATATTAAGTACAAAACCAATGCAAATAAAACAGTGCATTAAATGAAAAGATGCAAATCATAATATACATACAAAGGGGTCTGGAAAGTTCTGATAAACATTTAGAATAAAATGATATTAAATATATATTTGTAATAATTTTTTTTGTATTTATAATAAGTATTTGTATTTGTAAGAATTTGTTCTTTTTCTTTCTTCTGGTTATATCAGTTTCTTTAATATCATTTTTGTTCTAGATGTTTATCAGAAACTTCCAGATCCCCCCCCCCTTCCCCCTCGTAACATAAGGAAGATATAACTGATTTTAATATGATAGCAAACTAAGTATTATTCAGCATCAGTAATATCATCAACTTCAATTTTCTATATCTCACTGGAAAACTGCAGCAAACTCAAAGGGAGGAAAAATAGAATTTTCTTCTCATATACAATGTCATTGTTTTCTTTGATATCATATACTTTATTAGTAATTTGGGCATCACCTAATCTTGTTAACATTATTATCTTAAGCAAGGTGCATCCCAAACAATATTGTTGAAGTATGTTTCATATGTGGCATGTTGAAGGGGGGGGGAACTATGCTCACCTGTGGACATGTTATTTTTATTTATTTATTTATTATTATATTTATTTATTTATTATTATTATTCATTTATTTATTTTTTAATCCCAAATATAAGACATCATTCAATGTGCTTGTTCAACACCAGCATAAAGCATGTGTATCATGAATGGATAAAAAGCTAAAAAGAAAGAAGTAACAATAATGATAGTTCTGGGAGTTTCAGAACTCCCACATACTTTTTGAATAAATAAGTGGCAATTTTTATTATTATTATTTATTTTAATTTTCAACTTTTTTATCCATTTACAGATACTAAGTTGAACAGTGTCTTTGTTTCAATGAATAAAACAAAGGGGGGGGGGGAATGAATATCTGGACCTGAACTAGACATTCAAGTAATTCAGAGATCAGGATATTTTGAAACTCTAGTCTCCCCTGGCATAAGCTTTAGCTTCAGGCATCACTGAACTCCTAATCAACTATTAGCAGTAAACCAGTTGCTAATTTCTGCTCATTTGAGGTTTATGCTCTTATCTTCCTAAAATTCTTAATGCAACATAGAAGAGAAGAGTTCGATTGATTAATCACTTTTTCACAACACAATTCACAACACAAGAATAATAAGGAAATAATTAATATTTATTTAATATTTTGGCGATATTTTGCTGTTGTTATACCCAGCATCTTCAGAGCATAAAAAACAGTTTGTCACATTAACTAATTGTTGCCTAAACAGCAACAATTAGTTAACAGTGGTATTTGTTTAAAATTTTGACTGAAAACACAAGGAACTGAAGTCCTAATTGGTGCCATCTATTGCTGGATAGAAAACTGTGAACAAACTCAAGCCTTTTCATGTAGAGCCACCGAGAATATATGGAGCATCAAAAATTCACAAACAAGATATAACTGTTGATCATATAAACAGTCCTGTGTACAAACTTGCTAAATATTTGGCTAAATTACTTCCCCCACATACACAGGTAATCCTTCCTCATTTGTAAAAAAAAATCTGTTCACTTAAAAGTATATTAAAAGACCATATTTCATAAAGTTCAGATATAATGATTAGTTTTGACATTACTTCACTGTTCAATTGATTTGTTAAAGTTATCCCCCACCCCCCTCTGACATATTTGAATTATTGAATTTACAGTACATGCTGGTTATTTCACAAGGAAAGGGAAAATATACAAACAAGTAGATAGTACAGCCATCCTCCCTTCCTCTTTCCCCAATTACTACATAGAACACTTGGAGAACTAAGCAATCAATACAACTGTCCAACTCATGGTTTTGTGGTGCTATGTTGTTAATATGTTTATATTTGGCCACATGGTCCAAACACATCAGATAAATTTTAGTGCATTTAAATAGCCAACACCTTAAAATCCGCTTTATGGTGAAACAGGAAACTGACTGCCTGTTTTCTAGACACTAGTCAAATGCCTTCCAAATGGTTCATTATCTTTTACTATTGTAGAAAACCTATACATATTGGAAGATATTTGCACAAACAATCACACCATCATCCAGATGAACAATATGGTATCCTAAAATCACTAACTCAGAGAACCAGATCTATCTGTTCTGATGATAATGCTCTTACCACAGAACTCACTTATCAGTGATACTTATTTAGCCAATACTATACTCCCTAAAAAACAGAAAAAATACGAAATGCCTCCAGCTCCTCAATTCCCTTTGAGGTCACAGCAAAACTGTTACCATCCCTTATATTCAGGACAGGTCTGAAAAGATATATAGAGTGTTCAATAAATATTGTGCCACATTTAAACCATATATCAAATTGGCAACCCTCATCTGTTCCTCTAAACACAAACTTTCTCCTTCATCACATCCAGAAGGGTATCAAGCATCCTGTACTTGTGTCTTGGCTTACTATGGATAAACAGGAAGAACAGCTTGGAGAACATAAAAGATACATTTGGCATCATTGTTATGGGGGGTTGGGACTAGCAGACCATGCCTTGGATATCCCTTCACACAAGATCAAATGGAGGTAAAAAAAAAAAAAGAAGTGTTACATAGAAGTCTTTATAAGTCAGAGAGATTGTTTTTGGAATCAGTAGCAGCTTTTAAACATTCCCTAAACCTCATCAAGTATGACTGTATCAATTTACCAAAAATCTGGGAAACAGTCGTTTTTAAGATCAAATTAATACTTGTTAACTCTCTTTTTCCAACAATAAATGGCACCAATTAGGATGCTATTTTTAGTGTTGTCCATTATAATTTTAAACTGGTCCCACTGTCAACTAATTGTTGCTGTTTGTGCATTGTAACAAATTGTTGTTTGTGTCCTGAAGTGAAATATACGCAATTAAGTAAATAAATATTATTTCTTATTATTCTTGCGTTGTGAATTAAAACCATTAAATAAAATAACATGAATTGCCAACACATAAGCCTTTCTACACATTTGATTAATCACCTGTCTCTTGCCTAAATTAATCCTGTTTTGCATAGGCATTTAATTTTTCCTAAAGCATTATTTTGTCATTAGAAAATTGATCCATATTATGTCCATCATCCTCTAAATCAATTAAGATAACATGCAGTGATCAGTCAGGATCCTTTCATGTTTAGGTCATGAGAGAGAGAACCCCCCCCCCATTCTATTTATTGAAACTAAAGCACTGTTCAACCTGTAATACACTACGATCTGTGAACAGATAAAAAAGTCAAAAATTAAAGAAAACTACAGCAAGTTTTCCTGAGAAAAGGAATCACATCTGGTCTAGTGATTTGCATATTATCAAAAGTAAAGGTAAAAAATAAAATTAAAGGTAAAAAATAAAAGGTAGAAAAATCCTTTCCTTCATGGTTACACAGTGATCAGAATTCATTATAAAAATTATGAAAACAACTACTGTGTTAGAGTAAAATTTCAGTTTAATATAAACTGAAATAATCATTTGACATTTCTATCTTCACATTAAGGTCATCATCTGGAATATACACACACACACATATATATATATATATATGCAAAGAATGGATCGTCAATGGATTGCAAGGGAATATTCAGTTGTTTGCAGATGATGTGAAGCTGGGAAGGGTTATCAGTAAAAGTTCAGCCCTGCAAAAGGATTTGAATAAACTAGACAGATGGGCAAATGAATGGGAGTATCGATTTAATGCAGCAAAATGTCAAGTTTTGAAGTTTGGGATCCATCAATGGGAGGCTGCATAGTTGATTGGAGGAGTTGTACTGGAGGAAGTAGGGGAGACAAGAGATCTGGGGGTGATGATTGATAGAAAACTGAAATTCAGGGAGCATATTGCAAAGGTGGTGAAGGTAACCCAGAGGACTGCTGCAATACTGAGAAGGATGATGACCTGCAGAGATAAAAGTGTTATCATTCCTTTGTATAAGACCCTGATCAGACCACACTTAGACTATTGTTCTCAAATTTGGTCTCCAGGATTTGAAGAGGATAAATTAACTGTGGAAAGGGTACAGAGGCAGATAACAAAGATGGTTTCAGGACTGTACAATGTCAGTTATAAGGATTGGCTGAGGGAATGTGGACTGCAGAGTTTGGTGGATAGAAGAAGGAGAGGTGATACTGTTGAGAGACAGTTAGAGGGTGGACATTGGAAGGAGCGATGACAAGGGACCATCCCTGGAAGTTACAAAAGGAAGCTGTGAGCAAGAGGGTGGTTGAACCATGGAATGCATTGCCTGAGAGAGTGTTGAGAGCAAGAATGGTCAATGAGTTCAAGGAGTGGTATGATAGACTTTGTGTTTCCTAAGAAGGACCTCCGCAACGAGTCTCTTGACTCCATGGAGGCCTGAATAATAATAATAATACTAAAAAAGAAACAAGCTGCACAACAATCTAAATGGTATGCTAAAGTTCCATTGATTTGGTCAACTGTTAAAACATTTTTCACCAGAGGTTAGGTCAGTAGTTTTAATGGCTGACCAAATCAATGTAACTTTACCATACCAGCAGGTTGTAGTGAAGCTTGTTTTACTTTGTATATATGTGTATTACTCCAGATGATGACCTTAATGTGAAGGTTGAAACGTTGAGTGATTATTTTGGTTTATATTAAACTGAAGTTTTACTCTAACATGGTAATTGTTTTCATAATTTTTATAATGAAAATAAGAAAAATATTAACAGGATTGAGTTTTTACTAGCATTGAAATGAACAAATTTATCAGAATTCTAGTATTTCTTACTATCTCAAAATGAAGTTATCAGACCTTACCGAAGTACAGTTGGAGGACAGTATTAAAGATTGCACATGTAAATATTCTAAAATTCTTTACATATGTATAGTGCATGATTTGTCAAATGAAAAGGAGAGAGTAATGTACCGCTCTCAGCAAAACTGTGAAATGAATATACACTGAATCTGGACAAGGTGGTTGTTGAAAAGAAAAGAAAGTAGATTAAGGAACAAAGTTTTACAATACTTTTTTCATTAGCAGTAAAGTTTGTGACAAAGATGTGTCACAATCACGTCATTCAATCATAGAAAAAAAAAAAAAAAATGGTAACTTCCAGCTAGAAAAGACAGACACTTTTTTTTTTTTTTTTTGCATCCAGACTGAAAAAAATTCTTCAAGCTCTCTTTCTGGGGAAAAAAAAAAAGCTGAACTTAATTTAATTTCATAAATTAAAGATTTAATTCAGTATGTTAGTCAAGTAAATAATTGTTTAATATCTGACATGTTTCACTGACTAATATCTGTCAGCATTTTCAGGGATACACTGGTAAGCAATGGAAAGTAACAAAACCTAGGAAACTAACCGACAATTCTAAAAATTACATAAAGTTCTCACTGTGCGTGATACAATGTCGCAAGTACGTTTTATTTGTTGAGATATTTATTGTAATTTTCATGAAAGTTCATTTCTTTTTGGTTAAATGATCTAATTAGATCACGTATCCCTGAAAATGCTGACAGATATTATTATTATTATTTATTATTATTACATGACACCTCCAGGGAGTCCAGAGACTCATCGAGGGAGGACACCTACTTTATATCTCTTTGTTTCCACCACTCAATCCACCAGCTACAACTAACCGCAACTACACCAATGGCATCTACCGCCCACCGCCACCACTAGTATTTCCACAGACAATCACAGATATCCATGTCCACGGTGGGATTCGAACCCGCAGCGTTTTAGTTGGAGAGCGGATACTTTAGTCAGTGAAACATGTTGGATATTAAACAATTATTTACTTGACTAACATACCAAATTAAGTCTTTAATTTATGAAATTAAATTAAGTTCAGCTTTTTTTTTTTTGATACAATAAGTGTGTTGCAAGTACAATGTTTTATTTGTTGAGATAATTATTGTAATTTTCATGAAAGTTCATTTCTTTTTGGTTCTTTCATGAAAATGACAATAAATATCTCAATAAATAAAACGTTGTACTTGCGACATATGCATTGTATCACAGTGATAACTTTATATAATTTTTAGAATTGTTGGTTAGTTTCCTAGTTTTTGTTACTTTCCATTGCTTACCAGTGTATCCCTGAAAATGCTGACAGATATTAGTCAGTGAAAATGTCGGATATTAAACAATTATTTACTTGACTAACATACCGAATTAAGTCTTTAATTTATTAATACCAGTGGTCAAGAAAAAAGGTCATAATATTAATTTAATTTCATTTGATATTCTTATACTGTAGTCCCACTCTGTCATTATAAAAATGAGCTCCTCCCCAATTCATTCTTTGTTTTATTGTATGTATTATTTTATATATATTTTGTAAAATGCACACACACACATGCCATTTAAATTCATTCTCTCCATCTGCATGCAACTCATTCTGGAACCCTGGCAGGATGAATTTATGAATTTAAGTATCAGGAACAAGAGGGAGAAGTTTTTGGCATTGGTTAGTGCAATCTTGCCAAATGTTACAGGCATTAGTGAGACTTGGCTAACAGTAGATGATGTAGTTACAGGGATTGAATATCATGGATAAAGTTTCAGGATAGAGTAGAAAGGACAGGGGAGTGGGATACTGCTGATGGTAGCAGATGAATTACAGCTAATAAGAGTAGGAGTCAGTAGGGCAGATGATAGTTTTTTGAGTCAATTTGGAGTGATACTGAGGCCAATAGCACAATATATAAAACTAGTTGCTGCTATAGGCTAGGGATGACGAGGAAGGCATGTATTAGAAGATTAGTATAACGAGTACAAGTCAAGTAATTATTTATGGGGGACTTGACCTTTGGAGATATAGATCGGAAAGAGGTAAGATCACATGGTAGGAAGGAAATGGAATTTATACACCTACTGAGAGATAATTACTTGAAACAGAATGTGATGGAGGGAACTTGGGGTACAAGTATGTTGAATCATTATAGGATCAGGGAAAGTAATCATGTGGTCTTGATTTGGGAGGTAGCAAAAAGTGGAAATTCCAGTTAAGGATATGTGGAACTACAAGGCAGGTGATTATGATATGCTTAGGAGGATGCTTGTAGCAGTGCCATAGCAAAAACATCTGCAAGGGAAGGATGTTCACAGTGAATGGGGGGATAGTCAAAGGGTAACAGTGGAAGAAATATCACACTTTGTATGGGATAAGAGTTAGATGGATGAGTAGTATCATTAAGCATGAGCTGCAAACAAAGAAAATGTTGTGGAGGGTATATAAGGAGAAAAGTGATCAACATGGTAAGGAAGGTAAAATCATATTATGATAAGAGATTGGCCGAACAGGCAATAGGATCAAACAGATACTAAAAACAAAGAAACATAAGTTTTTTTCGTTATGTGGCATGTAGGAGGAAGAATAATTATATGGAAGGATAACTTCAATGAGTGCAGATGGTAGAGAGGTAATGGAGGAAGAGATGAAACTGTTGAGCTACTGAGTGATGATCATTTTGCAAAGCATATCATCCAAATGAAGATATTGTTATGGCAGAGGTAATGGGGACTAATGTGAGAACTTGATGAATTAGAGGTACCTTAGAATATTGCAGAATCTGAATACAAATATAGCTGTGGGATTGGATTGGACATCAGCTTGGTTTTACAAGAATGTGCAGGGAGACTGGTGATACCTTTGACTAGGCCATTTAATTTAAGTCTCAACTCTGGCAACATCACAGGAGAGTGAAAGGAGGGCAAAATAATTCCTTTGCATAAAGGAGGAGGAAAGTCTATGGTAGCAAATTACAGACCAAGTAGTATCTTAAGAGTGGTGTTAAAAGTTCTAGAAAAGTTGATCAAAAAGAGAATTCAGGAATAGGCGGATAAGAATATGATACATTATGGGGGCAGCATAGCTTTGCGAAGAGCCAGTCATGCTTTAGTAATCTACTAACTTTTTATAATAGAATAACAGTTGGGTTGGATAAAGGAAATGGCTACACAACGATACTGCTGGACTTTGCAAAGGTGTCTAACAGAATACCACATGGAACTCTATTACACAAACTGTAACAAATGGGGAATGGATATGAAATTGGTGATATGGATAAAAGAGTGGCTCATGGACAGACACCAAAAAAAGAAGTATATGGAGGAGCAGAATCCAGGAGAAGGCAGGTGACCAGTGGTGTGCTATAGGACTACTGCTGTTTAATTTGTACATAAATGATATAGGAAATAATCTGACGAAGATATTAAGTTGTTTGCTGATGATGCAAAGTTGGGTAGGGTAATAGTAATCAAGGTGATGATTACAGGATGATTTAAATAGGCTGACAGTATGGGAAAAAACATAATGGGTGTCCATTTAATGCAGAAAAGAATAAAGTTATGCATTTTGGGATACAAGCTATGTACTACATCGAGTAAACTATACTCCAAGAAACTGCTGCAGCAGGGATCTGGGGGAGGGGTAGCAGTAGTAGTAGAAAGAGAGCTAAAGTTTAGAGGTCATATTGCTAGTCACAAAGCTAGCTCACAGGATTACTTGGTTATTGAAAAAACATGCTAACAAGCAGATAAAAGGGAGTTGTCATTTCCTCTTTATAAAAGAAGGGATATGATAGAAACATTTAAGTTACTTAAAGGATTTTATAGGAATGATGTAGGGGAAATGTTTCTGCATTGGCTAGTGGAGGACAGAACAAGAGGCTTTTTAAGGATGAGAGTGTCGTTAACCCAACTTTTAAGGATGAGAGTGTCGTTAGCAAGAGCGTTAGGATTAGATTTTTTGCTTGGAGAGTGGTGAATGAACGGAATAGTTTGCCTGAGTCAGTTATGAGTGCTCTGTTTGTTAAAGGTTTCAATGAGAGGTATGACAGATATTGTGTTGATAGTTTAGGTCTTCCACAATGAGTTTTAGGAATCCATGGAGGTGTCTATGCGATAAGAATAATAATAATAATCATCATTTAATGATAATAATAATAATAATAATCATATTTTTGTTTCCATTGAACCATCTAATAAATGTACAGAAAAGGGTTCAAAGCATACATTACAGTATGCTTACATACATTACAAATGACTCCATTCTGCTTCGATGAAATTTAATAAAATTTAGGGTTTAAGATCGATACAAGGTGATCACTTTATTGGCAACATGATTTAAACTTATATTAATCATTCTGCACTGCTGGATGGAATGAAATTTGGTAATTAGAATACTACAGCCAATTTTCTTTCACCTCAATTTAATGATCATCTGACTACTCTAGAGATCAAATATGATACTTTTTACAGGCCATTTCAGGCCTGCAATAAGAAGAGATTTAATGCCTGCAATAAGAAGAGTAGTAGTATCACATTAGGTGAGGAAATTCATTTAATATCTGAAGGCATTCAAACTTCCATGAATAAAATATAAATCCAGAGCCTGTTGGTTGGAGAGAAAGGATTGAATTTGCAGTTACTATTAAAATTTGCTGTTTCAACTGAAACAGCAAATTTTAATAGTAAAATTTTTCATTTTTCACTCATTTTTCATTCAGCAAAACCATTTTAATGATTTCACAACTGAATTCCAATGACAGTAATAATCGCTGGTGTCACTACACAAGGACGTTATTGAGAAACACATATTTTTATAACGTCCTTACTTTTTTAGAATTTGTGATGTAATCTTGCTTCTCTTTTAGCACCTTCTAGGTGTACACATATACCTCTCAGGTTCAGTGTCTTGGGGGTTCAGAGTCCCAGAGTGAATAATTCAAATGCCTTTTGAGACAATGACACTTCTTACTTTTAACCTTCTACTATCATACTCTAAACTTTTTACATCTGCTACTTTTATGACTTTTTTTTTTCCCTTTCCTTCCAGCTTTTCAGTATTGTTTTTGTTACTTTAAAGATCCATGAAGAGATGTGATCTCATAAAATACCTGTGGAATTGAATCTAATCATAATGCCTGGCAATACAAATTTCCTCTAAAGCACACTTCCTTTCAGAAGTGCATAATGATATGAATTAACAGAGAATTATTTTATGTTATAGTCCAGTGCTGTTTTTGAAATTATGACAAAATAATTGGTATAGCAGAAGACTAATGACCTGCTAATTTCTTAACAAAAAGATTATTATTATAAATTAAGTAAAAAAAATTCTTCATAAAGGAAGGATTGAAATTTGTTATCTTCTTTTATTTTTCTGTTTCCTTCACTACATTTTTCACAATTTCTAAATTTATACAATTGTAACAGAACTAATTATTATATATACTAATAATAATATACTAATTATTAATTAGTCACATAGTGATTTCATTAAAGGGCAATCCACCAAATAAAGCATTTCTGGAAAAGAAATACCCAAGAACTGTGGATAAGTTGAAGGTCAGGAAAAAAAATTTAATTTACACTGTATTTTGGAAATACATGTGGATTGTGGTACTAAAGAATGACAATAAAGAGACAGAGAATATAATCTATATAAAACTATAAGAGCAATCTTTATTCAAGTGTCAAATACTTACCAATATATGGCAGAAAAGATGTTTCACTTTCTTCATAGGTACGTCTAACACTTGCTTCAAAATGATCTGATAATTTGACAAAATGATCTACAAGTTCAGCTACACAGCCAATATTTGGATCTGAAAGGCAGACAAGATGTATTTGTTAAAATGGGGGAGGGTAATCGTAATTGTAAATGTGTTATGTTTACTATGTTTATTACATAATTTAATTTCTATCCTTGTCAGGCTGCAGCATTGTAAAATTTACACTACTCACAAAGTTTCACCTATTCTCATTAATCCTTAACCTTCCTTTCTTTCTTTGTTCACTAAGCCCTCCTGTCTTAACGTTTTACCCCCCCCCCCCCTTTGTTTCTTACTCTTGCCCTTTGATCCTACTGTTGCTGGCTATATGATTTGCAGCACACTTCTCAGACCCTTCTTCTAGACAAAATTTATTTTTATTAAAGAATGCACCAGTCTACAAAAATTAATATTGTCTCAGAATAATAAATGTAGGGATAAAGGTAAAGTCTCAACAAAATTCTCTTTAGCAAGTCGTGGCTATTCTAAACATAATCATGCACACAGGTACAAATTTTTTATGAGATAGTGCATTGGCAAATGATCAGATCGATTGTTGCTTAAACAAAACATTTTATATTAACTTAACATAACATTACAACACTGTGAAATGACTAACTCTATTAATATGTTTAACCACAGCAAAATTATTGCATAATTGAAGTACATGCATTTTTACGTTTACTTAATAGTCACACTCAAACTTAGCACTATGAACAGGGCTGTTCCATGGGTTTGCACCACCTGGGTGCAAATTTTTGTGGCCCCCCTTCCACAAACAGTTCAGTATATTATTTATTCCCTATTTTTTATGAACGTGTTCAATTATACCACCCCTAAATTGTGCTGCCTGGGTTCATTGCACCCCAGTATGGAACGGGCCTAACTATGAAACACACATTCTTTACAAAAGGTATAAAACAACTAACTTAACTAACTTTCAGGAAATATTATTCCTTGCACCAGCAATTCATATAACACTAGTTCTATCTTGTTACTACACAATACCTTACAAAACTATACACCTATCTTTTGTAACACTTACATACAATTTCTGTTTATATAAGTTACAAGGAAAATATTAACATTATCATTTGTTACTCACAATTTTTTCTGTAAGCCTACAGTCCTTTTTCATGAACTATACCTCAGTGGGATATCTTAAATTCTCTCCGTTATACAAGACATGCCTTGACTCGGACATTTCTGTACTCCATTTCTTTTATTCCACCATTGGCTAATCCATTGTCCTGACATCAAGCCCAATGAGGGAATCGTGGCCAGCTATCCAATGTGACGTATGTTTTCAGTCCCTCCTTGGAAGTCTCCCAGAACATCTTTAGAGGAATTGCTGATGAAATAGCTCTGACGATGGGTGCAAAACCTCCAGTTGCATATTCCATGTCATTGCTTCTTCTTGCTTCCTCCAGTTGGCGATTAGGAACCAAAACACTTGCAGCAACAGTAGCAAAAGGTCTCCAGGTCTCCTTTTCTCCCCTCTCCTGGTAGCCTGAAGTGTCAGCAGTAGATCTTGTGTTTTTTTTCCTGTTTACCCCTGCTTTTATTTCTTTTCAGCCCCGTTTTATATGCTCCCTGTTCTCTGTTCTTAACTTTCAAGTGTCCGTAATTATCTGGCAGCATGATGCCGTCACTTTGGTTTTCACACTGAAGGGCTGTGCCTTAGGTGAACAATTGCAAGTTGTTATGAACTCTTCTGACACACTATTCTTATTGCTTATTTAATGTTAAAAAACACTTAATCCACTTTCTTTAATATTTTTACAAGACTTTAAGAAACAAATATTTAACACAATTTTTAATACAGTTAATTAATATTCAGACAACGGAGTCTTACATTATTTTTCATACATTATTTTGGTCTAAAACCTCTGTAAAATTGAGATTGATAAATTAATTATCTTAATTTATTGTACGAAATTTTACATATTTATTGAAGTTAATTTAATGATTCTTTTTAATTTTTTTTTGTTTTTAATGCACATCCTAACCATAGAAAAAAGCTATCAATCATAATTGGCACTGTTATGATTGATAGCTTTTTATAAGTGTTTATTCTGTGTAAGCCAGAATAAAGGTTAGATAATCTGGAAACCCTGTTCTGGAGACCAACCATGGTATTTTTTTTTCAACTCACTTCAGGCTTTCATTAAGCAAGGTGGTGGTCTCATGCCACACAATGAAAAATTATCTATAACCTATACATATTATATTATTTATATCTCAATTATAAATAGTACTTCAATTAAACCAATTTAAATAATCAACATTAATTATCAACCAAATATTTAAATTAATTTTCTTTAAGCAAATTGTAATAATTATATACAGGAATACCTCGATTATCGCGGTTATTGTTGCCACGAAAAATACCGCAATAATCTAATCCATGATAATCGGGATAAATAATGCGTGTAAAATGGGTGATCAATGCCAAAGATTTTTCAAATCTATTAATTAAATTTTATAATTCAAGTAAAAAAGAAATGTGTTAAACGTGTTAAGTAAAAAATGAAGGTTCATTAAGAAAAAACAAGATTATTCTTTAATCTTTATTTATATATAAGAAGTACATACAATTATTCTTTCTTGGATAAAAATTGGTGTAGAGTTGTCTGGTGGAATTTTTTCTTTCTTTTTTTTTTCTTCGTATAAAACTCGGTAGCAACAGATGGAATTTTCAATTTCCTGATGAACTTTCAGTGATCACTCGAGATTAGGATCGCCGTTCAAGATTTTTTCTTTAAAATTTTCATCAATTCTAAACATTTCATCCATTTCTTTGAGGGTAAATTCCTTCGGTGCCAAGTCAATTTGTTCGTCATTATCAATTTGAGCATCGTAAGCATGTTCTCTCTCGAGGTTAATTAGGTCTTCATCATCTAGCTCCTTATCATGTGACTGAAGCAGGTCTTGAATATCACCTTTTTCGATTTCTTTTAGTCCTAGATAGAAGCCCTAAGGTTTGCAGCATGATCTAAAATATGGCGAACAGTTGATTCATTTAGACCATACTCTCTTGCAATTTTGGCTTTGATTATGCCTGCTTCATACTTATTTATCATATGCAACTTATCTTCTAAGCTGATCACTCTATGTTTCTTTTTGATAGCTGTAGACTTGAAATCATCCTTGTTTCTTTTAGCATTCCTTGTAGGGGTAAATAACAAGAGAAATAAATATCCACATGTACTTCAGGCAAGAGCGGATAGTTACTGGTAAGCGGTGAGAAGGCGCCGTCGGATAAAATCGAAGCGCTATGAGCAATAGAACGATACCTGGAGAGTGGCGACTCGAACTGGTTGCATATGTAGTGGACTACATCTCGCGGCCACGATAATTCGAATTTGGAGAGAAATAATTGGAATTTTGATATCAAATTATAAACCGCGATAAATCAAGAATCATGATAATCAAGGTATTCTGTATTCTAAATTATTAAAATAAAATACCTAACAATGTATATTTTCATTATGCCATTTACTATAAAAGATTGTTTTAATAAGCTAATTCCAAACTTTTAAAGCATACCCGTAAAACTTCCATTTCAATACACTTTTTCGACAAATCTTAAAATCAAAAGTGTATTTGTCTGTACAAAGGTACTTTTTATAAGTTTCTGAAGCATATAATGAAATGAAAGAAATTTCCCTGCTCCATTAATGGAAATGGAGAATACAGAAAATTAGCTACTTTTATAACTAATTAAGATAGTCACACCATGTTGGTGATGCAGTTCTACCAATGAAAATCAGACAGATATGATACATGACTTGGTTTTAAAAACCTATATTACATAGGCTATCAGTAATATGAAATCTACTGCTGTTATCTACACTTAAAATTAAAGTTCTAAGTATATTATGTATGTTCCAATCAGATGTGCTATATCCTTTCAACTATTACATATAATAATAATAATTATGCACATATAGGCTAAAGTATGCGGAGATAGATTTGAGCTGTGGTAAAAAAAAAGTGTTTTTTTAAACGGTATATAGTGTGAATTCTTTTGTGAATTGTGCTACATTTTTTTTTCAGTAATAAAAGTGTTCTTCAGAACCACTAAAGAACACAAGTGTTCTTTAATGGTTCTGCTTTTGGAATTTCGTTGTTATATAGTGTGTTATTTTTAGGTTACTGAGAAGGCAAGGTCACAGTCTGCAGCATTTGCGGTGGAAGAGAAGATAAGTCTTCGCTATTTATTATTATTATTATTTCGGGCAACTCCAAGGAGTCGACAGACTCATTGAGGGAGGCCCTAACATCGTGTCAAGAACAACTATTCGACATTCACACATTATCTATCATACCTCGCATTGAACTCATTCACGGTCATAGCACCCACAACAGACTCTGGCAGCTTATTCCACTCATTCACCACTCTCCAAGTAAAAAACCTAGCTCTAACACCCCTGCCAACCACATTCTTGCCCTGCTTCCATGTATGGAAGCAGGGCAAGAGTGTGGTTGGCAGTCCTCCCACCACCAGTCCTCTTTTCAAAAATATCTTCTGGATTAATCCTATAGAAACCCTTCAGTAATTTGAATGTCTCAATCATATCACCCCTTTTCCGCCTATCAACCAATTTTTGCAACCCACAAATCTTCAACCTGTTCTCATAAGGTTCATTCCACAGACCTGCTATCATCTTGGTCACTCGTCTCTGGATCCTCTCCACCTCCTCCCCATCAAGAAGAAACTCTGGTGCCCATATCTGGGCCCAGTAGTCTACATGGGGTCTTATCAAGGCTCAATATAGTGGAACAATAAATAACTTGTTTGTGTCTGCTTGTTAAAGTATTTTTCAGCAACCAAGTGATTTGATGAGCTGATTTAGACACTTTTGCAATGTGCCCCCTAAACTTCAACTCCCTATCCACCAACACTCCCAAATCCCTGACCTCATCAATCTCCTGGAGTACGTTCCACCAATGTGATATACTGCTGCTAATCTTTTCACTTCAAAATTCACATTAAATTGACATCCATTTTCCCTAGCTCAGTCCTCCAAACTATCCAAATCATCCTGCAAAATTTTGACATCCTGTGCACTCACAATTGCTCTACTCAACTTTGCATCATCAGCAAACAGGTGAATACTTCCTTACTTCCTCTCAGATCCTTTCCTATATCGTTAATGAACAAACTGAAAAGTAGTGGTTCAAGAACAGAAACCTGCAGCATACCACTAGTCACAAGCCGTCTTTTGGACTCCACTCCTGAAAATTTATTATAGTTGAATATAACATTTATATTTATGTTTATATATATATATATATATATATATATATATATTTATATTTGTATTCTTGATCTTCTACTCGGTTGTAATGATAATTTTAAAGAATAAATTTTAAATGAATTTAAACTGAGATAAAATATTAAATTTTAACGAAAATGATACAACTAGTTTCAGCCTTCTTCAGGTATCCACTAAAGGTATAACACAGTAATAAAAAATTGAAGTTACAAAAAAATGAGAATTACAGACAAAAAATGCAATACATATAAATCCAATCATGGAGTCCAGAGAAATCCTCCTTAATCCTGAACATTTCAACAGCAATTTGAGTTATAACATCCCTGATAGCCATACTGCAGTTGTTCAATACTGGGGCTCACGAGAACCTGCAAGTACGCATGCAACAAACAATAGCATGTTAGATAGAACGACTTGAAAAATACGTTTTTATGTCAATTATGTATTGCATTTTTTGCCTGTAATTCACAGTTTTTTGTAACTTCAATATTTTATTACTGTGTTCTACCTTTAGTGGATACCTGAAGAAGGCTGTAAAAGGCTGAAACTAGTTGTATCATTATCGTTAAAATTTAATATTTTATCTTGGTTTAAAGTCATTTAAAATTTATTCTTTAAAAAAAAAAAAAAAAAAAAAAAAAAAAAAAATATATATATATATATATATATATATATATATATATTTAAGGATACCAAGTAATTTCATAAAACTTGTTTTTTTTTTAACTCCTTCTCCCAAGTAAGCAAAACAGTTAAGTTTGCGTCTGAATGTAGTTCAAGTCTAAAGGTAGTGCAACACCAGGGCAACTCGTTGTAAAGGTGGGTATAAATATATATATATATAAAATACAGTGTTTATATACAGTTTATATACAGTTTATATATATTTAGCATTTAGTTTAGTAGTTCCTCGGCAGTAAGGAATGATGGCTGCTGCAGCAGCAATCACATCATTTAAGAATTCTATTATACGTAACATAATAAATGACTTTGTGGCATACAGTGCTTGCAGCATGTATGTGTCCCGAGAGTTGGATATGTGGCAGGTGAGAGAAGGGGGGAGTGCATATATGCACAAAATGTATGCAATGGGAGGAATTCAATGAATTAGATATTTCGATAAACAACTTAGTTTTATCAGGGAAGGGAAATGAATGTTGGGAGATGAGTAGTGTGATAGGAGAGAATGACAAGCAAAATATAAGAAAATAAGAGTCAGGAGGAGTGTGGAAGGCTTGAATGACTGTGAAGTTTTCAGAGATGATCTTCATTAGAAGAATGAATGGCGAGTAAGAGTGACTAACTTGCAGAGAGGGATAGATGAGCTGAAAGAGGAGGTGGAAAGTCTTGTGAATGAGATGAGAAGTATGAAAGATGAGATTAGGAGAATGGAAGAAATGAATGAAAAGTGAATCAGAGTAGGAGTGAGAGAGAGTTTGGGGAATGAAAGAAAAGGAGAGAATGAAAACAGTAGGAGAGAGGGAATGAGAGAGTTATGGGAATGATAGAGGAGGGGAGAATGGTAACAGTCAGAGAGAGAAAATGAGAAGAATGCAAGGGAGTGCTGGAACCAGGGATAGAGCCAGGACAGCAGGTAAGTAGGGAAACACAGAGAGAAAGGGTTACAGGGGGAGAGAGAGAGAGAGAGAGAGAAAGAGAGAGAGAGGGATGCAGGTGAACAATCAAGGAACAGAGTGGTAAGAGGTGTGATGTATGGAGACTCAATGATTTCTGGTGTTGCAAGATAGGATGCCAGATGTGTGTTTGCCTGGAGGGATGATAGAAAATGTGGCTATGGCAATTAAGAGGGGTGAAAGGATAGATGAAATGATTGTGATGGTGGGCACAAATGACTTGAGAGGCAATGTAAATCAGGCAGCGAGAGATCTGAGATTCTTGCTTGAGGTTGTGCAAAAGAAAATGCACAGAGGAAATATTGTGTGTTGCCTAGGTATGACAGCAATGAGCTGAGCAGAAGAGCAGTAATACTGAATAGCATAATAGCCAGAATGTGCCAGAAGAAGGGATTGGAATATGTGGATGCTTTGATGACAGAAGGGAACTGTATGCGAGAGACCACTTGCAATTGAATGAGGAAGAATGAAGGCATCTGGAGAGGTTGCTGTTTTTTGAACGAGTCAGTCTGTCAATGCAGGGAAACTAGAATTCCCAGGGTGGATGGTAGCAGGGATGGCCTCTTGGGGGAAGGGGGACGACATCAGGTAACACTGAGTCCGGTGGGGTCGAGAGGGGACAATGATAGGTATAGAAGCAATGACATTTTTATGCTCTATACTAATGCCAGGAGTATCCAAAATAAAGGGGTTTGAACTGGCGGCCTGATAGCATCAGCTTGGCCAAAGATTATTGGGATCTCTGAGACGTGGCTGATGGAGGATGATATAATAACAGGAATTGAAGTGGCAAGGTATAGCATTTTTTGGCAGGATAGGAAAGGAAAACATGGTGGTGGAGTACTGCTTATGATAAGTGATGACTTATATCCTATAAGGCTTTGGAAGGCAGTGACACTAATGGTCTAGAAAGCATATGGTTATGAGATAGAAGTGGCCAAAATAGGATGATATTTAGTGGGATGTTGCTACAAACCAAGAAGCACAGACCGTGGTGAGCAGGAGATGTTTAGGAAGTTGAGCTTGGCAAGTGCAAGAAGAATGAATGTTATGACCAAATCTAAGAGTTTTGGAATTGGTCATAGCATCAGAAGAGCTGATAATAAGTGAGATGACATCTCTCCCACCAGTTGGAGAGAGTAACCATGTGGTTTTGATTTGGAAGATGAATAGACCTGCAGATGTATCAAAGAAAAGGAAACGTATGTGGAATTATAAGGCAGGTGATTATAATAGTCTTAGGTATCAACTAGAGGCAGTTCCATGGAGGGAAGAACTGGAAGGCCAGGATATCATTAGTGCTTGGGAAATTGTGAAGTAATATTTGTTAGCAGCAATAGTAAGCTGTAATACATAGGCTATCAGTAATATGAAATCTACTGCTGTTATCTACATTTAAAATTAAAGTTCTGAGTATATTATGTATGTTCCAATCAGAAGTGTATGTTCCAATCAACTATTACATATAATAATTACGCGGAAGTAGATTTGAGCTGTGGTAAAAAAAAGTGTTTTTTTAAATGGTGTATAGTGTGAATTCTTTTGTGAATTGTGAATTTTGAAGAAGCAGACACAATTTGGTGCAAAGTGGATGACAAACAATATCAAACAGGAACTGCAATTGAAAAAGAGATTATGGAAGAGATATAAGGAGAGAGGTGGAGGGCAGATAATACAAAGAATATAAGACGCAGGCCAGGAGAGTGAATAGTACAGTGAGGAAGGCAAAACTGGAATATGAGAAGAGATTGGCACTAAGATTTAAAGAAAATCCTGGGGAATTTTTTTGCTATGTGGCCAGTAGGAGGAAAAATGATTGTGGAAGAATGACAATGTGGGATAAAAATGGGAATAGAGCGACTGATGCAGAGGACATAGTGCAGTTGTTCAATGAGCACTTTATTGGAGTATTTCATCCTGGAGAAGAAGGTTTTAATACTAGAGGGATAGGACAAGTTCAGGGTTTAGAGGTGCAAGAGGAGAGTGTGTTCCAAATACAGAGTACTCTGGATACCAGTAAAGCTGGAGGACTGGATGGTATTTCACCATGGGTTTTGAGAGATGTGCTAAAGAACTAACAGCTCCGTTGACTTGGCTCTTCAATAAAAGTCTGGCTTCGGGAAAGGTATCCAAGGAATGTAAGGAAAGCAAGATAGCGCCGCTGCACATGGGCGGTAGCAGACTGGAAGTGTCTAATTATAGGCCAGTTTATGTATCAGTAGTTGTTAAGGTCTTGGAGAAACTAGTGAGGGACTATATACATCGTTGGGTAGATGAGGGTAATGTTCTCTTTGAGAATCAACATGGATTAAAGGGGTGATCTTGCTTTAGTAATATGATTGCCTTTTATAATAAAGTGACAAGAGCAGTTGATGAGGGAAAGGCATATACTGCCATTTTTTTGGATTTTGCAAAGGTGTTTGACAGGGTGCCACATGATAAGCTGATATTTAAGTTGCAGCACATGTGTTTAAATGTTAGATTTGTCAAATGGATTCAGGATTGGCTGTCTGATAGGTATCAGAGAGTTGTGTATGGTGGGGCAGAAGGTTAGATCCCTCCATCTCTCTCTCATTATATCTCTTCCATAATCTCTTTTTCAATTGCAGTTCCTGTTTGATATTGTTTGTCATCCGCTTTACACCAAATTGTGTCCGATTCTTCACAATTCACACTATACACCGTTTAAAAAAACACTTTTTTTTTTTTTACCACAGCTCAAATCCACCTCCGCGTGCTTTAGCCTATATGTACGTAATTATTACATGTAATTCAGGAAGCAGAAAGTTACAAGTGGGATTCCACAGGGCTCAGTACTAGGACCTGTATTGTTCACCCTTTATATTAATGACACTGTCAATGGACTGCAAGGGGATATTCAGTTGTTTTCGTATGATGTGAAGCTGGGAAGGGTTATAAGTAATAGTTCAGATGTGGCAACTAGACGGATGGGTAAATGAATGGGAGTATCGATTTAATGCAGCAAAATGCAAAGTCTTGAAGTTTGGTATCCATCGATGGGAGGATGCATACTGGATTGGAGGAGCTATACTGGAGGAAGTAGGGAAGACAAGAGATCTCGGAGTGATGATTGATAAAAAACTGAAATTCAAAGGGCATATTGCAAAGATGGTGAAGGTAACCCAGATGATTGCTGCAATACTGAGAAGGATGCTAACCTACAATGATAAAAGAGTTATCATTCTGTTGTATAAGACCCTGATCAGACCACACTTACACTATTGTTCTCAGATTTGGTCCCCAGGATTTGAAGGGGATAAATTAACTGTGTAAAGGGTACAGAGGTGGATAACAAAGATGGTTTCAGAACAGTAAATGTCAGTTATGAGGATCGACTAAGGAAATGTGGACTGTAGAGTTTGGTGATCGCCCGGTTAAACAAGGCCCCCGTTGTTTTTGCCAGGGAACCAGAGCAAACAGCAAAAAGTCAGCTACTGGAACAAATCTGAAAACAAACCCCAACTTAACATCACCAGAGTTAAAGATCGATACTATCAACATAAGAGGCCTGAATGGCAAAGAAGTGGAGCTAGCTGAGAAATTAGATAAGTACCAGATCGACATAATAGGGGTGACAAACAAAAAAGACAAAAACAGGTGAAATCTTTCTGAGCAATAAATACAAAATGTTATATACAGGCAATGACAATCAAGGAAAAGAAGTAGTACCCATAGAATTCAACACTAAATACGAGGCTAATCTTCTTGAATGGCATACAGTCTCAAGTAGAGTGATGTGGACAAATATCAGAATAGGGAAATGGACAATGAGACTTATTTGTGCCTATGGCCCACAGAAGGTTCTAACTAAGGTAGAAGTGGAGGAATTTTTTCAGGCTTCAAAGAAAGAAACTGATACAAAGAAAAAGGAAAAGTTGGTCCTTGTTGTGGTCTAAATAGCAGAGTAGGAAATGATTGTCAGACATACAAAAATATTTTGGGAAAATTTGGAGAAAAGAGCAAAGCTAATAATGGCAAATACTTATAATAATGACAAATAATAATAATGGCAAATACTTGTTGGATTTCTGCTCAGGACACGGACTAGTTATTACTAACACCATGTTCCAACATAAAAATGTGCACAAATTCACATGGAGAGAAGAGGCAAGGAATAAGAAAAGTCTCATTTACTATGTTATTGTTGATAGTGATGTTTTCTCCCTGGTGCAGGACACCAGAGTGTACACAGGATTTGAAATTGGAAGTGATCACTATTTAGTCTTGAGCAGGATAAAATTGAATTTCATATTGAAAAGAATAACATGTAAGAAAGTTTTAAAGTGAATAAAAGTTGAGCAGCTCTCAGATGTGAATTGTAGACTAAAATACATAAAGATTATTGAAGAAAAAATGAAAGAGTTTGAGAACAGGAATCAAACCTTGGAGATTCAGTGGCAAGCCTTGAAGAAAGCCCTGATTGATTCAGCTAGGGAGGCATGTCGTGAAGTTGCCTGCAAAGATAGAAAAATTAGAACTCCATGATGGACACAGGAAGTTAAAGAGGCAACGAAGGAAAAGAAGAACGCCTATGAAAATTCCTGGCAAATAAGTCAGCTTGTGCTCTTAGAGAATACAGAGACAAATGCAAGAATGCTAAACGCTGTGTAAAACTGGCTAAACAAAACTCATGGGAGGACTTTGGCAAGAACATAGAAAATAAATATCAAGAAGGTGGCAAAATATTTTGGAAGTTGTTAAAGAAGCTTAGAAATGGAGGAAAGAGTGCTGTAAAAGGACTTAGAGATGATAAAGGTGACATGAAAACGGGAGAAAAAGATATCCTTGAAGTATAGAGCAGTTACTTCGAAAAATTGCTAAATGAAACAAGCAGTGATAGCACAGTGGTAAAAAACACTCAACAGGCATACAGTCAGGAATACATATCCATACTTGAAGTAGAAAAAGCTATCAAAGGTGTGAAATGATATTCGACCAGATGATATTCGACCAGAAATGCTGGAGTATGGTGGTATAAAAGTCTTACAGTGGCTGCACTGCATAGTTCAGAAGTTCAGGACAGAAGGACGAATTCCCGATTATTGGAGTAGAGCTCTCATAGTATCCATATATAAAAAGGGAAATAAAACCGAATGTGAGAATTACAGGGGTATCTCCCTACTGAGTGTGCCTGGTAAGATTTATGCAAGCATACTTGAGAAACGGTTCAGAAGAATTGTGGAAGAAAAGCTTGGTGAAGAACAAGCTGGATTCAGGCCAAATAGAGACTGTCAGGATCAGATCTTCACTTTACGACAAATAGTTGAAAAATCATAGGAATATAACAAAGATTTGTATTTAAGTTTTGTCGATCTAGAAAAGGCATATGACAAGGTGGCAAGGTTGAAGCTATTCAATATGCTACAGTTATATGGTGTCAATGGAGCATTATATCAAGCAATACTTAGTCTTTATTTGAGTTGTAAGTTAGCAGCTAGAATTGAAGGAAGTACAGGAAGATGTTTAATGTTAAATCTTGTGTCAGACAAGGATGTACATTATCCCCTCTGTTATTCATTTTCTATATGGATCACATTATGAAGGAAAGTGGTATTAAACCTGATATCAAAATTGGAGATGTTAATGTCTGCTGTTTGCTTTATGCAGATGATGTTATCATCATCATTAGTGTTCTGCCTCTTGACAGGTCCGATGGTATAACTCAGCAGATTCTCTTCCTCCAATTTCCTCTTCTCTTTCCTCCCTCCTTCATTTCCTGATATCTTCTTGTTCCCATTATATCATCAAGCATCGTTAGTCGTCTTCTTTCCTCTTGGTCGCTTTCCTTCAATTTTCCCTTCTATCATTCTTTTCAGTAGGCTGTCTCCTTTTAATACATGTCCTATCCAGTTATGCTTTCTTCTTATTATAGTCTTTAGTAAATTCCTTTCTTCTTCAACTCTTTGTAATACTTCTTCATTGGTGATTTTTTCAGTCCACTTTATTTTCTCCATTCTTCTCCATAACCACATTTCAAATGCCTTCAACATTTTAACTTCTTTCTTCCTAATTGTCCATGTTTCTGACCCATATAAGGTCATACTCCAAATATAGCACTTAATAAGCCTTTTCTTTAGATTTTTATTCATTTTATTAATAAACAAATTTTTCTTGCTATAAAAGGCATATTTTCCTTTGTTAATTCTTTCTTTTATTTCCATGTCACATTTTCTTGTATTATACTACCACGGTATTTGTATTGTCTCACCTGCTCTACACTTTCTCCATTCATCATCATCTTGATACTTGCTGGTTTCCTGGAGACTCTCATCGCTTTTGTTTTCTTTGAGTTAATTTTCATATCATATTTCTTGCATATATTTTCAAATTTTTGCATTAAGTGCTGTAGTTCATCTTCGGTATTAGCTAATATTGCTTGATCATCTGCAAATCTAATATTTTGTATTGTTCTTCCTCCAATAGTGATTCCTCTTTCCTCTTCATAAAATGCTTCTTTTATCATTTCTTCTGCAAATATATTGAAGAGTGTCAGTAACAGGCAGCATCCCTGTCTTACACCTCTGCCAATCACACATTTTTTAGTTTTTCCTACTTTTGTCTTTATTATGGCAGTCTGGTTCATATATAATTCAGCTATTAACCTTCGGTCTCTCCAATCTAAACCTATTTTGCGTAATTTTCCATCAGATTTTCCCATTTCACCATGTCAAATGCTTTTTCAAGGTCGATGAAACAAATATAAGCTTCTTTATTTACTTCTATATTCCTTTCGCATATGGTCCTCATTACTCCAATTGCATCGCTGTAAGTGCCTTACACGATAGAAATATAAAATCTGATAATGTTGGAGTTTTGATAGTAACAGTCTGATTTGGAGGAAAATTGTAGATAGGAAGTTAGTAATGATGTAAATTTTTCATGTAGTACCATCATATCCTGTACACCCCTTGAGGGTACATGGTAGAAATTTGATGATGATGATGAGTTTGGTGATAGAGAAGAAATGAAATGATTGGGACTTTAAACTTTCACTTGGTGGAACAGCAGTAAGGAGCGATCCCTGGAAGTTACAAAAGGAAGCTGTGAGCAAGAGGGTAAGGAGTGGTTTCTTTGCATGGAGGGTGGTTGAACCATGGAATGTGTTGCCTGAGAGAGTGGTTAGAGCAAGAACGGTCAATGAGGTCAAGGAGTGTAATGATAAACTTTGTATTTCCTAAAAACGATGTATTTCCTAAAAACGACCTTCCACGATGAGTCTTTTGTCTCCATGGAGGCCTGGATAATAATAATAATAATTGTTCTGACTGCGCCAATTTTATTCAAACTGCTTGAAGGATTCTTACTAAAATTTGTTGGTCATTTCCAGTTCAGTTTAAGTCAGATGTTTTAGTTGCAATATTTGGTAAAATAATCCACACTAGTAATAATAATCCTTGTGGATGGAGTTTAATGAAATGCAGTATCCAGATTTAAACAAAAAATTATCAAGTTGTCTCGTTTATGGTTTTAACTGAACAATTTTTATTAGCAAAGTTAGAATGTACAAAATTATTATTATGTCTCTCCCACCCTCTATAAAATGAAAAATTCCTTCTGATATGTTGTATGACCCTTTCAAACATATGTGGGTCTCTATTATCCACCCCCCCCCCCATCTCCAATTTGCTAGTACCTGCAGGCCAGAAATTCTTAATCTACCTCACCTAATAATCTACATTTGACAGTCCCAATGTCATCTTTTAACACACTCCTTTGTATCTCTTCACTATATCTGCATGGTCCTCTCTAGACCATGCAGATATAGTGAAGGTGGGAGAGACATATCTGCATATGTCTCTCCCACCCTCTATAAAATGAAAAATTCCTTCTGATATGTTGTATGACCCTTTCAAACATATGTGGGTCTCTATTATCCCCCCCCCCCCATCTCCTATTTGATAGTACCTGCAGGCCAGAAATTCTTAATCTACCTCACCTAATAATCTACATTTGACAGTCCCAATGTCATCTTTTAACACACTCCTTTGTATCTCTTCACTATATCTGCATGGTCCTCAGAAACTAAGGACCAGATCTTTGCATAATAGTCCAGATGTGGTTATATGAAAACTTTGGAAAGAGACAAAATTACTTCCTTAATCTTGCATGTTAATGTTTGTTTTTAAATTGTAATTATACTATGAGTTGTATTTGCAATCTTTACTATATGGCCCCCTGCACTTCAACTTCTTATCTACTAAAACTCGAAGATCCCTATATGGTCAGTTTCTTCTAGCTTAATCCCACCAATATAATATGCCATTGGATATCTCATCAACGTGCATAATTTTAGATTTACTAACATTGAGCTATCATCCATGTTTACATGCCGACAATTTCAGCTTATTCAAATCCTCATGAAAGTACTGCATGTCAGTTGTACCCCAGAATATCCATGTCCACCTCCATCTTTACATCATCAGCAAATAGCTGTATGTCTGATATCAAGTCTTTCCCAATACCATTAATAAAAATATTAAATAACAATGTAGCAAGGATAATCCCTGGGATACACCCTGATCACTATAAATCTTGTAATCACATCCCCCACCCCACCCCTCCTTGTCATGGTGTGTTCATTCCCCTTGTCTAACTCAACTATCACATTATTAGAATATGTGTGAAAGTTACTCAAATATGACCTTCAATTAGTAAATACATGTCGTTCACTGCAAAGATAGATTCTTTGTCAATCCATTTCTGTATGCAATCTCTTACCAATTTTTCCAAAATGTGTCTATAGTTAGACACATCAGTCTCTGCACCACCCTTGTGCAATAGGACCATCACATATTCTTTCCATTCCTCTGGAATCTTCACTGAGACTCAAATTATATAGACTGGTCAAAGAAACAGCCATTTCAGATGTGCACTCTTTTAGTGTCCATGCTGATATCCCAATAGTTCCTAATGCCAAATTCTTATTCAATTTATGCAACAGTTCTAGTATTTCTTCAATCATTTTAAAGTTAGTATTGAGAGCAATGTTGCATACACCAGTTTGATAGTATTTAGCAAAATTGGAATCGGATTATCTGATTACCCTCTTTATTCTTTGAACTCTAGTGACATTTTCTGATAATGCATTATTGATATACTTATACTTCCTATCAGTGCAGGATTTATGTATAAGCTAAAAAAGCTACAGCTTAGGGCCTCGCAATCTGCCGGGGCCTCAAATAAAAAAACAAAAAAATATAAAAATTGATAAAAAATATTTGTAGAAAAATCATTCAAATGAAGTCAGACATATCACAATGTTAATTTCTAAATAATTTTAAATATACAAAATATAACATTAAAGTAATTTTGGTGCATTGTAAAAGTGATTGAGATATTTTGTCTTCTTTTTTTTTTTTTTTTGAGCCTTATTTGTCATTTTTAAAACCCTTTAATTATATAATTATTTCTGTGATTTTGTAAATGAATACTTTATTATTTTTTTAATAAAAATTAAAAGACTATATTTTCATATATTAAAAAGGCATATATATATTTAAAATTTTTCTGAGACCAGCTGATGTAATTTAAAACTGTAGGGGACCTCTGGGTTTTGTATAACTTAGGGCCTCAGCAAGTCTGAATCCGGCCCTGCTTCCTATGCACTGCTGATATCCTCCTCATTTACAACTGATACCACAGGATCAAACCAAGAATTCTCCTCAGTAGGTCATAATTTCCTGTTTTGCAGTTCAACATGTAATGTTTTCTAAATGGAATATCCATATATATTTTGCTACTTCCCAGGTCAGGACAACATGATCACTGTCACTAACTGGATGCAGAATAGTCATATCATTTATTGAAACTCTCTCTGAAACTATAATCAGACCTAATATTTTTTGATTTCCAGTTCCTTTGTGGTGTGAGGTTGTTTTGACTTAATTTTTCTTATGAGATTTAACTACTACCTAATCAATATTTGAATAATTAAAGTCACTCACCCATTACGACTAATCATTGTGTACCCATTAGGTTTATTTGGAATTGCATTTCATTGTCACTAGTACCTGATTCACTAGGCCTGTGGCAACACACACACAATGTATTTGCTTGTTAGACACCATCTCACAAAAATAGCTTTAAGCTCACTGCTACATAAAAACTGTTTCTAATATTGCAATCATAGTTTTCTACTCTAAGTGGACTGAAATCATCCAATATCATTAGCATTACAACCCCTCCTTTCCTATCTTTCCTAAAAATACTGTAAACCTTACACTCGATATCAGTTAGTACATTTCTTCTGAGTGCATTATTTCAATCTTGGTATCACTACTGGGTCTGGCTCCTACTAATGAGACCTCAATAAAGATCACAACAGATCTGGGTAGCGAATCTGGGTAGGACATGTATAATACCATAATACTATGCATTATGGTATTATACATGTCCATAAGGATATGTGCTTTGCATTATGTGATACTAAGGCAAGTGATGTGATGTCATTAGCTTCTATATACAAGTTGCCCAGTCCTGAAAATACTTCGGGTGCAAACCTTTGTTTGCTTACACTTGGATAAAGGATTAAACCAAGAATATAATTTCTTGGCATCTTTAATTTATAATATAGCCTAGGGGAAAAATTTCCAACAGCCTTGCAAATACTTAATGAGTCTGAACTGAATGAGACCATAATCATCTTTTCATCATAATCTCCTCCACGATTAAGCATATTTGGATCATTAATATAGTTGCATAACTTATTGCTCTTACACACATATTCTCATTCTCACTGCTCCTCCCATTATAATCTACTTTCCCTGCTCTCTGTGTTAGGTACCATATCAATAAATAATTTTTCCAGACTCCTGATACCAAATGCATTCAATGTATGCTATCCCTCTTATATAAATCATTCTTGCTTCAAACTCACTCCACACATTAAAAAACTTGCAACCATTCTTTCTGGACAGCCTGCTCATTGAATCATTTGCTATCATAGCCCTTATTCTTCTTAATTCTGTACTATTATCTTGGAAATATACCAAATATATATACTTTTTCCTCTTCACTCTTGTTTCTTCCAGCAATCCTTTTATATCCTATCTGAAACTGCATTTCTTGCAGTCAAATCATTTGTTCCTCCCAGAAACACCATCTCATTCACTTTTCTGCTTTTCAATTACATTTGTTAAATTTCTGATTGTAGCACTTGGAAAACTTCAAGCAATAACATGGTCATCAATCACATGTTTTAATAAAGGAATCTCAATACCTTATCCTTCTTTTTATAATTGATTTCCCGGGGCGAATGCTGGTCTTGAAATTCATGCTTATTCTTGTTATCATTCAGGGAGTGAGAGTTGTTATTGAAGTCTGATTAGCAGAATAATGAATTACTGACCATTTAAAACTATATATTTAGAAATTTATGTACATTTAATCACACAAATACAACATTTATTTTACAAATGATATTCTATCTTTTTAAATTTAGCTACTTGAATACAAATTCTACCCTACGGTTCTACTTTATGAACTGGTCAATAACATCGTCATAAAAAGTTGGTTGTAACTTAATTTTCCCAAGCAACATGCACACTTGTAAAGGCTGGCTGAAGCTCACTGGCTAGAGCTACGTTGACTGCGTATGGCCTGTGTTTAAGCAACAGAGTGAGATGACGTGAAATGGCTATGCGTGCACACGAAATCATATTGCTGCTGCGAGGACCAGAAAGTTCCTACAACCAAGCAAGCCGAGGTAGCTTTGACTAGACGAGCAAGCATCGGCCTTCGATACACAATGCAAAGATCAATTATTGCCACACAAGCTTAAGACGTCTTCTGTCTACAAAAATAAAAGCCTAAATGGAATGCTTATCAATGCATGCATTTATTAACAAATAAATATTACTTCTTTCTCAATTAATGAGCTTGCACAGCAAGCATAGCAAGCATGGAGAATTCGCCGCTGTCGATTTCACCTACTTAATTATCATTTTGCAATAACATAATTCAGTTTTTTTTTTATTTGCTGGTTACTTTTCATGTCTTTTTGATGCTTCTTAAGAAAAAGAAAAATCACATTCTGAGCCAGGCATATGAGAAATTAAGAAAATCCTAGAAACTGTATATTATTTATTTGTATTCAGTATATTATTTGTTTACACTATCTATTTTTGCATCATCAGAAAATAGCTGTATATGTTGCTTGTCAAATCCTTCTCGATATCAATAATGTACAGATTGAATAAAAGTGAAACAAGCACTGATCCTTGTGGTACTCCACTGGTTACTTAAAATCGTGCAGACTCACATTCCCCAAAGACCACCTTTTGATATCTGTCGGTCAGCCATTCTCTTATCCACACTAATATTCTATAACCCAAACCCATATTTTCCAATTTATGCAACAGTTTACCATACCATATTCTGTCAAAAAGCCTTATCAAAATCCAAAAGTATCAGGTATATCCATTTCACTTGTCTAGTTCAATGGTAACATTGTTATAGAATGTGACCAAGTTGCTAAAACATGACCTTCCTTTAGTAAAACCATGTTGCTCATTACAAAGTAGAGAATCACTGTCAACCCATTTCTGAATGCAAGCCCTAACCAATTTTTCCAAAATCTTAATCACCATTCCTGAGATACTAATTGGTCGATAGTTGGGTACTTCGCTCTTTGCACCACCCTTGTGAAAAGCAATTACCATACATTCTTTCCATTCCTGCAGAATCTTCCTTGTTCTGTGATTCATATTAAACAGTCTGGTCAAAGGAATAGCCAGTTCAGCTGAACACTCTTTTAGCACAAGTGCTGATATCTCATCAGTTACTATTGCTGAATTCTTATTTAGTTTGTGCAACAGCTCTAATACCTCGTTCTCATATAACTGAGTTTCTTCATTCAGCAAAGAGATAGCAGTGAGCTCAATGTTACGTATGCCAGATTGATAGCTTTTAACAAAATGGCCACTCATTAGCTGAACAACCTCATCTGCATCTGTTACCATCATGCAATCTGCATTTAGAAGAGTTATTCTTTCATATTTCAGAAAAAGCCAGTTTCTTTCATACTCAGATTTTGCTTTCTGTACAACAGTTGTGACTATTCTAGCCTGCTGGTTATAATTTTCATAATGATATCATCCTTATGCACACTGTATTCCTTCCACATCATCCTTTTCTTATGAATCTCCTGCTTAATAAGATTACACATCCATTTGACTCCTACCCTATTTATTCTTCGAATCCAACAACTGATCCCATTCTACTGAACTCAGTATACTCTTCAGTTGGTCATAATTTCCTGCTTTGTAGTTCAGCATGTAACCTTTCCTGAATGGAACATTCATAAACTTAATCACTTCCCAAGTGAGTGCGGCATGATCACTGTCACCAACCAGAGGCAGAATAGTTAGGTCTTTAACCAAAGCATCCTCTGACACCATAATCAAATCTAACACTCTTTCAAGTTCCTTCTGTCACATGCTGCTTGAGGAAGTCGTCCTGCAACAGCTCAATAAATGCATTTTTATTCTTCTCATGATATTCTACTGGTAACCATTCAATTTTTGGATAACTAAAGTCTCCCATTATGATTACTCTTTCTGCGCTCATCTTGTCTATTTGGTGATGCATTTCTTCATCACTAGCAACCGCACCAGGTATGTAACAACACTCCACTATGTGTAATTGATCTTGTTAGATTTCATCTCACACCAGATGGCTTCAAACTCATTGCCACATGAAATACTGTTAGTAGTAGTAGTAGTACTACAATCATAGTTCTCAACTCTAACTAGATTCAAGTCACCGGATATCATTAGCAGCATTATCCTCCTTTCCTATCCTCTCTATCCTTCCTAAACATACTGTATCCTTTATACTAGATACCAGTTAGTATGTCTGATTCTGATAGTTTGCTCTCACAAATGCCTACAATCTGAGGTCCCAACATATTGACCAAGGCAACAAACTCTACCCCTTTGTTTCTGATACTCCTAGGATTCATATACAGATGTAATTATTTATTTGAATATTCTTTTGTATACTTTTGTCTGCAGTCTGCATGACACGGACAACTTGCAGATCTCTATTCTTCTCTAGTGCCTTATAACTATAGGCAACTTTGCACACGCTTGATGGGTCTGAACTGGATGAACACCAAGTCGAAATCATTCTCTCCTCATCAACATTTCCATGATAAAGCCCATGCCCATCATTAACACAGTTATATAACATTGTCACTTTTACACTCACTTTCTCACCATTCCACCTTTATAATTTAGTTTTCCTGTCTATCTGTGTTAGGTTTCATACCAGTTATTAGTTTTACAAGACTCCTGATACCAAACACATTCAGATGTAGGCCCTCACTCTTATACAAATCCAATCTACCCTCAGACTCACTCCATACATCCAAAAACTCGTAGCCATTCCTTCTACACAACCTGTGCATCGAATTGTTTGCCATCATAGCCCTTCCTCTTAATTAATTTTTATCATATCGAGGTAATATACTGACGATTTTCACTTTCTCACTCTTGCCTCTTCCAACAACCTTTTCATGTCCTCTCTTATACTGAAATTATTGCCAGTGAAGTCATTAGTACCTACTGCAATTATGATCTCATATACATTTCTTTTCTGCTTTTGAATTGCTTCTTCTATATTCTTAATTTTCATTCCAAGAAAACTCAAAGTTATAACTTGCTCATCAATAGCATGTTTTATTATAGAGTCACCATACCAAACAACATCCTTCTTTTTACAAACGTCACTTACCTGATTTCCGTTATTTACTGACTTACTGTTTCCATGCTTTTGTTGTTTCTTATTTTGCTGCTTAATTTTCTTTTCCTCCCTATGTTCATTTAAATGTCTCTTGGCTTCTTGTAATTCCTGCATCGTCTCTCTGATATTTTTTTGCAATTTATGTTTTGCATTGTCTGTTTCCATCTCACACCAGAATTCAAATGCACAACCTCTGATGTCCTTTCCTTCTATTGAAATTCTAACCTTACTGGTTTGCAATTCATCTGCTATCAACAGCAATACGCTTCCTTTTATCTTCTTCTACCTATCCTCCCTGAAAATGTAATACCTCTACCAATCTATTCCTGACATGTACCCTCAGGATATCAAGGTACAGCATATCATGATAGTACTACATGAGAAAGTTACATCGTTACTAACTGCTTCGGTAATGATGTAACTTTACTAACTTGCTGGCCTGGTTGGCCAAGTGGTTAGCATACCTGCTCTCCAACCAACAGGTTGCAAGTTTAAATCACGCCAGTTGGATGGATGTCTGTCATTGTCTTTAGGTGGGAGATGAATTTTCTTGCCCAGTGTGAGACCACTATCCCACTTACTGGAGGCCTGAAGTGGCATGAAAATATTTTGTTGTTTGTTCTTGTTCTCTCGAGCAGGGTTTCCAGACAATGTAAAAATAAATTTAAAAATTTTCAAAGAAATATATAAAAGTGATAAAAAGTAAAAAAAAAAAATTCCTTAGCCCACCTGCAGTACAAATGTACTGCAGATTTTTTTTATAACCTATGTACTATAGGTTATAAAAAAAAATGTTATTTCTAACCCAGTTCTCATATCCATATGTTAAAATTGGCTTGAACACAGTCTTGTATACAAATGATTTTGTGTTTGTCTCTCTTATTCCATAAAAATTTATTCAGTTGACTTTCTACCATTCCAGCTTTGCTAACTCTGCTGTCTCTTTCCATATTTAATTTGCCATCTTCACTAAAAATTGTTCCTAAACAGCTAAAATGTTTTACTTGTTCTATAGGATCTCCATTGAGCATGTACACAATGTTTTCAACATTTCTGCCTATTTTCATTGTCTTTGTCTTTTTATTGCTGATTTTTATATCAAATTTATTACAACAGTTATTCAATTCAGTCTGCAAACTTGTACTGGATTGATTTGTTTAGAAATATAACATCATCTGTGAGCTGAGATTAACATATCCAATTTTGATATCAGGTTTAATACGACTTTCCTTCATAATGTGATCCATATAAATGATGAATGACAGTGAAGATAATGTGCACCCTTGTTGCACACCTGATTTAATATCAAACCATCTTCCTGTAGGGTTTTGAACATCTTTTTTTTTCTTCTCATATGTATTTTCCAGATCTACAAAACTTAAATACAGATCCTTGTTATATCCCCATGATATCTCAACTATTTGTCTTAAAGTGAAAATCAGATGCTGACAACTTCTGTTTTGGCATGAATCCAGCTAGTTCTTTTCAAAGTTTCCCTTCCACAATTTTTCTTAATCATTTCTAAAGAATACTTGAATAAATCTTACCATGAACACTCAGTAGGGAAATTCCTCTATAATTCTCACATTTAGTTTTATTTTCCTTTTTATAGATGGGTACTACGAGAGCTCTACTCATCTGGAATTCAATGATCCAGTCAGGCTTTTGGAATTATGCAAAGCAGAGCTGTAAAACTTTTATACCTCCATATTTGAACATTTCTGGTTGAATTTCATTTATTGCAGCTACCTTTCCCCATTTCAGGTTTTTGATGGCTTTTTCTACTTCAAGTACTGACGAGTATTCTTGATTGCATTCCTGTTGAGTGCTTTCTACCACTGTGCTGCCACTGTTTGTTTCATTTAGCAATCTTTCAAAGTAATTACTCCAGACATCTAGATTATCATTATCTTCAGTTTTCATGTCACCTTTATCATCTCTGATTCCTTTTACAGTACTCTTTCCTCCATTTCTAAGCTTCATTAACAGCCTCCAGAATATTTTGTCAGCTTCCTGATATTTACTTTCTATGTTCTTCCCAAAGTCTTCCCATGACTTCTGTTTAGTTAGTTTTAAACAGTGTTTTGCTTTCTTACATTTTTTTCAGTATTTATAGTGCACAAGCTGACTTATTCACCAGGAAATTTCAATATGCTTTCTTCTTTTGCTTCAATGCCTCTTTAACTTTCTGTGTCCACCATGGAGTTCTGATTTTTCTATTCTTGCAGACGACCTCACCACTGCCTCTCTGGCTAAATCGATCAATGTCTTCTTCAGGGCTTGCCACTGAATCTCCAAGGTTTGGTCCTGTTCCCAAACTCATTTTTTCTTGAATAATGTTTGCGCATTTTAGTCTACAGTTCACATCCAAAAGCTGCTCAACTTTAATTAATTTTAAAACTTTCTTACATACTCTTCTTTTCAATATCAAATTCATTTTTATCCTGCTCAAAACTAAATAGTGATCACTTTCTATTTCAAACCCTCTATATACTCTTATGTCCTGAACCGAACCAGTGGGAAAACACTGCTATGAACAATAACATAGTCAACAAGACTTTTCTTATTTCTTGCATCTTCTCTCCATGTGAATTTGTGTACATTTTTGAGATGAAATATAGTGTTAATAATAAATAGCAAATGTCCTGAACAGAAATCTAACAGATCCTTACCATTATTATTAGCTTTGCTCTTTTCTCTAAATTTGCCTAGAATATTTCTAAATATCTGGTAATCATTTCCTAGTCTGCTGTTTAGATCTTCAATGAGGATCAACATTTTCTTTTTTGTTGTCTCAGCTGTCTTCTCTAATACTCACACAATTCCTCCATTTCTCCCTTAGTAGAACCTCCTGTGGAACCATACATGCAAATAAGTCTCATTGTCAAGTTTCTCATCCTGATATTTGCCCACGTTACTCTAACTTGATATTGTCTGCCATTCAAGATTATCTTCATATTTATTTTTGAAGACAAAAGCTACTACTTCTTTTCTCTGAGGGAAATGAATGTTTTCATACTAATAAAAACTGCTTTAGTAATATGTTCTGCACAAAAGACTGAAAACAATAACCAATTAACGACCCCCCCACACACACACACAGATCAAGGCTCATGAATAAAAATCATTTTTCAACAAGCAGAACTGTCCAATGACATCCCATCTTTATTCTCAATGCTTCTGGAATAAAGTCTGCATGAATAATAATAATATCTCCTTACACCCACAACCACACCTGCATTTTGGAATGACTGTCCCCTTCACATCTAACTTCTGAGATGTTCATTATTATTATTATTCCTATTCTCATATTCACTCACCTGAAATCTCCTAATGGCTCTAGGTTCCCTGATATTGCACTTCTAACCTCTTACTGAACAATACTTTCTCCAGACACCTGCCTTTAAATCCATTTGAGTGCAACAGTTATGTATAGAAGTTCTATCATCCATCAACTTCACACATCTCAGGTGTACAATCTATGCATTGAAACATTTGCATTCACTACTCTTCTACTCCAATATCATACCATGGCAACAGACTTAGTCTTAACATTCAAATTTTTCTTTTATACTTCATGCAATAACTCTTTTATATATTTTTTCCTTAAATCACAATTTTTACCTATCAAATGTTGATACCTGCTAAACTAATCAGTGATATCACTTTTCCTCATTGATTTGTCACTCAGATTCCCATATAAAATAATAACTGGAATGGGTTCACCCCATTATATTTAGAGTACAATGGATACTTGTCATGGTATATAGTACATGGTATAGTCACTAAAACAGAATGAGAGAAGAAAGGTCAGCAAAACAAGTGTTTGATGGCAAAATGACAGGAAAAAACCCCAGAGGAAGACAAAGGTCTAGGCCAGCGATGGTGAACCTTTTAGGCTTGGAGTGTCAAAAATTCAGAAAATGCTACTACTACCCTCCCAAACAAAAGAGAAACGATTCTTTGCATATGAATTTATTTAAAAAAGAATACAGTCTAATCATGTTTGGTGTTATGCATTTTATATATATATATGACCAGCATGGTAAGGAAGGCAAAATCAGATTATGAGAAGAATTTAGCCGAGCAGGCCAAAGGAAATCCAAAAGAGTTCTTTCATTATAATTTGTCTTAACTTAGGAAATTGTAAAACATGAGGAATATTCTATCAAGAAGGGATATTTGTGGAAATACAAGACAGATGATTATGGCATGCTTAGGAAGAAGCTGAAATCTGTACCATTGTATAAAACACTGCAGGGTAAGGATGTTACGTACTAACATCCTTACCCTGCAGTGTTTTATACCATGGGATATAGTTAAGGGTCATTTAGAGGAAGCGGTATTAAATAATATACCTCGGGTAAGGAGGGTTAATTGGGTAGGAATTAGATGGATGAGAATATCGTTGAGCACGAGCTACAGAAGAAGAAAATGCTGTAGAAGGTATATAAAGAAAAAGATGACCAGTAAACTCATGAACAGTACAAGTCTCAGGTAAGAAAGGTGACCAGCATGACAAGGAAGGTAAAATCAGATTATGAGAAGAATTTAGCTGACTAGGCCAAAGTAAATCCCAAAGAGTTCTTTTGTTATGTGGCAAGTAGAGGCCTACCTGTGTGTCAGGTGTTGTGGTTAAGTTGTTGAAGAAGCTTATGAGAACTAGGATCCAGAATTTGGTTGACAACAATGTATCATCTTTGATGGACAGCATGGATTTGCTAAAGGGAGGTCATGTTTTAGTAATCTACTTACTTATTACAATAAGGTGACTGCTTCGTTGGACAGAGGAGAAGGATACAAAGTAATATACTTAGATTTCCCAAAGGCTTTTGATAGATTCCTATCCTATCCTATCTCATCCATCCTAGGACAGGTTGAGTTCCATCCGAATAAGCGGTTACTGGCATATTAATGCAGCCGGTTCACCACTCCTCTGCTGCATTCCCTAAGGGTGATATTCGTGACTGTAATCCATGTGTGTGTGTGTGTGTTCATAGGGCAAGTTTTGCCTGCTTCCAGGATAAAAAACCCCAGATAAACTGGGGAAAAAACACTGTGTCCATGCCCAAGACTGGTTAACTTGGCTATGGTTGAGGAAGATCCTTAAGCTCCTCACATCGTTGACGGGAATTGAACCTAGGGCACTCCTTCCCCAGGCATATGGTTGCGAAGCGCATAGCCACTAGGCTAACTACAAGGACTTGATAGATTACTGCATGATAAGTTGATAGTCAAATTAGAGCAGATGGGGTTGGATATTAGATTAGTGCATTGGATTGGAGACTGGCTATCTGATAGGTATCAACAAGTTGTGTAGGAAGGAACGATATCCAGTTAAAGGAAAGTCACTAGTGGTGTGCCTCAGGAGTCTGTTATAGGGCGATTACTGTTTTATTATTATTATTCAGGCCTCCATGTAGTCAAAAGACTCATCACGGGAAGTCCCTCCTAGGAAACACAAAGTCCATCAAGACTCATCGCGGGAAGTCCCTCCTAGGAAACACAAAGTCTATCATACCACTCCTTAAACTTGTTGACAGTTCTCGCTCTCACCACTCTATCAGGCAATGCATTCCACGGTACAACCACCCTCCATGCAAAGAAACAACTCCTCACCCTCTTGCTCACTGCTTCCTTTCGTAACTTCAAGGGATGGCCCCTTGTCATCACTCCTTCCAGTTGTTCTACGAAGTGAAAGAACTCCCCAGTGTCAGCCCTGTAACCACCTCTAAACAGTTTAAAAGTCTCAATCATATCACCTCTCCTACTTCTTCTATCTACCAAACTCTGCAGTCCACATTCCCTCAGCCGATCCTCATAACTAACTTCATACAGTCCTGAAACCATCTTTGTTATCTGCATCTGTACCCTTTCCGCAGTTAATTTATCCCCTTCAAATCCTGGGGACCAAATCTGAGAATAATCGTCTAAGTGTGGTGTGATCAGGGTCTTATACAATGGAATGATAACTCTTTTATCTCTACAGGTCAGTGTCCTTCTCAGTATTGCAGCAATCCTCTGTGCTACCTTCACCACCTTTGCAATATGTCCCCTGAATTTCAGGTTTCTATCAATTGACAACTCAAGATCTCTTGTCTCCCCTACTTCCTGCAGTACAACTCCTCGAATAGAGTACAAAGTGTCCCATCGATGTGTCCCGACCTCAAGACCTTACATTTTGCTGCATTAAACCGACATTCTCCCATATATTTGCCCATCTGTCTAGCTTATTCAAATCCTCTTGCAGAGCTACAACATCTGCACTATTACTAATAACTCTTCCCAGCTTCGCATCATCCACAAACAACTGAATATCCCCCTGCAATCCACTAACAATGTTATTGATATAAAGGTTAAACAATATAGGTCCTAGTACTGAGCCTTGTGGGACCCCACTTGTAAAATTCTGCCTCCTTGAAACTAACATTGTACAGTACTGAAACCATCTTTGTAATCTGCCACTGTAACTTTCCACAGTTAATTTATCCCTTCAAATCCTGGGGACAAATCTGAGAACAATAATCTAAGTGTGTCTGATAAGGGTTTTATATAATGGAATGATAACTCTTTTATCTCTGCGTATTGCAGCAATCCTCTGTGTTACCTTCACCTCCTTTGCAATATGTCCCCTGAATTTCAGGTTTCTATCAATATCAACCCCAGATCTCTCGTCTCCCCTGCTTCCTCCAGAGTAACTCCTCCAACACAGTATGAAGTGTCCCATCGATGTGTCCCAAACCTCAAGACCTTACATTCTGCTGCATTAAACTGCTGCACTAATCTGCATTAATCTGCTGCACTATTACTAATAATCCTTCCCAGCTTCACATCATCCGCAAACAACCGAATATCCCCCTGCAATCCACTGACAATGTCATTGATATAAAGGTTAAACAATATAGGTCCCAGTACTGAGACATATACCCTGTGGGACCCCACTTGTAAAATTCTGCCTTCTTGAAACTGCCCCACCATACACAACTCTCTGATACCTATCGGAGAGCCAATCCTGAATCCAGTTGACCAATCTGACATCCAAGCCAATGTGCTGCAACTTAAATATCGGCTTATCATGTGGCATCCTGTCAAATGCTTTTGCTAAATCCTTGAAAATAGCAGTATATGCCTTTCCCTCATCTACTGCTCTTGTAACTTTATTATAAAAGGCTAGCATATTACTAAAACAAGAGCATCCCTTAACAAATCCATGTTGACTCTCATAGATAACATTACCCTCATTTACCCAATACAACATTACCCAATGCTGTATACAGCCCTCACTAATTTCTCCAAGATCTTAAAAACTACTGATGACACACAAAATGGCTATAATTAGACACTTCCAGTCTGCTACAGCCCTAGTGCCGCAGCACTATCTTACTTTTCTTCCATTCCCTGGGCACCTTTCCCGTAGTCAGACTTTCATTGCAAAGCCAGGTCAAAGGAGCTGTCAGTTCTTTAGCACATTCTCTCAAAACTCGTAGTGAAATACCATCCAGTCCCACAGCTTTACTGACGTCCAGAGTACTCAGTATTTGGAACACACTCTCCTCTTGCATCTCTAAACCTCGAACCTGCCCTATCTCTCTAATATTAAAATTTACTCCTCCAGGATGAAATACTCCAATAAATTGTTCATTGAACAATTCCACTATGTCCTCTGCATCAGTCACTCTATTCCCATTTTTATCCCACATTGTCATTCTTCCACAATCATTTCTCCTCCTACTGTCCAAACAGATAAAAAATTCCCTAGGATTTCCTTTGGATCTTACTGCCAATCTCTTCTCATATTCCAGTTTCGCTTTCCTTACCACACTAGTCACTCTTCTGGCCTGTGTCTTATATTCTTCATGCGTCTGCTCTTCACCTGTCTCATTATATCTCTTCCATAGCCTCTGTTTCACAAGCAGTTCCTGTATATTGTTTGTCATCCACTTTACACCAAATTGTGTCCTCTTCTTCACTTCTGGGATACAGCTTACTATTGCTGCTAATAAATATTCCTTCACAAATTCCCAAGCACTAATGACATCCTGGCCTTCCAATTCCTCCCTACATGAAACTTCCCCAAGTAGATATCTAAAACTATTATAATCACCTGCCCTATAATTCCACATAAGTTCCTGTCTCTTCGATACACCTGCATGTCTATTCATCTACCAAGTGAAAACCACATGGTCACTCTCTCCAACTGGTGGGAGAGATGTCATCTCACTTATTATCAACTCTTCTGATGCTATAACCAAATCCAAAACTCTTGAACCTCTTGTTACATCTATTATACAGGGTGTTCGAGATAAATTTGACATATTTATAATTAATTATATTTTTCCGTAAGTTACATGTATTAACACACACTTCTCTTCATTTAAAAGTTTGGACCCTTCTTCATTCATATACAAGATGTCAGAAAGGATGGATAGCTGGAACCCACCTGAATCATGGAAGAGAATAACTTGTATCATGATGATTCGTGCCCGCCATCAAAATAAGGATATTACGACTGCTGCCCAATGCTCCCTGAATACAGTAAAAACAATCAGGCATGAACTAGAGACTTGCAATGGTGACTACGAGGATGTAGCAAGAAGAAAGATCCCTAGCAGACGATCTGATTGCGTTCGTACAGCAGAATTCCTCGCAAATCTGCAGGAACAGGTGTTGAAGAACCCTGGCATTGGAATTCGGGCTTTGTTCGTGGAGTTGCTAACTGTAGTCAAGCCCTGGATAACAAGGGTAGCCAATGGTAGGCCGTATGTATGGCAGCAGGATTCGGCCCCTTGCCACACCTCTGGGAAAAGTCAAAAATGGTTGTCTGAAAATTTCTACGACTTCACCAGTCCAAATGTTTGGCCTCCAAACTCCCCAGACCTTAACCCCATGGATTATTTTGTATGGGGCGCAGTTGAAAAAGACACCAATCGCACTTCCAGTAATACAAAAGCCCAGTTAATGGATAAAATTAAAACAGTTTTTGCGGCCCTTCCCAGGGAGACTGTAGCATCAGCTTGTTCGAGGTTCCGAAGTAGAATTGAAGCTGTGATCGATGCTAATGGTGGTTATTTTGAGTAAATCTTGTTGATAGTATTGTAATTAACTCTGCCTGTAATGTTTTTTTGTCAATTCATTAAATTTAATAGATACAAAGAAGATTTTCTTTTTCCTTACGAAACTGTCAAATTTATCCCGAACACCCTGTATGTTGCCTAAGACATTTTCCCCTCAAGCATTCCAGAAATTCCATCCCCTTATTACTACATGCATTTTCCTCTTCCCAGCTTATACTGCTGTTGTTAAAATCTTCCATAACATTCATTCTTCTTGCACTTGCCAAGCTCAACTATCTAAACATCTCTTGTCCTCACCCTCTGTGCTCCTTGGTTTGTAGCAACACCGAACTAAATATTCTGTCTTGCCCACCTCTACCTCACACCATATGCTTTCAAAATCATTATTGTCATTACCTGTCCAAAGACCTCTTAGAGGCCATAGGTCATCACTTATTACTCCAGCACAACGCTTTCCCTTCCTATCCTGCTGAAAAATGCTGTACCCCTGTTACTTCTATTCCTGTTATTATATCCTCTTCTGTCACCCACGTCTCAGTGATCCAAATAATCTTTGGCCAGGCTGATGGTATCAGTGCCACCAATTCCTCTGCTTTATTCCGGATACTCCTGGCATTCGTATAAAGCATAAAAATGCCACTGTTTCTATACCTAGCATTATCACCTCTGTAGACTCCACTGGGCTCAGCATTACCTGATGTTGTCCCCCTTCTCCCAAGTCTCCATCCCTGCTACCATCCACCTTGGGTATTCTAATTTCCCTGCATTGGCACACCAACTCATTCAGAAAACAGCAATCTTTCCAGATTCCTCATCCTTCCTCATTCAAATGCAAGCGGTCTCTCGCATACAATTCCTTTCTGTCCTGAAATACCCTCCAAGCATCCAAATATTCCACTCCTCTCTTCTGATACATTGTAGCTATTATGTTAATCAATATTACTGCTCTTCTGCTCAGCTTGTCACTATCATACCTAGGCAAAACGCACACTATCTTTCTTCTCTGCATTTCCTTTTGTACCTCAAGCATGAATCTCGTATCTCTTGCCACCGAATTTACATTGCCTCTCAAGTCATTCGGTCCTACCATCACAATCATTTCATCCACCCTTTCACCCCTCTTAATTGCTATAGCCACACTTTCTATCGTTCCTCCAGGAAAACACTCCTCACGCATCCTATCTTGCACACCACGGATCATTGATTCCCCATACATTACACCTCTTACCACCTTGTTCCTTGATTGCTCACCTGCAACGGTTTAACTTGTATATTAATGATATTGGTGAAGATTTGGATACAGATATTCCTTTGTTTGCAGATGATGCAAAGTTGGGACAAACCATGAAGAGTAGAGAAGATGTTGTGGCCTTACAAGAAGACTTGAATCAATTGAGTGATTGGGCACAGGAATGGGGATGTGAGTTCAATGTTGCAAAATGTAAGGTTTTAAAATTTGGTGCAAACTTTGTTTGCTTACACTTGGATAAAGGATTAAACCAAATATATAATTAGTTATTATTATTATTAACATTTCAGTACACATTGTTATTTCCTCAAAAATAATAGTTATAAGTAACCAATGTATATAATATCTATCTACTAGAAAGCTGAATTAATCTGTCAGATTTAATAACGAAAATATTTCTTTCTTGTAAAACTAAAGAAAGTATTGATATCACTGTTAGAATATTGCTTATTCTAACAGTGATTATCTGATATATTATGTCAGATGTGTTCCTTTTAATTCCCCAAGATTTAAAAAAAAAAAAAAAAATTATATCTTCAAATACTTGAAATCTGCATTTAAATATTCATTTAAAAAATTTTATGGAATTTACAACCGTGTTAAAAAACTTTTTTTATTATCCCGACATTTCGATCTTCACATCAAGATCATCATCTGGAGTGTACATAAATATACAGGACAAGCTGAATTACATCATTAACTGTAAGCTAGAGAAACAATGATTTGATCACATGTTATTCTACTGGCGTGACCTCTGGTGAAAAAAATAAAAATAAATAAATAAATAAATAAAAATAAAAATAAAAAATAAATTTTTACATCAAGCTAAATTCTATTTTACAATGACAGGAATAAACATTCTTTTAGATGGTTTTCTTTCAGAAACAATTGGTGTCCTATTTTTAGTATTACAATTCTTATTTTTGATTTACAATACTGGATTTTCCACAGTCCTGTTTATAGCAGTTCTTGGTGAGGAAGGTCGAATATATACCTTCCATATGTTTGGGATTTTTTATACCATCATTGTTGTTCAGATTGGGGTGGTTGATAATAACCTCACAAGCTTCCTTGAATTTCCGTTTGTACCATGTTCTAGTGTGATGTAGACAGCTCGTGGTTTTCCAATCAATTCTGTGTAAGGTATTCAGGGCATGATCAGAAAGGCCAGCTTCACCATAATTATTATATTTAATGTGTTGTTTATGTTCTTTTTGTCTAATAGGAATAGTGCATCCTGTTTCTCCTATATATGGTATACTGCACGTACAATAAATCCGGTATACTCCAGGGTGAGCTAGTGGAGGGAGTGGGTTTTTGGATAAGTTGAGTAAGCTTTTTAATTTAGCAGGAGGTTTAAAGGTGGCTTTGAGGTTGTACTTTTGTAGTACTCTGTTTATTTTGTCTGATATTCCTTTAATGTAGGGAATGGTTACAGTTTTACTGTAGTCTGATTTGTCTTTGTTTTTTATTATTTATTATAGCAAGAAACAACAGGAGCCACCAATCACCCACAGGTATCAATAACATAGTCAACCTATCTAACCACGCTCTAAACAAAGGTTTAAATTTTGCTATAGCACCAAAAACGATAGACAAACTTGAAGTTATTTGTAATATAGAAAGAGGCCTAAGATTCATACCTAATAACATAGCAGACAAAATACGTATAGAAACTGCGAACATTTTAAACCATAACAAAACAATAACAAGCAACATAATTAAACATGAATTAACAGCAATAAAATCACTTAAAACAAATCCGAACATAGTAATAACCAGAGCTGATAAAGGAAATGCCACCATTTTAAACCATACCACTTATATAGAAAAGAATCTGCTGGTCTCTGACAATAACACATACAAATTAGTTAACTACAACCCAACTAACAGAACAAAAAACAAAACAGAGAAACTACTTAAGTCAATTACCACATGGCCCGAAGATACAGTCAAAAAACTGTTTCCCCACTACGGGCACACCCCAAGAATTTACGGACTACCAAAAATTCACAAAGAAAACACCCTGCTAAGACCTATCGTTGAAGGAATTGATAGCCCGATGTATCACTTAGCCAAAAAAATTAGTGGCAACACTCAAGGAGTTGGTAGGTCATTCCCCCTCCTATATCAAAAACACACAACACAAGGGAATATAGCATTATGAGAATATAATGCATAGCATTATAGATATCTGTAATCTAAAAATAACCAGGACATTATAATCACAAAAGCAGATAAAGGGAATGCCACTGTCGTTTTAGACCAAACAACTTACACAGAGAAAATGAACCATTTGGTATCGGACTACAACACCTACCAAATGGTAAACTACAACCCCACGAAATGTATCAAAAAGAAAACAACTGAATTAATTAAATCCGTTAACACATGGCAGAAGAAACAACAAAAAAACTAATACCTAATTATGCCAAAATTTATGGCCTGCCAAAAATACACAAAGCAGACACACCACTACGTCTGATTGTTGAAGGAATCGACAGCCCAAATTACCACTTAGCCAAGAAATTAGCGGCCACACTCAAGGAATTGGTAGGTCAGTCCCCTTCCTACATAAAAAATACACAACATTTCATAAACAAAATTAAAAACATTACACTCAACGACCATGATTTATTAGTCAGCTTTGACATAACTTCCCTTTTCACCAATGTCCCGATCAATGATACTATCTTGCTCCTACAGAACATATTTCCATATGACATCACGGCCCTCTTTGCCCACATACTCCACTCCGGATATTTCATGTAGTAAAACAATTCTTACCTTCAAAAATAGGGTACAGCCATGCCCCCCCCACCCACCCAATAGGTAACTTTTATATGGATGACTTTGAGCAATGAGCTCTAGAGTCAGCGTGCCTAAAGTCTAAAATTTGGCTCAGATATGTCAACGATATTTTCGCCATTTGGCCCCACTGCCGCGAAGCACTAAACACATTCTTTAGCCACCTGAACAAACAACACAAACATATCCAATTCACCACTGAAATAGAAAAAAAAAAAAAACTCTCTTCCTTTCCTAGATACACTCGTCTTCCCTCAGGCTGTTTCTCCTTCTCAGTCTACTGCAAACCTACACACAAGCCAGCATACACAACAATTCTTACCAACACCCAACACAAAAACTAGGTGTCATAAGTACCCTTAAACACAGAGCTCAAACTATTTGTTCAAATGAACAAGCTTTAAACCTAAAAATTTACAAGATCATCAACCATGCATTTACAAAAAATGGATAGTAAAAAAACTATTCACAAGATCCTCCACAGAGATACTAGTAAAAGCAAAAAATATTTCAAGAATGCTATTGCCATACCTTATGTATGGCAATAGCATTAGAGGTATTTCCAAAAAAATAGACAGAACACTACACAAATACATCAAAACCCCTGACAAAATTAAGACATCTACTCAGTTCTTCCAAAGATTCTCTTCCACACCTAGCCCAACCAGGGGTATACAAAATACAATGCACATGTAACCTACCATACATACAGGAAACAGGGCGAACCATCCCAATTAGGATGGATGAACATGAACGGTACATTAAATACCTCCATTTTGGAAAAACCGGCCTTTCTGACACCGCACCTCAGACATACCTCAGAACTGATTGGAAAAATACCAAGTCCCTACACTGCACCAAAACCTGGTTCGAGAGGAAATTTAAAGAAGCATGTGAAATGCTCAAACATAATCCAAATCTGAACAAAAATGATAGTCTAATCATTCCAAGAATGTGGAGGACCCATATGGAATCTTTATAGCAGCTAGAACAAGCCAAAGAAAAATCTCGCTACAAGAAGACTTGGTGAAGTTTTTTTTTTTTTCCCTTAACATTAAATAGTAACTTGAACTGTACAAGTCCTGAAGAAAATCATAGTATAACAATCTGAACTGGACAAATCCAGAAGAATCTCAGTACATGAGGACTTCACCAGAGTTTATTGTAGTTTTTTATTTATTTTATTTACTAATTATTTAATTTTTTTTATTATTTATTTATTTAATTTTTTTAGTTTTTTTTAATTTATTTATTTTTTCAATTTTTATTTTATTTTATTTTATTATTGCTAGAGGTCAGGCTAAGAAAAATATTAATTAACAGCGTAGATTTAATTTACCAGTCTAGAGTGCAAGAGCATGTAGCTTGGTTCCCTATACACATGTATCCTTTTGATGATGACCTCAATACAGGGGTCGAAACGTCAAGTGTTATTTTATTAATAATTAGTAAAATAATTATTTCAACATGTGTGTTTTGTGTCCCTAAATTCGTAAATATGAATGCTGATCACCATGTAACCTTAAAAGAAAGATACATATCTGTAAGGATATGCACGTTGCATTATGGGATACAAAGGCAATTGATATGAAGTCATTAGCCTCTATACACAAGAGACTTGCAAACATCTGAAAGGGTCATAAAGGATTTCAATTTATGAAATTTTTCAATTTATGGAGGCTGGGGAAAGGATGAGAGGGCATTCTTGGAAGCTGAGAATGAAGGCCACTAAGAAGGGGGTGAGGGCTATATTTTTCTCTCAGAGGTTGGTGCAAAATTGGAATGGATTGCCATTGGATGTTGTGAGTGCAAGCAGTGTAAATGAATTCAAGAATAAATATGATAGCTGGTGTATGTAGTATGTGGCCTCCCTTGATGAATCTCTGACTCCCTGGAGGTCTCTCTTAATAATAATAATAATAATAATAATAATATATTTATAATTTCTATAAATAATTTATAACTTTTTTGCCCATATTTACAATGTGAAACAGTGTTGACGATGTACTGAATGTCCCATTTTCTGCCAGAGCTTTTGTGGATTGCAGCCAAATGACGTTGGACTTGTTTATAATAAGTAAAACGAGTTATTTCAGCCTTTCTTTGGTTCACTCTGGAAAAATAATAATTTCTCAAGTGATTACTTTTGCAATTTATGTGCATATTATATGGCTGTATTTAAAAATCATATCAAAATTCCAATTGTCCATGTCTCACTCTAATATTTGCCAATGATAATGTAATCTCACCATAAAGTAAACCCTTTGTGCTTCTCACATAAATCGCATGTGTGAAGCATGGCTATTGTTCATTTGACCTTTATGCGTTCCATATTTAAAATTATATCAATTGATAAATTAAATTATTCAAAGTTTATCCTATAATTAATTGCATTGGGTGCTGATGCACTATGTACTCTTAAAACTTTCATGCATCAATAAAAATGCAATCATATGGTCAAATTGAAGTGAATTTTGTAGTGCAGGTTGCATAAGCCACACAACAGCACACCCAACCTAAATGGGCAAATGCCACCACTGATATATATATATATATATATACACATATATTGTTATAGCATTATATCATTATTTTTTTTATTTCCATTTTTTTCATACATATTTCACTCTCAAGAAGGGACTGTTGTTTTGGAGTTAAGATTAGGCAACTAAAAAAAAAAAAAATTATAGCAGTGCTTCATGTGTTATATAAAATTTGAATCCAAGTATTTCAACCAAAGGCATTGTCAATACCAACTGTGCTAAGGAGATTCGCGAAACAGCATCTCACAGCACTATGTAGCAGCAAAATGTATTGTGTTTTACTGTATAACTAATGACTAAAAAATTACTCACCTATCATTATTGGTGTTTTCTGTCTGAGCCATCTGAATGCTGAAGGACCAACATATAGCAGCAGTCCTAATATAATAATTATCACTAAAAAGGATTTCCTGGATCTGTAAAAGTATTTAAAGTTGCAGTTGGCTGATTTATATAATTACAAGTAAAGATAAGAGAAATAAATTAATAATTTAATTAAATTTGAATTTAACAGATATTGAAATGTTGCTCATTAAAAAACATGCACATGGTTTCCTATTTGATCTTCTTTTTCCTATTGGTCTTCCAAATTATTCTTTATCCATTCATTTTATACCATTATTATTATAATTATTATTATGATGATAATGAGCCATAACAATGATGAGTCTTTTGACTCATCATTGTTACATACAAAGCCCATCGAACCATGCTTTGAGCTAATTCATATTTGCATTCACCAGGCAGCCAATGATTCACTCACCAACCACTCTTCGAGCAAAGAACCTGTTCCTTATGCCCCTGCTCACACCCTCCTTATAAAACTTCAAGGGATGTCCACTGGTTCTATCTCTTTATCATTCTATGAAAAATTTCTGTCACATCAACCTGGAAATAACCTTTTACTAATTTAACTGTCTCTTCCTCCTATTCACAAGGCTTTGCAAATTGCATTCCCTCACTATGTCTTCATATCCCACATTCCAAATATAAGTTATCACTTTAATCACTGTCTACATATCCCACATCCCAAAGACCAGTTACCATCTTAATCAGTCATTTCTAGACCTTTTACAATAATCATCATCACCAAGAAAACCATGAGATCCAATTTGTGCACAATGATCATATGAGACCTGATCAGGGTCTTATACAATGGAACCAGAACCTCCTTATTTCTATACATTATGGTCTCCTGCATTATAGCCATAGCATGATGTGATGACTTCACAGCTTGTGCAATGTGACTTCTGCACTTTAGATACTTGTCGACTGCCACTCCAAGGTCTCTCGTCTCTTCAACTTACTCCAAAATTCCCCACCAAGCGTATACTTTGCATCCCATTATTGCCTATCAAATTTCAAAACCTTACCCTTTGCAACAGTGAACTGATAGTTGCATACTATTGCCCACTTATACAATCTATTAAAGTCCTGTAGGGCCACAACATCTGCTAGATTCCTCATCAATCTTCACAGTTCTGTAAACAGTTATATTGCATCATCTGTAAACAATTATATATCACCAGTTAAACCCATTCCAATATCATTAATATACAAATTAAATAACAATGGCCCTAAGACAAGACCCTGTGCCACACCACTAGTGACTTTCTTCTTCAGGAATAGTGCATCCCCATACACAACTTGCTGATAGCTATTGTATTGGCATATGAATATTCATCTCCTTTTTCAAATACATTCATCACTCTTGTTATAGTGCATAAACAAGTTGGTAAAAACACAACCTATCTTTAAGAAACCCACACTGACAAGTACAAAGAATATCATTGTTATCAACCTACTTTTCTATCCCATCTCTCACCAATCCACAGTAACTTAATGACAACTCCAGATATACAGCTCAGCCTATACTTTGTAGCCTTATTACTACCTTTGTGTAGTAGAACAATTTTACCTTCCTTCCACTCCTTAGGGAGTTGTTCTGTTGTGAGACTCTTATTAAACAGGAAGGTCAAGGGTGATGCTACATTCCTTTTAGACATGGTATTAAAATCCTATTGCTTTATTGACATCTAGCTTATGTAACTCTTCATATAACTGTTGCTCACTCACCATTAAGTCTTCTCTCATTTCATTCTCTAAACTTAAGTAGCTAATCTCACACTGAGGATGAAATACCTTGATGAACTGCTCAGTGAACTACTGCCCTCTGCAGAAGTCGCCAATCTCAAACTTTCATCTTAACATTATTTTACTATAATCATTCTTCTTTCTACTTGCCACATATTGTTCACTTTAATTATTACCATTATTCATCTTGTGCTACCTCCAAAGTGCTTCTTTTGGATTTTATGGTTAATTACCTCATTCAGCCTTTTGACCTTTGGAATACATTCATACATTGATGCTGTTAAGAATCTCTTTGTTGGTTTCCAAGCAACATTTATTTCTTTTCCACTCAACTCCTCATTCCATGTTATATAGCTCCCAGCTATCTTCTAAGCTTCTCATAATCACCAGCTATGTAATTTCACACTCACTCACACACACAATAAATTTAGTTTAATCCAAGTGTAAAAAAATAACTCGGTTTTTTGGTTTCCAACAAAAAACCAAATATATATACATATGAGGGTGGTCTGAAAAGTTCTCAGCCTACCAATGAAAAAACGAATTTATAATTTCAAAATTATTTTTATTTTTCAACATAATCTCCCTAGATAGTGTTGCCATCTATGGTCAAGGCTGAGAACTTTTCAGACCATCATCGTATACACCCCAGAAGAAGGAAGAGAACAGAATAATACTAATTTTATAATCAGTTACAAAATATATATAATATAATAAATAAAAATTATTATGTAATATTAGCAGGAGATTTAAATGCAAAAATTGGAAAAATGAAAATCGATAATAATACAGGAATATATGGAGAACATACTCTAAACAGGAATGGTAAAAAATTGATTGACTTTGTAGTTTATAATAACCTAAAAATAATGAACTCTTTCTATAAACATAAAGACATACATAAATATACCTGGGTAGCAAGAGGATGAAAATCAGTATTAGATAATTTTATCTTAAATGAAAAGACATCAAAGTTCTCTTTAAAATAGAATTAAGATTACCACCTAAATGGCTACAAATAACAAGAACAGAAAGAAAAATTGAAACTTTTGTTTATAAAACTAGATTATTAAATGACACAAATATACAATTACTATATGAACAAAGAATTAACCAATATTTAGATAAAATAAAACAAAATGAAGAAATAGAAATAGAATGGCTTAATTTAAAAATGATACTAAATGCAGCAGCAAATGAAAGCTAAGGAAAGACCAAAAAATTCAATAAAATGAAAAAATTGAAAATATAGGATGATACAATCAAAGAAATAATCAAAATGAAAAAAAGAAGCCTATCATAAATGGTTAAGCAGTAAAAGATTAGAAGATGAAACAGAATATAAAAGAATAAGAGCCATAGTTAAAAGAAAAGTCAGAAAAAGAACAGAGAATCATGGAACAAATTTGTTTCTAATTTAAAACATGATTCATATAAAATAAGACCAGTATATAAGATTTCGAAACACTTAAATACAGATATTAAAGAAAACATAAAATTAAACACCAAATTGAAATTAGAAGAATTTCTATATTTCTGCACAGAATTGTGGACAAATAAATATTTTAAAAAGTTAACTGGCAAACATTTAATGAAAATGAAATAACTAGGAAGAATTAGAAATCAGCCTGAAAGAAACAAGAAATGGAAAATCACCTGGAGAAGATAAGCTAGGTTCAGAGCTATATAAATATGCAGGAACAAGGTTCAAAGAAACACTCCTATTATTTTTAAATAAAATCTATTCAACTGGTAAACCCCCCTCCCAATGTAATTTGATCTTTAAAAAAGGTAATAGAGATGACCCTAAAAACTAGAGATATAAGTATACTAAATTCTTGTTACAAAATATATAGCAGAATTTTAAATAACAAACAAAAAAATATTCTGAAAACTTTATTTTAGAAGCACAGAATGGATGTAGAAAAGGACAATCATCATGTATATACCCAAACTTTTGCCTAAAATTAATGATAGAGAAAAGAAGACAATACAATTTAGAAACACATGTTAGATTTAATGAGAGATTATTATTTTGAGAGAATGTGCTAAGGAACTGACAGTGCCCTTGACCTGGCTTTTCAATGAAAGTCTGGCTATGGGAAAGGTGCCCATGGAATGGAAGGAAAGTAAGGTAAGATAGTGCCATTGCATAAGGGTGGTAGCAGACTGGACGTGTCTAATTATAGGCCAGTTTGTTTGTCATCAGTAGTCAGTAAGATCTTGGAGAAAGTAGTGAGGGATCATATACAGCATTGGGCAGATGAGGGTAATGTTATCAGTGAGAGTCAACATGGATTTGTGAAGAGGCACTCTTGTTTTAGCAATATGCTAGCCTTTTATGATAAAGTTACAAGAGCATTAGATGAGGGAAAGGCATATACTGCCATTTTCCTAGACTTAGCAAAGGCATTTGACAGGATGCCACATGATAAGTTGATATTTAAGTTGCAGCACATGAGTCTGGATGTAAGATTGGTCAACTGGATTCAGGATTGGCAGTTCGATAAGTATCAGAGAGTTGTGTATGGTGGAGCAATATCAAAGAGGCAGAAGGTTACAAGTGGGGTCCCACAGGGCTCAATACTAAGACCTATATTGTTTAACTTTTATATCAATGACATTGCCAGTAGATTGCAAGGGGATATTCAGTTGTTTGTAGATGATGCAAAGCTGGAAAGGATTATTAGTAATAGTGCGGATGTGGTAGCCCTGCAAGAGGATTTGAATAAGCTAGATAGATGGACAAATGAATGGGGGGGGGGTCGGTTTAATGCAGCAAAATGTAAGGTCTTGAAGTTTGGGACACATCGATTGGAGGAGCTATACTGGAGGAAGTAGGGGAGACAAGAGATCTAGGGATGATGATTAATAGAAAACTGAAATTCAGGGGGCATATTGCAAAGGTAGTGAAGATAAAGCAGGCAATTGCTGCAATAATGAGAAGGACACTGACCTGCAGAGATAAAATGGTTATCATTCCGTTGTATAAGACTCTGATCAAACCACACTTAGACTATTGTTCTCAGATCTCGTCCCCAGGATTTGAAGGGGATAAATTAACTGTGGAAAAGGTACAAAGGCAGATAACGAAGATGGTGTCGGGACTGTACAATGTTAATTATGAGGATCGGCTGAGGGAGTGTGGACTGCTGAGTTTGGTGGATAGAAGAAGGAGGGGTGATATGATTGAGACTTTTAAACTGTTGAGAGGTAGTTACAGGGTTGACACTGGGAAGTTCTTCCGCTTGGTTGAACAGCGGGAAGGAGTCATGACAAGGGGCCTTCCCTGGAAGTTACGAAAGGAAAAGGGTGAGGAGTGGGTTCTTTGCATGGAGGATGGTTGAACCATGGAATGCATTGCCTGATAGAGTGGTGAGAGTGAGAATGGTCAATGCATTTAAGGAGTGGTATGATAGACTTTTTGTGTTTCCTAGGAGGAACCTCCCTTGATGAGTCTTGATAGACTTGTGTTTCTTAGAAAGGACCTCCCACAATGAGTCTTTTGACTCCATGGAGTCCTGAATAATAATAATAATAATAATAATTATTGACTTTGAAAAAAGCATTCGGCAAAGTTAAAAGAAGCATTTTACTTAACATATTAAAAGAAAGACAAATACCAAATAATATCCTAAAAGCAATCATAAGTATATATATAAATATATATATATATATATGAAAATAATCAAATACAAATAAAATTAAATCATGAGCTATCATATACGAGAGAGATAAACCAAGGAGTCCGTGAGGGATGTCCCCTCTCAGCAACTCTTTTTAATATTTACCTACATGAAATAATAATAAAATGGAATAAAAATTCCTATCAAGGTATTAAACTTTGTCCTACTTAAACACTCTTCTTTTTGTGGACAAATAATAATTACAAATTCTGAAGATAACTTACAGAAAGCTATTTTAAATCTAAATGAGCCAGCCAAAGATTATGGAATGATAATATCAACTGAAAAATCAAAAACTATGGCCTTTAAAGGACAACATCCAGTAAGAACTAAAATAGTAATATACAAAAATATTAACTACCTAGGTTACATGACTACATATGAAAATGAAAAAGATATAAACCTAAAAATTGCAAAATATTTAAAAATAACAGGTGTAATTAACTCTAAAATTTCAGAAAATTTCCAAACTTTCCAAGTTCAAAAACAAACCAGACTAAAAGTATACAATACATTAGCCCTACCAGTCCTATTGCATGGAAGCGAAATCTGGACAATAAAACAAAACGACAAACAAAGATTAATAACAGCTGAAATGGCGTTTACGAGAAAAAAAAAAACTGTAAAGTATACTCTATTTGATCACAAAGAAATTATGAAAGAATTAAACCAAGAATCAGTAATAGAAAAAATAAAAAAATATAAACATAAATGGATGGAACATTTCCAAAGAATGAAAACAGAAAGATCACCAAAACAAGCCTTAAAGTACAAGCCATTAGGAAAAAGAAAAACCAGGATGTCCTCTTAAAAGATTCAATGATGACTTCAAAGGCTAGAACAGGCCGCAATAGGCCTAAATCCTCGATAGGCATGAATAATAATAATAATAATAATCTACCATCTAGCTGCCAAAGAGTTAATAAATCTAAAAATGCTGGCTGATTGTTTTTTCCCTTCTCTAAGGTAAACTGAATTCTAGGATGAATAATATATTTTTTGAGACAGAGAGTTTCAAACCTGATGGAGAACCATTCCATATTGCAAAAATATCATCAACATATCTGTATCATTCTGCAAGTGTAGGAGAAATGTCATTAAGAAGATATTTTTGAAACACTCCATTTGATAGTCAGCAAGTGTAGGAGAGATACTCATGGTTGTACCTTCAATATATATGGATATAATTTGTCTTGGACACATAATATACAGAGTGAATAGTAGATTCAAAAAGTTTGATAATGTCCAGAAGAAAATGATGTATTAGCAAAAGATCAAGAATCTGTAGTTTCTCCAAGTAAGTTACCTATTATGGATTTTTTTCATCTTACAGACAGAAACCTATTATTATCATTATTACCCAAGACTCCCATGGAGTAAAAGACTCATCTAGGAGGTCCTTTTATCATACACACAGCTCATCATACCATGCTTTAAACACACTCAAATTATCTGCTGACACCACACTCTCAGGCAAGGCATTCCAATCACTCACAACTCTGCATGAAAAAACCTCCTTCTCACTCCCCTACTCACACCCTCATTACACAGTTTCCAAGGATGACCTCTGCTTCTTCCGTGATCTTCCACTACTATTTCTGTAGAACCTCTCCAGCATTGATCCCATAACAACCGTTTACTAACTTGTAGGTCTCTATCATATTTCCCCTCTTCCTCCTATCCACCAGACTCTGCAAGTTCCATCTTCTCAATCTTTCCTCATACTCGACATTCCAGAGGTAAGAAACTACCTTAGTCAGTCGCCTCTGGACCCTTTCCAACATCTCTTCATCCTTTTGAAAACCAGGTGACCAAATCTGGGCACAGTAGTCCATGTGTGTCCTAATCAAAGTAGTCCTAATCAAAGCCTTATACAATGAACAAGAATCTCCCTACTTCTACAGTCAGTGTCCTCTGTATCATTTACAGAAGTCTTTGTGTTGTCTTCAAAATTTTGGTTATGTACATTATTTCTGGGAAAACTCCCATGTTACTCCTCTTTATAAACTATTATGATTACAGCTATTTTGCTTGCTTCAGTTTAGGAGTACCCCTAAATTTTGGTTATGTGTCCCCTAAATTTCAGATCCTTATCCACTATTATCCCCAGATCTCTCATTTCCTCCACCTCCGACAATATATCCTCACCAAGCATAAATTCTGCATTCCATTTTTGTTTTCTAAATTTTAAAACCTTACATTTTGCAGCATTGAACTCACATCCCCATGCCCAATCACTCAATTTATTCAAGTCTTCTTGTAAGGCCACAACATCTCCACTCTTCATGGTTCGTCCCAACTTTGCATCATCTGCAGACAACTGAATATCTCCATCCAAATCTTCACCTATATCATTAATATACAAGTTAAACAGTAATGGACCTAAAACAGACCCCTGAGGCACTCAATCTTTCCTTTTCCTGGATATCGCTCCCCCCATACACAACTTGTTGATACCTATCAGATAGCCAGTCTCCAATCCAATGCACCAATCTAATATCCAACCCCATCCACTCTAGTTTGACTATCAACTTATCATGTGGTAATCTACCAACAGCCTTTGCAAAATCTAAGTATATTACTGTGTATCCTTCTCCTCTGTCAATGGAAGCAAGTCACCTTATTATAATAAGTAAGTAGATTACTAAAACATGATCTCCCTTTAGTAAATTCATGCTATCTATCAAAGATAATACCATTGTATTGTCAACCAAATTCTGGATCCTAGTTCTCACAAGTTTCTCCAACAACTTAACTACAACAGCTGACACACACACACAGATAGGCCTATAGTTTGATGCTTCAGTTCTATCGACTCCTTTATGAAGTGGCACAATCTTGCCCTCCTTCCACTCCTTAGGAACTTGACCCAGTGCAAGACTCATATTAAAAATATATGTCAAGGCCAGCGTCAACTCCCTGGCACATTCCTTCAGAATACGTGGTGATATATTATAAAGTCCCACAGTCTTATTTACATCTAGTTTGTCCAATTTCCCATACGCCTCTTGCTCACTTACAGTCAGTCTCTCTTACCCATCATCAACTGATCTCAATCTCTCCATGAAGTCATATTCACATGACTGAAAGACCTTTATGAACTGCTCATTAAGTATCTCTCCACAACACCTTCTGCAACAGCTGTCTTTATACCATTTTCTCCAATCAATGTCATCCTTCCATAATCATTCTTTCTTTTGCTGGCTACATATCGAAAGAACTCCTTAGGATTCTTTTTGGCTTCATTAGCTAACTGCTGTTCATACCTCTCTTCAGTCACCCTCACCAACCAAGTCATCTGCCTTGCCTGGTCTTTGTAGTGCTCATGGTATTGGTTATTTCCACTTCTCTTATGCTGTTTGAGGTAGTTATCCCTCAAAAACTCAAGAAACTCATTTTCTTTACTTCCAGTTGCTATCTCATTATTCCAGTCTATATCGCCATAATTAAAATTGCCCATAATGATCACTCTTTTCTTATTTGCTTGTCTAATTTGATTATACATTTCATAGTCACTACCATCCACATTTCCTGGTCTATAACAACATCCAACCAAGCATTTCATTCCATTCTCCTCTATCTCACACCATACTACCTCAAAACCACTGGCACTATTTCCCTCTTGCATCTCGACTTTGTATGGACATAACTCTTTCTCTATCATCAATAGCACTCCTCCTCATCCTGGAGTAGATGACATTTGACCAAAAATGCTTCAGTATGGAGATATAAAAGTTTTATAGTGGCTGCAATGCATAATTCAGAGGACCTGATCAGAAGGTCAAATTCCCTGAATGTGAGAATTACATAGGATATATTAAGCATACTTGAAAAGAGGTCGAAAAAGATTGTGGAAGAGAAACTTGGAGAAAAACATGATAGGTTAAGGCCAAACAGAGGTTGTCAAGATCAGATTTTCAACAGAGAGATCATGGGAATATGACAAGGATTTGTACTCAAGTTTTGTAGATCTAGAAAAGGCATATGACAAGGTGCCCAGAGGAAAGCTTTTGACAACACTACAATTATATGGAATAAATGGAACATTATATACAGAGCAATACACAGTCTACATTTAAGTTGCCAGTCAACAGTTAGAATTGAAGGAAATACAGGAAGATCGTTTGATGTAAAATCAGGGGTAAGACAAGGATGCACATTATCTCCACTCTAATTCATCATATTCCAATATCAGTCCTAATGGCATTAGGCCTGATACTGAAATTGGAGATGTGAAACATAGATCTTGGCTTTATGTAGATTATCTCGTACTGCTAAACACATCTGGCGCGAGTCTCCAGGATTCTCTAACTAAATTGAATAGCAGCTGTAACTATTTAAGCATAGTTTTTAGTGGAGATGGAAAGTTAAATCTGGAAATAAACAACAGAATAAGAAAGGGTGATATGGGATAGCCAGCTGAATAAATTTCTAAGGAATAAGAGAAAAATTAGCCAAAGCACCAAACTAGCAGTATACAAGGCAGTGTTCAAACCGGTTTTAAGTTATGAATCTGAAAATTGGGTTAGAAATAAAGTATTTGATCAAAGATTAGAGACCACAGAGATATTAGAAAGGAACTTGACAATGTTAGTATTCAAGAATGTGTCAGCAGAGCTAATCTAAGATGGTCTAAGTGGATTGATTCAATCAAAAGTACCTGAGAAGCACGAAATGTTAGATATGACAATACTAGAGTTATCAGAATAGACTAATTTGGAGGAAAACTGACTGCTGATAGTGGATTAATAATAATGTAATCTTAATCATGTAGTTCTGTAATAGTAACCTGAACACCCTTTGAGGGTACATTATCAGGAAATTGATGATGATGATTGTTTTTATTGTTGCCAATTTCTTTATGCTTAAAAGTTTTTGGATTTGGATTAGATACATTCTTTTGTATTGCTGTTACAAAATTATTCCATATTATAGAGTGTTGGTTTGCTTACTTCTCTTTTTTGTAATGCATTATTTTTTTCCTTTTGTATAGTATTACTGCTTCTATTATTTTGGAATTGAGTCATTTCTAGTAATTTTTTTAAATTAATTAATTAATTTATTTTTTATCATAGTTCAATTTGTTCCAGTTATGTAGTCTCGTTTCCTGTTCCAGTTATGTAGTTCTCTTTTCCCTATTCCATTTACTCTTTATTTCTCAAGGTTTTGTTGATGCTTTTGTTAAGATTTGTTTCAGATTTTCCTATTCTTTCTCTATGTCATTTGATTTGTTTTGTAGTTTCTGTTTTTTCATTCAGCACATTTTTGGTATTGTTGCTAGTATGGGAATTTACAGGCATTTCCCATTTTATTTAGTTTTAGCTATTTCAGTTTAGATCAGACTTCTGTTATTACTTTATAATGATCAGACTTTAATTCATAACTTTGATGTGCTCTTACATCTAGGATTAACTCAGCAAGCTTACAATTTACAATGATACAATCAATAACTGATTTATGTCTCGCTGACCATTCATATTTATGTATTTCTTTATTTGTTTTTCCAACAGTGACTTATGGATGTAACACTTGGAACCTAAAGAAGTCAGATAAGAAAAGGATAGCTGCTTTGAGATGTGATTTACAAAAGGCTGTTGAGGATATCATATACTGAAAGATGTACAAATGAATCCGTGTTAGAAAAGATCAATAGAACTTTAAGGCTCCTTAAGGATATTGACAGAAGAAAGTTAAAATATTTTGGACACATTGAAAGGATGGAAGGAGAACTTCTTGGAACAGTAATAGAAGGTAAAGTTCCTGGAAAAAGAGGAAAGAGTAGAGAGACTGTTAATGAGATGGATGGATGGTTTGTGGAGTAACTGATCTTCAGAGAGTTGAAGCCTCCAGAAATACATACAAGAGAACTACATGGTGAGACCTGGTGTGGAACATCTGAGCATCGGGGTGACCATACAGATTCTGTGGATGCCCAGTGAACAGATGATGATGAATATTTAGAAAATTAAGTTCATTATTTTCATATTATTATAAATGAAAAAATCTTGCAGTTTGCATCCATGACTGATTACAGATATATTTTTCAAATCTTCTGTATGTTTTTTGTATTCTCTGTTTTGTATTATTATTATCTGAGACCTCCAGGTAGTCAACGACTCATCGAGGGAGGCTGTAAATTACCCAACCCAGCTATCATACCTTCCCTTAAATTCATTTACACTAGATGCACTCACTATCCCCTACGGGCAAATTATTCCACTCACTCACTACTCTCTGGGAGAAAAACCTAGCTCTCACCTCTTTCTTGACTGAGAACAACCCTAACTTCCATGGATGCCTCCCATGTTCTCTCCCCACCTTCCATATAATGAAAAATTTCATCATTTGAAATGCTATACCACCCATTCAAAAGTTTATAGACCTCTATCATATCACCCCTCTTTCTTCTGTTGACCAGAGACTGCAATCCACATACCCGAAATCTGTCCTCATAATCTAAATCCAGTAATCCGGATATAATCTTTGTAACTCTTCTTTGCACCCTTTCCAAAGATTCTTTATCCCCTTGGAACCCAGGAGACCAAATTTGCACACAATAATCCAGGTGTGGTCTTATCAAAGCCTATAAAGAGACAAAATTACTTCCTTATCCTTACATGTCAAGGTTCGCTTCAAGATAGCAATTAACCTCTGAGTTGTATTTGCAACTTTTGCTATGTGACCTTTGAACTTTAAATTCTTATCCACCAATACACCAAGATCCCTTGCTTGTTCAGTTTCTTGTAGCATAATCCTGCTAATATAATATGCCGCTGGAACTGCAATCACGCCAAAGTGCACAATTTCACACTTACTAACATTAAACTGACAGTCATTTTTGTTTGCCCAGATTTCCAGTCCATTCAAATCATTTTGTAATTGCTGACTATCAGTAGCATCCTAGATTGACCTGTCTATCTTTGCATCAGCAAATCTGATGATAGACCCTGCTTGATGTCATTAATGTATAGATTGAACAATAATGGCCCAAGAACTGAATCCTGAGGTACACAACTGGTTACCTTAAATCTGACAGATTCACACCCACTGTATACCACTTTTTGATATCTTTTTGTCAACCCTCCCCTGATCCAAGTCAATACATCATATTCCAATCCCATATTCTCCAGTTTACGCAACAGCGTATCATGCGGTACCCTATCAAATGCCTTAGAAAAATCTAACATTATCATAGTGTATCCATTCCCTTTATCCAATTCAGCCGTAACATTGTTATAAAATATGAGCAAATTGCTAAAACATAACCTTCCTTTAGTAAACCCATGCAGAGTATAGAATGCTTATCTACCCATTTCTGTATGCGAGTTCTTACCAACTTCTCTAAAATCTTCACTACCACACCAGAGATACTAATAGGTTGGTAGTTAGACACATCAGTTTTTGCACCACCCTTGTGCAATGGAACTATCATACATTCCTTCCATTCCTGTGGTATCATTCCTGAGCTGACTCAAGTTATACAAATGAGTGAAAGGACTAGCCAATTCAGCTGAACATTCCTTTAGCAAACAGGCTGATATTCCATCTGTCCCTATTGACAAATTCTTATCCAGGTTATGAAAGAGCTCTTCAACCTCATTTTCATGAAAATCTAACTCTTCATCCAACGTAGCACTGTGCCAGTGGCGAATTCTTCTTGCTTGCTGTGCAAGCTCATTAATTGAGAAAGAAGTAATATTTATTTGTCAATAAATGCATGCATTTATAAGCATTCCATTTAGGCTTTTATTCTTGTAGACAGAAGACGTTTTAAGCTTGCATGGCAATAATAGAGCTTTGCATTTGGTATCGAAGGCCGACGCTAGTCAAGCTACCTTGGCTTGCTTGGTTGTGGGAGCATCCAGGTCCTCACTTCAGCACTGTGATTTTGTGCATGCGCATAGCCATTTCCGCTCCCTCCATGTCATTTCACCCTGTTGCTTAAATATGGGCCATCACTGGCTAGAGCTACTAGCCAAAGTAGCTCTAGTCAGTGAGCCAGCCTTTACAAGTGTGCATGTTGCTTGGGAAAATTAAGTTACAACCAACTTTTTATGCCTATGTTATTGACCAGTTCACAAAGAAGAACTGTAGGGTAGAATTTGTATTCAAGTAGCTATATTGAAAAAGATAGAATATCATTTGTAAAATAAATGTTGTATTTGTATGATTAAATGTACATAAATTTCTAAATACAGGTAACCCTCGATAAATTAAATGATTAAATAGATTAAATGTACATAAATTTCTAAATACAGGTAATTTAATAAAAAGGTGGCACACCGTTTGGCAGCTCCTATAGGAGGAGATGACCTTGCTAATGCTTCTGCCTTGGTATCTCCATTTGGGCCTGGCTCCCACTGAAGAGACCTCAATAAAGGTCGAAACTAGTCTGGGTAGTGGCCCTTCCCTTAATGCATAACATTATACATATCTGCAAGATGTGTTTTGCATTATGGGAGATACCGAGATAGGAGTGTTGGTAGCTTGCTCCACCTTTGCAGGGAGTTGCCCGGCATTGCACCACTTTACCCCAGTCCTGAAGATACTTTCAGGCATAAACTTTGTTTGCACACACTTGGATAAAGGATTTAACTAAATTTATTATGGATTCAAAGTTTCCAAAGATAGAATTACTCTACTGTTTTGTAGTAATGCATCAGGTGATTACACGACAAAACTAGTCTTTATTAACCAATCCTCAAATCCTCGTACTATGAAAGATTAAAATATGCACTATTTTATTTTGCCTAAACATTTATGCATTATGTGCAATGAAGTTTAAGTACAATTTGTAATTTTTATACTTTTATACTATGTATTTCTTTCATAGTTTATATGTTTTCTTAACTTACATGAATTACCTGAATTAAATAAAAATATATTTTTTGTTGGATATGTCATTGTTGTTTATATAATTTAAAAAAAAAAAAATTTCGGAACATAACCCTACTTTTTCTATGTGATCTGAGACTCGCATAACATGATTTATATAACGTGGCATTCCTGCGAAACCTAACATCCACTTTATATGAGGGTTACCTATACATAGTCAGTAATTCATTATTTTGCTAATCAGACTTCAATCACACCTCTCATTTCCTGAATGATAACAAGAGCAAGCATGAATTTCAAGACCAGCATTCACCCCTGCACTGTGCACCATGCTGCATACACCTAGTTGATATATCTTAGCAAAGTGAGCACTCATTAACTGAACAATCTCCTTAGCTTCTGACACTCGTGTACCATTTGCATTCAATAAGGTTATTCTTCCACATTCATTCTTTCTTTTGCTTGCAGCATAACGATAAAATTCTTTTGGATTGCCTTTAGCTTGCATGGCCAATTTCTTTTCTCACAATACTTGTTACTTTTCTTGCATGAGCTTTATATTTCATAACTCCTCTCACTCTTATTCTCATGATATTCTTTCCACATCATCATCTTTTTCTTGTGGATCTCTTGCTTGATAAGGCTGCACATCCATTTCGTTCCCAACCTATTTATTCTTCAAACACTAGGGATACATTGAGATACCGCCTCATTTAAGCACTTTTTCAAAGATTCCCATGCATTGCTGACATATTTTCGATTCAGTAACTGATACCATGGGACCAAAGATAGTATTCTACTAAGTCGATCATAATTTCCAGCTTTGTAGTTGAGCATGTAGCCTGTTTTAATCGCAGCTTCAATACAAGTAGATAATACTTCCTAAGAAAGAAGCATGATCACTGTCACCAATTGGTGGTAAAACAGCCATATTCTTGACAGAGATCTCTTCTGATGCTATAAGCAAATCCAACACTCTTTGACCTTGAGTTCCTTCTTTCACATACTGCTTGAGAAAGTTGTCTCGCAACAATTCAATAAATTCCGTGAAGGATAAGAATTTGCTGTTTTAAGGATACTTGTGACATAAGATTGAATGATATATGCATGTAAACACAAGAAAGATATTTAATTAACCAAATATTTCGGTCTGGAAATAGCAGACCATCCTCAGTGATATTACAAGAACAGTGTTAATAAAATACAAGCTAGAATACTAACAACAGATCGTTAAAAATAGAACACGCTGAAATATTTGGTTAATTAAATATCTTTCTTGTGTTTACGTGCATATATCATTCAGTCTTATGTCACAAGAATCCTTAAAACAGCAAATTCTTATCCTTCACGGGGAAAATGCTACCAAACTAACTGGTAAATTAGGAAAACTTTCAGTTATAAAAGGTAGGTTACGAGCAAAGATCAATTTCTTAAAAAAGTGCCGTGACAACAAGATTATTCCCAATTTCGCTAGGAATAAAGAAACAATAAAATCTCTTTGAGCTCATAATATTTACCGGAACACTAGTTTATCTCTAATCCGTAATCAACTTAAAGCTGCTAAACATGACCTTGCTATTCACAGTCATCACATTTCTAATCTGTGCACCTATATTTCCACAAATTTGGATCCACATCTTTCTCACATAGTTCTAAATGTGGCTAAACGTTCTACTCAACGTGCTTATAATAAACTAAGTCAACATCTTAACCGTAAATATGAAGCTCTTTCGTCTAGACAATCCAAGCCCTTCATAACTCCAGATAATTGGATTGTCAATATATCCGGACGTCCTTTGACTGAAAGCGAAACCCTCATCCTGTCAAAAGGACATGATTTTTCTATTGTTCCAAATAGGATACCATATCTAGATTTTTCTATTGTTCCAAATAAGATACCATATCTAGATTTCCCAGTTAACATTGAAAGGAATCTCAATCATCTAACTAGTGATAGAGCTAATGCTCTTTGCCTAGAAGTCGCTTCTTCTCTACTTAAGGCCAAACTTCCTCCTTCCAACATATCTCCTTCTGAAATGAAATCTTTACAGTCCTTGAGAAAAAATAATCACCTCATTATCACCAAAGCTGACAAGGGAAAAGCAACAGTAGTTATGGACTCAGCAAATTACAGAAGAAAACTTTCTCTTTTGCTTCGAGATCGCTCCACATATCAAGAAATTGATTATAATCCAACCAACAGACAACTGAAGAAATTAAATTCTCTCTTAGATGAAGTCATCAGTTTAGATAAAGACACAATTGAAAGACTTAAAACTCATTCTGCAAGACCTCCTAGATTTTATGGCCTTCCAAAAAGCCATAAGATTGACTATCCTCTTCGTCCAATAGTAGATTGTATTGATTCTCCTACTTACCATATAGCCAAATATCTAGCTAAATTATTGAAATCTTACATTGGCAAATCTAATTCTTTTTTTAAAAAACTCCTCAGATTTCTTAGAAAAATTAAAAAATGTCTCATTACAACCTACAGATCTTATGGTTAGCTTTGATATAGAATCTTTATATACCAATGTACCCCTCAAGGAAACTTTAAAATTACTTGCTGACATCTTTCCTCAAGACATTATAAAACTATTCGATTTCCTAATACATTCTGGATATTTCATATGTCAAAATAAATTTTACAGCCAAGTAGAAGGAACGGCCATGGGAAGTCCTCTTTCTCCTGCTTTAGCCAACTTTTATTTAGAATATTTAGAAAAAGTCCTCTTCTCATCTAATTTCCCTCTTTTTGGGACCATCTTTTTGGGTAAGATATAGATGACATCTTTACTATTTGGCCTCACAGCAAAAACTCTTTACCTTCTTTTTTAAACAGTATTAATTCCTTGCATCATCGTATAAAGTTTACTATGGAAATAAAAGAAAACCACCAGTTATCTTTTTTAGACGTTTTCCACTAGCTTTATCATCTTTTGTCAGCCATGTTTCACTAATACCAACAACTTGTGGCCTGGAAGTGCCAACCAAGGCCAAAAACTCCTCCTCCTTGTTCCTAATACTCCTGGCATTAGTGTAGTGTACATGACTTGCAGAAGCCTGTTAGTCCCAACATTACTTTGATGACTTATACTAACTATCCCATTCTGATTTGTTATCCTTCGTACTCGCTTAAGCATATTATACTCATTCATACACTCAACTGCCTCCTTAAAGTCTGCATATCTACCGCCCCCTCAATAAATCTAGTTTCCCTGAGTCTGTACATCCACTTCCACTTCATTCATCAACACTTATTCAAGCCTCCGTACACCAAATCCATTCAAATGTAAACCATCCATCTTATATAAATCTTTTCACCCATCGAACTTACTCCACACATCCACAAATTCAACACCACTCTCCATGCATACCCATGCATAAAGTCATTGGCAATTATGGCCCTCCTTCTAAACACTTCACTGTCATACCGTGGCAAAATACTCACCATCCTAACTCTCTCACTCTTCTCTTTTGCTACCTCAACTAATTCCCTCACATCCTCTATCATTTCCATTTTGTCTTCTTTCAAATCATTTGTTCCTGCCTCGACTATCATTTCTTTCACCCTCTGTGTTTGCGCTCTAATAGACTCGCTGACGTCATTTATGTTTGCACCCAGTTGGTACGATTTCGTCAAACTCTCAACTATCACACCTTTTAATAACGAATCTCCGTACAGCACTCATTCCTTCATTTTATTTACATTTATGAACATTCTCTTATTTTTCGTATCAGACTTTCGGCGTTTATTAGTTGGTACATTCGGTAGACATTTTTGCATACGCTCCAGTTGCCGCTTTGCTCTATGTATCGCTCCGCTCAACCGTGCGATTTCACTACTTGCATCTATCTTACCATTTTCATTATCATTTAAATCATCCATTCGTTCTGTATTTCTACCTTCATTTACACTTTCAACGTCGCTCTCACACCTATCTGGTACTACCTCGCAATTTCTTATCACATCACTATTTTCTATATTCTGACTTTCTTTAACGATATCACTCTCGCCACCCGAAACACGCTTTAGATCCTCATTCTCCTTACACATTCTGCACATATTTACTCCACTATCACCATCTAACCAGACTCCAACCGCTCTTTGCAAAGCATACATCTCACAGACAGCACATTGCATAAACTCTTTTATATCAAAATTCTTAAACAAGCATGGCGACCTGGCCGCCATTTTTTTTTTTTTAATCGGTGCCATGTGGATGCTATCTTATCTTAAAAATAATACTTAACATAACACAGAAAACACACAATAATCACACAGACACACTAAGATACGAAAAGCAACAACACTACGTAAAATTCTAGTATAATTGCCAATGATAATAAAATACTACTGATCTTTTCAGGAGCTCTCAACAAGCCAACGATCATATTAGTGCGACACCTACCGATGAAGGTTTCACTAATGTCAACAATATTAGGCCACATTGTATTCAATAAAGCAACAAATTCAACCCCTTTGTTTCTAAATTTTGTTCCTGGCATTTGTGTATAGACATAATAAATTACCACCTAGCCTATTCTTATAATTAGATATGCAATCTATTTGGTCCTATTCTAGAATTTTCTCTTTTCCCTCCCCAGCCATATTGGGTCTCATACCAAGAAGTAATTTCTCCAGGTTTCTGATGCCAAATGAATTCAAGTGCAGGCCATCATTCTTATACAAATCTTTTCTGCCATCAAAAACACCCCACACATCTAAAAACTCACATCCATATCGTCTACATAGCCTGCACGTGAAATCATTTGATATCATCACCCTCCTTCTTAACTCAGTACTATCATATCTAGGTTGTAATCCTACAATTTTTACTCTTTCACATTTCATTCTCGCTTCTTCCAACAGACCTTTCATAACTTCTCTCATACTATGTTTGTCACCACTTAAATTATTAGTACCTACCAACACTACCATTTTTTTAAATTTCTTTTTTGGTTTTCAATTACGTTTGTTATATTTTTAATTTTTCTCCCGGCAAATTTTAAAATTGAGTCACCATACCATATTACCTCTTTTTTTCTTAGATATTAACTGACTTACCTTGTTGTTATTAATCGTTTGATTTCCATGTTCAGTATTTTCCTGCCTGTTCTTGTTGTCATCCTCTTTCTTATCCTGTCAAAGGTTTAGACAAACGTTTTTCCACCTTTTCCAATTCCCTGGTCGATTTCCTAATAATTTCTTTTAACCAAGCTATTTCCAATGTCAACGTATCCTCAGATAAATTATCATCACTGCAGGTATTCTAGCATTTAAATTTTCTGTTAGTAGTAAATAGCCTGTTTTGTTTTATTTATGATATTCTGCAATTCTTTATAAAAGAATAAAGGTGCATAAGCACTAATTCTGGTGCATAAGAACTGATTATTGTTATATAGTCTCTTAATATTTTGAGTAATTTCTATTATTCTTTTAGTGCAGCAGACATTCAATATTTTTCTTCACAGATTTAAGAATTATAATCATTATACCTGCTTTTGCATTTTTTTTTTTTTTTTGCTCCACCGTAGCTTTGTATATAGTTATTTGTTGCTTTCATACTGTTTGCTTTTACCACACATATCACTAATCTCTCCAGCTTTTCTTTGATCAAGACTTTAAAGTATATCAAATTTAACTTGGACCAGTTACTAAGACTATGTGTATATACAGTTTCAAATATTACCATAAAGTGGATATATTTTGAAGGATGTTGAAGGAGATGCAGAATGTTTAGTTTTATAAAAATGCTGAGAAATATTTTAAATAAAACATAATTTTTTAAGTGTCACAATTTTGAATAACCTTGATTTGGAAACAAATAATGTAAAGTTTTGTATACGATTTTTTTTATTTACATTATAAAAAATAATTTTAAAATAAGGAAGAAAGGAGAGTTTTGGCTATCTTCTATTTCCTCAGCAGTAAAACTCTATAAATTCTATTATTATTACGGCTATTATAGCCTGTTTTTGTTTAGGAGTGTCTCTTATTTTAAATACATTGGCTATTTTTACTCAAAAAAATTTATATACACTTAATCGTCGACTTACGACCGACTTCCATTCTGGCTGACAGCTCGTAAGCCCATCTGGTCGCATATGGGCCATATATTTATTAACAGTATTCTTTAACCTTTCTAATCTTTTTATCATCTTTATAATTTATTTTTATAATCTTTTAAATTTATAATTATGTATATTGTACATAATGTGAAAAATAATACTGTACATACTGTACTGTAAACACAAAAATACAATCTAAAATTAATGTAAAAATTAATACAAATGAAATTTACAAAATCAATTTTAAATCTTTGCTTGTGCTGGGTTGTGGATCGTCAGGGTCATGTTCTTGGGTTAAGGAAGGAGATGTTCTCTTGATGAGGAACATGCTGAGCTTTGTTTGAACAGTTTGTTTCTTTTTTTCTTCATATATCTCACGATAACAACACGCAGCATCTTGAATGATACGTTCAACCTTTGTGAATCGTTCGACATTAGGGTCCATTGCTTCGAAACTGGCGAGAGCTTTATTCAGTTGCGAAAAAGAATCTGATAAACTCTTTGCAGCGAATTTCTTTCTTTTCTGGCTCCTCTTCTTTCTCTTCTTCCTCTCTCACTTTTTCTTCTGACACTCTCTGTGCTTCCAATTCAATCAATTCTTCATCTGAAAGTTCTTATATTTCACAACCTAGCAACTCCTCTACGTCTTCTATTTCACATTCTAATTTAAGATTTTTTGCAAGTTTAACTATTTTTTCTGTAATCACTTCCAGTTCCTCTCCTTTTTGAAATCCTTCAAATGTATTCGCATAACATTTCAGACACTTTTCCCAAATTCCCGACAACAATTCTTTGTTACACATTCCCATGCGGTCGAAATATTCTTGATACACTGAAGAATGTAGTACTGCTTCCAAAAGTCTCACAAAGATAAATCAACATCAGAATTTATCGCTTCGATAGCTTGTGCGAATGTCATTCTGTGGTAGTAAGCCTCGAATGCTGAAATAGCACCCTGATCCATGGGTTGAATGAGAGCAGTTGTTAGGTGGCATAAAAACCACTCTAACATCATGTTGAAGGTCGTCCAGATGAGGAGGGTGGCCAGGGGCATTGTCCATAATCAATAAAATCTTAAAAGGGATACCTCTCTCTGCACAATATTCACGAGCCTGGAGAATAAAGTAGTTCATGAACCAGTCTTCGAACAGTGCTCGAGTCATTCCAGCTTTAGGGTTTGAACGGTAATAAACGGTCAGTGTGCGCTTGTTGATGTGCTAAATGCATGAGGGTTTTCTGAACAATAAATGAGAAAAGGCTTCAGCTTAAAACCTGCGGCATTCCCACCAAGCAACAAAGTCAACGGATCCTTAAAAGCTTTGAATCCTGGCATCCTTTTTGCTTCTTGGTGTATGTACGTACGATTAGGCATGTGTTTCTATTGCAAGCCAGTTTCATCTACGTTAAATATTTGTTCTGGTAGATAACCTTCTTCATTGATTAAAGAGTTGAAACTATCAACGAATTTTTGGGCTTCATCTGCACTTCCCACTTCTCCTGTGACACGTACATTATGCAAAGCAATTTTTTTTTTAAAAACGCTTAAACCATCCAGTACTAGGTACTAGCCTGAAAATCTTCTGCGTAATCGTCTCCAGCACGTGATTTTAAACTCTGAAACAGACTTCCAGCCTTTGCTTGCACTGTGCAAAGGCTCATGGGTGACTTTTTCTGTATTGTTTTTTCCATCCACATAAACAACAATTTCTCCATTTCATGGATGGGTCCCTGTCGTTGTTTGGCTAAAATTGTAGACTTCATAGGTGCGGAACCTTTCACAGCATCCCGAATTTTTTCTTTGTCCTAAGTATCGTCGATACCGTGGAATGTGATAACTTCAAGTCACGTGCTATCTTATTCACTTTCTTTCCACCTTCATACTTCTGGATAACTTTCATTTTACACTCAAAATCAATGGTTTTCTTTGACTTCTTAGCTGGTGTATCTGTAGATTAAGGCATTTCCCTTTTACTAGACATTTTATGGGTAGTATTTCAGTAGAATTTTAATTAATACACCATATGCAACAGATGCTTGAAAGCAACTGAGCGTGTGAGAGATGGTTATTGTACAATAACTATCGTATCCCATAGTTATCGTATGCACAGCTGCCTGATTTATTATTAATTAATTAATTAATTAATTTTTTTTTTTGTGGTCGTAAGTGCAGATGGTCGTAAGTCACATAGGTCATAAGCCGATGACCAGGTGTATATATTTTAGGGCATTATGGGTGAGTACTGAAGGCAATTATAGCAGAATAAAAGAAAAGATTTTGTACATATAGTTTTGCCCACCTTCTGCGCATGTCAGAAAAAGGAGAATCCATTCCGATAATAGGGTAATCAATCTGTCTTCTCGGATGTGTTTGTTTATTATTACAGGTCGGAAAATTTAGCTTTTCTTTTACGAACATTGTAGTTTTTAAAGTGTAACTATTTTGCTTGTATAACAGTTGGAAAAATGTATGTAGAGTATTAACAAAATTAAAAAAGGTATAGCATAAAACAAAATTTAACTAAGTTTATTTGCAAGAAAGTTTTCTATAAAATAAAAATAATTATACAGACAAACAGAAATTTTTTCAAATGAACTTAGATATTCTAAACTTACAGTTGAGAGAACTGAGACACTTTAATGTCCTAAACCGATTATTTATGACTTGTTGTGACTCTTTTAACAAACCCATGCAAAAAAAGGTTGGAAAAAAATACCATTATCAAATCCATTTAATCTTCATAGTCATCTGAATCAGTGTCCGAATCGCCATCACTTTCACTTAAACTGATTGCCAAAGGTTTGCATAATTCTTCGATAATTCCATCAATGTCCCAATACATATTTTCCAATGAGGTGACATGAAAGCAATATTTTCCCCAGTTTTGAACTGTAATACTTTCAATCACCTGTTCTGAAAGCTTAAAAAGTTTCGACATGTCAATATCTCCAGTTATGTTGCGATGGCGAATGAAACTTTTCACTTCTGCCCAAACATACTCAATAGTATTAATATCGCAATGATATGGTGGTAGCCTCACAGCTAGAAATCCATGCTCTTTGAGTTGTGTCAAATTTAAATAGTTTAGTTGTGGGCGAGTTTCTTTTGACCAAATTAAGCAATTCAATTTTTCACATATCTGGGGAATGAGAAATGTTATTTGCAGAGAGCCAATCCATAAGAACTTGCTTCTTATTAGACCAATTTGGAACTTTGTTTGATTGAATAGAGTGATATGAAGCCTTATCAATTATAACAACAGCATTTTTAGGAAGGTTTGGAATCAGTTTTTCTTCTGCCCACTTTTTGAAGATCATAGAATTCGTTTGCTTATGGTAATTGGCTTTGTATAGTAAGTTTGAATTCAGTAAAAAACCCATTTCTCCAACCGACACAAAATTATCATGCGCCGCGAGGCATTTCCGGTTTGTAGCACTCCACATTCTTCTTTATACTGCCAACATTTTCCATAATTTAAATTACTATGAATCCAAGTTTCATCTAGATACACAATCGGTTTTTTTCCCTCCCTGAAACGTCTTATTGCTCTCAAATATTGCGTTCTAGATAAAACAATGTCACTTCACTCCATGATAAGTTTCCTTTTATTCTGGGACTTTTTAAAACAAAATCCGATTTCATGAAGTATTTTCCTTAAAGTTTCTCTTTTCCAAGGAAAATTAATTTTTTCTTTAAGGACAGGAATCAATTTCGGAACAGTTGGCACTCTTTTCTCGACCACATAAAATTCGTGAATAGTTCTTCTTATAACGTCTACATCAAAATCATTCAAAGCTACGGTTTCGATAGTTTTCTTTACTCTGGCGTTTTTTTTTTAGGAGATTTAAGTTTTGGCTTGCCTTCATCTTTTGATTCCCTACGAATTCTTTTAACACTCGATCCCGATACATCCGCAATTGCACTTGCACATTTTATAACTTGAGAAAGGGGAACAAGGAGACGATTCTTTTTCGCAGAATGTCAGCACATTATTCAATATTCTTTTGCAAGAGCTACTGAAACGTTTAACAACAGAACTTGTTGACTGTACTGGATCCATCATACAAATTAATAATAAAAAAATAATGCAAAAATGTGACAACAAAAATCAAGCTAAGTACAGACAGACAAGAAAGCACGTGATTTCGCATGTTGGCGACCAATTCGTACATCCTTCATTTCTTTCTCCCCTTCAGCATGAATTGACTATTCTTGGCAAAACGCCAAGGAGAGATCTACAAACGGTGGGAGAACTATACCTTGGTTTGATACTAGGATGTCTTCAAAAGTAAACCCTTCCCCTTCTCCCCAAAAAAAGTGCCCTTAAACACAATAATATATTGTGTTTAAGGGCACTTTATTTTAATATATATTATTAAAATAAACCCGGGTTTCCGATTTATTCTTCCCACGTCAACCCCCCTACCATGCTCCCTTCCCCCTTATGATAAACAACCTTCAGCAGGAACATGGAATTTGAAGACATCCTAGTATCAAAACAAGGTATGTACAAAATTTTTCCTCCTCGTTTATTCTGCTATAATTGCCTTCAATACTCACCCATAATGCCCTAAAATATATATATAAATTTTTTTGAGTAAAAATAGCCAATGTATTTAAAATAAGGGACACTCCTAAACAAAAACAGGCTATATATAGCCGTAATAATAATAATAGTGTTTAAGAGGAGTAGCATGAAAGTTTTCCCAGAAACAATACCTAGTTTAGGATGAAAAGCCAAACGGCCATATTTTCTGGTGAATTTAATTAAATTAAGGGGATAAAAATCCCTTTACATCCAGTATGCGAAACTTTAAGATCGAAAACTGCGATCTACGAGTTTCATGCCGAAGAACGAATCCAAGCGTAAATGACCACTTGGTAGTACCACACCAAGGCAACTCGAAGCAAAGGTGGAGCAAGATCCCTCACTATCACTGATATTTTCTCATAACGTGAAAACACAGCTTCTAGGAGATGTAATACTGCTTTACATTATGAGGAGAGGTCACTACCCAGACCGGTTTCAACCTTTTTTGAGGTCTCATCAGTGAGCAGGTAGACCTGGATGATATCAAAGTTTAAGTGAAAAGAACTTACATACCTTCACTATATGAATGCCAGAGTGGTGTGCCCATATATATTATATTATAATTAAGATAAAAAGCCAAACGGCTATATTTTCTGGTGAAGTTAATTTAAATTAAGGGGATAAAAATCCCTTATTATTTTACAGCCAGTATGCGAAACTCTAAGATCGAAAACTACGATTTACGAGTTTCTACTAGCAAGTGGTCACTTACGCTTGGATTGGCCGACAGTTCTTTGGCATGAAACTCGTAGATCATAGTTTTCGATCTTAGAGTTTCACATACTGGCTGTAAAATAATAAGGGATTTTTATTCCCTTAATTTAATTAATTTTGCCAGAAAATATAGCCGTTTGGCTTTTCATCTTAATTATAATATAATATATATGGGCACACCACTCTGGCATTCATATAGTGAAGGTATGTAAGTTCTTTTCACTTAAACTTTGATATCATCCAGGTCTACCTGCTCACTGATGAGACCTCAAAAAAGGTTGAAATCGGTCTGGGTAGTGACCTCTCCTTATAATGTAAAGCAGTATTACATCTCCTAGGAGCTGTGTTTTCACATTATGAGAAAATATTAATGATAGTGAGGGAGCTTGCTCCACCTTTGCTTCGAGTTGCCTTGGTGTGGTACTACCAAGTGGTCACTTACGCTTGGATTCGTTGATAGTTCTTCGGCATGAAACTCATAGATCGTACTTTTCGATCTTAGATTTTCGCATACTGGCTGTAAAATAATAAGGGATTTTTATCCCCTTAATTTAATACCTAGTTTAATTCTATTCTAAAAAACATAAGAATAATCTACAAATCACAACTTCCTTTGAGAAAGGAAATCCAACAGCAAATCTTTGGTACATAATTGAGATTTCTTAATTTTCTAAACACTTCTATTCATATACATATTCTCATATCAATCACTACAATTACAACTAAATTAATGTCTATCTGATTAAATGATATGCTCTAGTGAAGCAATTCTTGTTGTTAAACAAGTAATAGGTTTATAAATGTTTGTTGAAAGATTCATTTTTTTGGCAAATGATCTGTGGTAATGATAATAATTACTTCTTTTTAATTTTTTTTGGTTGTAAACTGACTATTTATGACAAAATTAAGGAAAAAATTCTGTCAGTCTGGTTTTAACTATTAATTGCAAAGCCAATTTTCATTTTCTTGACACACTCTCTCTCTCTCTCCCCCCATCCTCTCCACATGGTTCACATCCTCTTCTCCACAATGTTTCCTGTTCCACCAAAAGAATTTGAGCAGAACTTCTTGAATGATTTTATTAGTTTTGTTCTAATGTTTATTCATAGGTACAGATTCTTGGTATCTTACTGCAGAGCTTGCATATTTCACCTTTAGGGTAGATGTTGACAACCCCCCCCCCATCATAAACAATTATTATTATTATGTGACACCTCCAAGGAGTCCAAAGACTCACTGAGAGAGAGCACTTACTCTACGATGTCTCAACCACTCCACAATCCACCAACTACAGTGAACCACATCATCTACTGCCCATCACCACAGTCAATCGTAAACGGCAGGATACAAACCTGCAGCCTTTTGGCTGGAGAGCGGATATGCTAACCACTCGGCATCATAAAACAAAACAAAAATATAACTTATAATTGCATTCAGATATACTCTTAATATGATATAAACAAGACCCAGTTCACATTTCTTACCTTTGATAATACCCAGCTTGTCAGACAGACCTAAATCTTTCTTCTTTGGGCTAACATATACCTCTAGCTTTTCCTAGCAAAAACACAGAAAGACCATCCATAACTTCATCTTCCAAAACACTTAGTGTCCATTTTCAGCTACTAATTCTATACAAATCCCAAATCTGTGCAATCTTAGAGTACAGTTCTCAGTTTTGAAGGGGCACAAAAAATACTTTAAAAATTCTTGATGCTATTTGAAACAGGAGAGGCCAGCATGTCAGTGATCCTTCTTGCATGAACTCATTCCAACCACTTTCACATAAATGGTCTGTTTCTGCAGCTACTCAACAATACAGCAGTATTAAATATTAATATAACAGGTCATATTCATAAAGAGCAAATGAAAATCTCCATAACAAGAAGCAGTTTGTGCAGTGATAGATGAGCGATACCAGTGAAATACCACTGAGAGCATTTCACTGGCTTGTTATATCCAGTAAAAAGAAATAGATTGAATATTATTATTAAAGTAACCTCCATTGAGTCAGAAGACTCAGTGTGGAAGGTCCACACTTAATTGGCACACATCTATCATATTGAGCCTTAACTTATAAATATTCCCAACATTCACAATGCATTCCACTCACCCACCATTCTCAATTTCATTGAGAAATCTACTCTCACAACCCCTCTTCATCACATCTTTACACAACTTTCAGGGATGGTTTCTATTATTTCTCTCTCACTTCCAATTCTTTTAATCATTCCTTCTGTATTAATCTGATAACATCCTCTAACTACTTAAATGTTTCTATCGTATCACCTCTTTTCCAGCTATCCACCAAACTCTGCAATTTATATTTCCTCCACGTTTCCTATAACCAACATTCCAGAGCCCTGTTAATGCCTTGTTCACTTGTCTCTACTTCATCTCCAATGTTTCCATAATGCAATGAAAACCAGATGACCAAATTTGAGCAAAATGGTATATATGTGGTCTGACCAATGATTTATATTCCCTATCATAGCATCAATGCTACGTATACCCCTTGCAACACTTGTAATGTGCCCTCTAATATATAAACTTCTAATATATAAAAATATATATTAGCTTCAGAGAAGAATCAAATCAATTTTAATAGCTCACACTAATTATTAATAATCTCTAACCAACAACAATTCACTGGTTTGAAAAAAAAAAAAAAAAGTCATCAGACTGATTGTATGAAAAAGATAATACATAGAACCAGAAGGAGGAAGAAAAAAAAATCATATTTTAATACTTACAATAAACATATGTCTAATAACCTTTTACACCTTCTGAAGGACTCAAAGAACTCTACAATCATTATCAAGATATCCTAAAAACGAAAGAGATCAAATGCAGAATTATTGTTTGGCTACTCTCTAAATCAAGATTAAGGGCAGTTATTTTTCTGAAAAAACATAAAATTTACAAAATGTAAAATTTCAGTATACTACATCTAATTAGTATTGAAAAAAAACTAAATTTTTTTTTCTGATTAAAGAATGATATGCTCAATTGCTGAGGAAACATTATTATTATTAAGAGAGATCTCCAGATTTAGGGAGATGCCCTCATATCATCTATCCACTCTCCATAAAATGAAAACTTCAGTCTACTGGTATGACCTTTTCTGAAGTCTGTAAGTCTCAATCATATCACTTCTCCTGTTTGTCAATATTTGTGGTCCACAAATTCTCAATCAGTCTTCATAATCTGTATCTGACAATTCTGATATCATCTTTAACACTCTCCTTTGTATTTTCTCCACTGCATCAGCTACGGAAATCAGGAGACACCAGACCTGCACGCAATAGTCCAGGAGAGGTCGTATCATGGACTTCTAAAGAAACAAGACAACTTCCTTATTCTTACATGCTAAGGTTTGTTTCAACACTGCAATTACCCTCTGAATTGTATTTGCAATCTTTGCTATATGGCCACTCAACATCAACTTCCTATTTACTAAAACTTAGAGACCCCTAGGGAGCATCAGTTTCTTCTAGCATAATCCCACACAATATAATATGACATTCTATATCTGATTACACTGAAGTCAATGATTTTGTATTTATTAATATTGAACTGACAGCCATTTTCAGATGTCACAATTCTAGCTTATTTAAATCATTCTGTAAGTGCTGCACATCAGTCATATTCCTGATAATAATGTCTATCTTTGCATCACCAGTAGACAGCTGTATGTCACATGTCAAATCCTTCCTAATGTCATTAATGTAAAGACTAAATATAAGGGGGACCGGAAAGTAATCAATTATTTTTAATAGGTAATTTTTAGCTGATTGCTTTTTCTTAAATAACACATAACTTATTAAATTTGATTTTTATTTAAATATTAACATTACTTTTTTATTTAAAAAATCTGTTTTTTTTTTAATTTTAGATTATTTTTTTTAATATGGATTTTTGCGAACTTTAAAGTTGAAGAGCACCATTTACGTCATTGTATGCTCTTTTTGTTTCACCAAGGAAAGAATGCTACCAAGGCTACCAAAATCATTTGCTCAACTTATGGAGATGTATTGAAGGTTAACAAATGTCAGCGATGGTTTAGGAGATTTGCAGAAAAAAATTTTGATCCCTCTGATCGTCCTTGATCTGGAAGACCTCTTACTCTAGATGACGATGCTCTTAAGACTCTCGTTGAATCAGATCCAAAACAAACCATACAAGAATTAGCAGAGAAACTCAATTCATCATGTTCAACTGTCCAAGAGCACTTACATAAGAGTGGCAAGGTTCTTAAACAGGATGTATGGGTACTGCATGAACTGTCAGAAAACAATAAAACACAGAGACGGGAGATTTGCAATTCATTGCTGACAGACAACAAAATGACTCCTTTTTGGAACGAGTTGTAACTGGTGACAAAAAATGGGTACTGTATAAGAATAATAAACACAGAAAACAGTAGCATTCTCCAAATCAAACTCCAATTCCAACACCTAAAGGTGGACTTCATCCACAAAAGTTTCTGTTGTGCGTTTAGTGGGATATTCATGGAATTATTCATTACGAACTCATGGAACAAAGTAAGACTATCACAGCAGCCATCTACTGTGAACAATTAGAGCAACTACATCAAGCATTGTTAATCACATGTCCTGCGCTTGTCAATCGAAAAGGGGTAATTTTGCAGCAAGATAATGCAAAACCACATTCTGCAAGAATGACTCAAGAAAAAATTAGGCAGTTAGGATGGGAACTTCTTCCACATCCTCTATATTCGCAGGATATTGCCTCTAGTCCCTATCACTTATTCAGGTCCTTAGAACACAGGATAAGAAATAAAACCTTCCGTTCGCAAGATGATGTCCAAAGGAGTTTGATATCATATTTTGCCTCCAAAGAAAAAATTTTTTCAAAAAAGGAATTCTAAACTTAGTAGATCGTTGGAATAAGGTTATAATTAACGATGGCGATTATAGAATTGAATAATGTTAATTTGTTCTTTAATAAAATTTATATTAAAAATGTAGTTCAAAAAATTGATTACTTTCCGGTCCTCTTTATACTAATGGACCAAGGACTGATTCCTGTGGTACAACACTGGTCACCTTAAATCTTGCAGATTCACATTCAGCATATACCAAGTTTTGATATTTGTCAGTTAGTCATCCTCTTATCCAAGCTAATAGGACTATAATATTTATAATATGATTATAATAATTATAATCCAATCCCGTATTTTCTAATTTATACAACAGAGTCTTACAAGCTGTATCCTGTTAAACGCCTTAGCAAAGTCTAAAAGTATCATGGTGTATCTATTCCCCTTGTCTAACTCAACAGTAACATTATTATAAAATGTGACCAAGATGCTCAAACATGACCTTCCCTTGGTAAACACATCCTGTTCACGGCAAAGTAGACATTTGTTGTCAATCCATCTCTGTATACGAGCTTTTACTAACTTTTCCAAATTAATACTAATTTAAAGTGCTGGAATTTTACACTTTAAAACAAGTTTCAGCAAAATAAAAATTCAGAAACTAAGGTTTTTCTCTGTCACAAAGCAGGGAAATTGGTGTGGGAATGTAGGAATATCTGAGCTTGTTTGTTTGTTTGTTTTTAGGATTAATAGTGAAAGGACATATATGGTCATGCTGCACCAGAACTCATGTAATAAATAAGAAGCATATATAGATCTAAAATCTCTATATAAAAATAAACAAAACATTTCTTAGAAATACACAAGGTAATAAATAAGTAAAATGGCATAAACAGATAAAATTTAGTGTAGAAGGGTAGATATCAAAGATGTGTATAAAACAGATGTCAAAAGTATAAAAAAGTAATAAAATTCATAAAACATTCATAAAAACTGGATTTTTTAAATCATATATACAATATATTAAACTAAAAAAAACTAACAGTCATATTTATATGAGATGGTAAACATTAATGCTCTGCAAAAATTTATAAACCAGGTTAACACTAGATGAGGCTGATAAAATATGCTTGAGTGTATAGGGCTCAAACAGGTTATGAAACTAACTGAAATCATGATTGTGCCCTCAACAGATAATAAGCATGTAAGATGATGATGCAAAACTGAGAAGAATATCTTCCTCTTTACTGTCCCTGCACAGACCAGACTGCTGCTATTTAATTTCAGTCTACTATTACTAGTGCCACTGGGATAAAAGTTTGTGTCTGAGGAGCTTCCTGTAATCAGTGTAGGATAAAGGCAGATCATGGATGCTTAAGAAACAAACTAACCCAGCTGCAGTATCTGCAGCCTCATTTCCCTCGATCCCAATCTGGCCTGGAATCTAACAGAAGCGTAAATCAAAATGCAATTTTCATAACCTAGCTTCCAAAATGAAGAAGCAGAAGTGCTTGGTCATTAAAACAGTAGTAGAGCAAGAGACGAAAAGAGAATGGAAATGCAAGAGGAACAGAGAAACAGAGAGAGAGAGCCTAGGTGGACAGAGAGACATGGCATAGGGATAGTAGATGTTAAAAGTGGCAGTGAACACATGTATGAAGATGAAATATATTGCGATATGGGAGGAGAAGTTGAGATGGAGCAGATATATGTGGTAAGTGGTGATAAAGGTGATTGGGCAGGTGTAGTGGAGAAATCACAATCAATAAGTGGCTGGATAGCACTGGTTATAAACCAGTGGTGAAAGTGGAGAAATCACAACCAACAAGTGGCTTGGATAGCACTGATTATAAACTTGTGGACCACCACCCAACACAAAAACTAGGTGTCATTAATACTCTAAAAAACAGGGCTTTGAAGAACTGCTCCAATGAACAAGCGCTGAAAGACAAATTTAAAGTTATCAGCAATACTTTTCTAAAAAAAATGGTCACAACCAAAACACTATTAACAAAATTCTCTACACCAAAATAAAACACAAAGATAAACTAGACTACAATAAAACTATAATCATTCCTTACATTAAATGGACATCAGATAAAATAAACAGAATGCTACAGAAATACAATCTCAAAGCCACCTTTAAACCCCCTGCAAAATTAAAAAGCTTACTCAACTCATCCAAAGACCCAGTCCCTCCACTGGCCCATCCTGGAGTATACTGTATTTATTGCACTTGTAATCTACCATATATAGGGGAAACAGGATGCACAATTCCTATCAGACAAAAGGAGCATAAATGACACATTAAATATAATAACTATGGTGAAGCTGGCCTTTCTGATCATGCTCTGAACACTTTACATAGAATTAGCTGGAAAATAACCAGTTGTTTAAATCACACCAAAACATAGTATGAACGCAAGTTTAAGGAAGCCTGTGAGATTCTTATCAATCGCCCCAATCTGAACAATAATGATGGTCTAAAAATCCCAAGCATATGGAAGGCACATATTCTATCCATGGAACCTTTCTCCTTAAGAGTTAACTATAAACAGGACTGTAGATAACCAAGAATCCTAAATCTAATATAACAATTGTAATGTTAAAAATAGGACATCATTGTTACTGTAAGAAAACTATCTATAAGAAAGAATGTTTTTCTCATGTTATCTTAAACAGAATTTAGTTTTGATGTAATTTTTAAATAATTAATTAATTTGTAATTTTATCCGTATTTTTTTTTTTTCATTAGAGAGGTCATGCCAGTAGAATAACTAGTGATCAAATCATTGTTTCTTTAGCTTACTGTGTGAAATGTAACTCAGCTTGTTCTTGTATGTACTCCTGATGATGACCTTCATATGAAGGTCGAAACATCGGGAAATTAAAATAGTTATTTATAACATGGTTGTAAAGTCCATAATTTCTAAAATGAATGCTGATCACCGCGCAACATTAAAAGAAAGAACTGTGGTGGAGAAATCACAACCAACAAGTGGCTTGGATAGAACTGGTTATACATCTTTGTTTAAGTTTAAGGTTATACATCTTTATAAAAGAAAGAGTGGTTATACATCTAAAAATGAATTACTGTGTTTGTTTACAGATGCAAGAAGTATCAGAAATAAGAGAGATGAAATGGTTTCACTGAATGAGTTTATTCACCCCCAAATCATTGGAATCAGTAAAACATGGTTGAGTGAAGATGATATTCCAATGAGAATAGACATGGAAGAATATATATTTTTCATGAGGATAGAAAGGACAAGAAGGGGGGGGGAGTGCTACTGATGATGGCAGAGGAATTAATTCCACATAAGGTATATAAGAAAGAGAGAAATCATGGGGAGATTGACAGGAAGACATATGTAGTTGGATGTTGTTATAGGCTGGGAAATGTGGAGGATCGTGATGAATAAATGTATAAACAACTTGGATTATTGAACAAAGGAAGGGTAATTATTATGGGTGATTTTAATTATGGTAGTATAAATTGGAATGAACAGATAGCATTTGGGAATAAGAAAAATCAATATCTCAAGATCTTGAGAGATAATTATCTCAGGCAGTATGTAAAGGAGAGCATGTGAGGATAGAGAGTTTTAGATCTGATGATTTCATCCGAGGATGTAACTGTGAGTGGAGTTGCACACTTTCCTCCAGTTGGTGAGAGTGTTCATGAAGAGATCAACTGAGTTGTGGCAAGCCATATACAGACTTTTGTGAGGAAAGGATATATATGGAATTCTAAGGATAGCGATTATGACTAGCTTAGAAGACAGCTCGGAGCTATAACATAGAAAGAGGAGTTGAGCAGTAAGGAAATAAATGCTGCTTGGGAATTGACAAAGAAATTCATAACAGCATCAATATATGAATGTTCCACAGACCAAAAGGCTGAATAAGGTAGTTGTAAAATGGATGAATGAGCAGCTTAAGCATGAAATCAGGAAGAAGAAGAAGAAGGTTCTTTAGAGGCAGTATGAGATGAATAATGGTAATAATCAGTTACATGAAGAGTAGAAAGAACATACCAGGAGAGTTATTCAGTTAGCAAGGAAAACAAAAGTGCAGTATGAGCAGAAATTGGCACATCAGGCAAAAAAAAAACCTAGAGAGGATCATGATATCATTTTTACCGATTATCATGATCATGATAATGGATAAAAACGATAGAATGATAATTGCTGCAGAAGACATTGTTGAGGTATTCAGTGATCAATTTATAAGTGTTTCATCCTGATCAGGGTGGAATAATAAGAAACTTAAGTGTAGGGGACATAGGAGAGGATGACTTAATTGTGATGAGCTGGAGGTATTTGAAGAAATACATAAGCTTGATGTCAATATGGCAATAGGATCTGATGACAAATCACCATACATCTTAAAGGAATGTTCCAAGGAATTGACATGCTAGTTAAATAAGAGTTTAAGTCTTACAACACCACAGGTGCCAAGTCAGTGAAAGGAGGATAAAATTGTTCCACTACATAAATAGTAGTGGAACATGGACTTCTGTGCCCAGTTATGGGCACCAGGGTTTCTTCGTGATGGGGAGGAAGTGGAGAGGGTCCAGAGACGAGTGACCAAGATGATAGCAGGTCTGTGGAATGAACCTTATGAGAATAGGTTGAAGATTTGTGGGTTGCAGAAATTGGACGATAGGCGAAGGAGGGATGATATGATTGAGACATTCAAATTACTGAAGGGTTTTTATAAGATTGATCCAGAAGATATTTTTGAAAATGACTGGTGGTGGGAGGACTAGGGGCCATGCATGGAAGCTGGGCAAGAGCGTGGTTGACAAGGGTGTTAGAGCTAGGTTTTTTACTTGGAGAGTGGTGAATGAGTGGAATAAGCTGCCAGAGTCTGTTGTGGGTGCTATGACCGTGAATGAGTTCAATGTGAGGTATGATAGATACTGTGTGAATGTTGAATAGTTGTTCCAGACATGATGTTAGGGCCTCCCTCGATGAGTCTGTCGACTCCTTGGAGTTTCCCGGAAAAATAATAATAATAACAACATATAACAGTAGCAGAACATAATTGTTCCGCTACTTATCAACCCATTTCTGTATCCTACTGAAAAGTAGGATACAGAAATGGGTTGATAACAGTAGTATTCTCTGTGGTTATCATCATGAGTTTGTTAAAGGGAGATCATGTTTTACTAACTTACTTAGGTACTATCACAAGGTGACAAATACCTTGGACAGAGGAGATGCATATACAGTTGTGTACTTAGATTTTGCAAAGGCTTTTGAGAGACTGCCACATGACAAGCTCTTAAACAAACTGAAACAGATGGGATTGGATAACAGACTTCCGAGTTGGATCAGTGACTGGCTGTCGGATAGGTATCAGAAAGTTGTATATGGGGATGTGATATCCAAAAAGAGAAAGGTCACTAGTGGTGCACTGCAGGAGTCAGTTTTGGGGCCATTGTTGTTCTATTTGTATGTTAATGATATTGGGATTGGTTTAACTAGTGATATGCAGCTGTTTTCAGATGATGCAAAACTGGGGAGAGCAATGCAAGTCAAGCAGATGTTATGACCTTACAAGAGGACTTGAATAGATTGCATGAATGGACAGGTAAGTGGAACTGTCAGGTCAGTTCAGTATTGTGAAGTTAAGGTTTTGATATTTGGTAAGGAATGATGTGATGCAAAGTACATACTTGGTGAGGAAACTTTAAAGGAATTAGAGGAGATGAGAAATCTAGTAGTAATGTGGACAAGGACCTGACATTCAGAGGCCACATTGCAATTGTTATGAAGACAGCACATCAGATAATGGCAATGATGTGGAGGAGCCTGAAATGCAGAAATAGAGAGGTTATCATATGGATTGCTCTGCACAGATTCGGTCACTGAGTTTTCATGGTGACGAGGATATGTTGGAAAGGGTCCAGAGAAGATCCACAAAGGTGGTCAGTGGTCTTTGAAATGTGGAGTATGAGGACAGATTGAGAGAATGTAAATTGCAAAGCCTTGTGAATAGGAGGAGGGGGGGGATATGATTGAGATCTATAAGCTAGTAAGGGGTTGTTATCAGGTTGACATGGAATAGATTTTTCATAGAATGGGAGAGGGGTGGGGAGTAGTACAAGGGGCCATTGCTGGAAACTGTATAAAGAGGGTGTGAGCAGAGGAGTGAGGAGCCAGTTCTTTGCATGGAGAGTGGTTAGTGAGTGGAATGCATTGCCTGAGTGTGTGTGTGCTGTGAATGTAGACACATCGAGTCAGTTTAAGGAATGGTTAGATGAATTTTGTGATAGTGTGCACCTTCCACGATGTGGCTCTGACTCCATGGAGGTTGGATGATGATAATGATGATAAAATAATAATAATAATAATGACTGACAATGAACATGTTGGTTTGAGAACACTGGATGTTTCTGTAGCTCTAGTCTTCTATTGCCTATAAAGAGCTCTTTGAATCTATATATTATGCACCTTTGGTAACAATGCAATCTTTAAAGCAAGCACTATGGCATACAGCTCAGATCTAAAGTTATTACAGTCTAGTGAGATTTATGCAGATATAATGCTCTCAGAAAAGACAATAGAAGATCCCACTAGGTCCTTCAATTTTGAGCCATCTATGAAGATTGGCACAAAATTAGAGTATGCCCTTCTGGGGACTTGAAAGAACTGCTAATAATCAATGGGAGCAGTGGGATATTTTGGTAGTTTACAGAAAGAAAAGGGGGACCCTGTAACCCCTAGAGAGCACGTCCCCTGGGTGGCGGATAGGGGAGCCCACCATGTGTGCGTGTGTGTGTGCGTGCGTGTGTGTGTATATGGTGGGATGGTCCGAATATAATGAATAAGGACTCGTGGACCAATAGGGCAATCATCTTGATTGTAAGGGAAGCAGCGCTCCCATGGATCCCTAGCTGGATCTATCCTCTCCTTCTACTATTTTGAGGAAGATCCACTTACTTTAATCTTTCCTATATGGGCTTATCAGCCAACTCTTCTTATTTTATGACCCCTATGCTATTAGAGTACTCGAGGGCCATGGGGTCTTTTCATTTCTGGCATTACAACTATGCCCTCTCTATAAATCTTACTATAATTCCTCTATAATCTACTGTTTCCCCCTTCAATATACCCTATTCCTCCTATGGGTTTAAATTCAGAAGAAGGCTAGTTCAAAAGCCTTAAGGTAGTAGCCCTACCACTGAACTATTCCATCGTCAGGCTAGTCCCCTGACATGGAGAACATAATTCTACTAGTAAGCTGACAGAAAAAGATAATCGGATTGAATCTATAGGAAACAACCCTGGAATGGAAAAGGTAAAACAAAAATGGAAACGGAAAAATATAATACACATAGCAAACTGGAATGTAAGAGGAATAGCATATAAAGAAATAGAATTAGACCAATTATTAAATGAAAGAAATTTTAAAATAGCAGTAATCACTGAAACAAAAAAAAAATTAAAAGGAACCACGAGAACTGAAAATTTTAATGTGATATACAGTGGAGTTGACAGAGACCAAAGAGCACAAGCAGGAGTCATGATTTGGATTCATAACTCCCTTTCAAAACAGTTAAAACATTATAAATTATGGAATGAAAGAATAATAGAAGCTAGAATAAAAATAGATAGAGGCTATTTAACAATAATTGGTTTATATGCCCCAGAAGAGGGGAGAGAACAAGATAATATTGATTTTTATAATCAGCTACAAAACATATATAATAACATAAATAAAAAAGATTACATAATTTTAGCAGGAGAATTAAATGCAAGAATTGGAAACACGAAAATTAATAATAATATAGGAATACATGGAGAACATACTCTAAACAGGAATGGTAAAAAATTGATTTGACTTTGTAGTTTATAATAACCTAAAAATAATGAATTCCTTCTATAAATATAAAGACATACATAAATATACTTGGGCAGCAAGAGGATGGAAATCAATTAGATTACTTTATACTAAATGAAAAGACATCAAAATTTTCACTAGATGTTAGAGTTCACAGAGGATATAAAATAAGCAGTGACCACTTCCTTGTTAAAATAAAATTAACATTACCACCTAAATGCTACAAGTAACAAGAACAGAAAGAAAAATTGAAACATTTGTTTATAAAACTAGACTATTGAATGACACAAATGTACAATGGCTATATGAACAAAGAATTAACCAATATCTAGACAAAATAAAACAAAATGAAGAAATAGAAATAGAATGGCTTAATATAAAAACGATACTAAATGCAGCAGCAAATGAAAGCTAAGGAAAGACCAAAAAATTCAATAAAAGGAAAAAACTGAAGATCTGGGATGATACAATGAAAGAAATAATCAAAAAGAAAAAAGAAGCCTATCACAAATGGTTAAGCAGTAAAAGATTAGAAGATGAAATAGAATATAAAAGAATAAGAGCCATAGCTAAAAGAGAAGTCAGAAAAAAAACAAAGAGAATCATGGAACAAATTTGTTTCTAATTTAGAACACGATTTATATAAAATAAGGCCCAATGTATATAAAATTTTGAAACACTTAAATGCAGATATCAAAGAAAACATAAAATTAAACACTGAATTGAAATTACAAGAATTTCTAAATTGCTACACAGAATTGTGGACGGACAAATATTTTAAAAAAGACAATTGGCAAACAATTAACGAAAATGAAGAGGAAATAACTAAAGAAGAATTAAAAATCAGCCTGAAAGAAACAAAAAACGGAAAATCACCTGGAGAAGATAAACTAGGTTCAGAACTATATAAATATGCAGGAACTAGATTCAAAGAAAGGCTCTTATTATTATTAAATAAAATTTATTCAACTGGTATCCCCCCAATAGAATGGAAAAAAGCAATTGTGACTCCTATCTTTAAAAAAGGTAATAGAGATGACCCTAAAAACTATAGAGGTATCAGTATACTAAATTCCTGTTACAAAATATATAGCAGAATCTTAATAGCAAACTAATGAAATATTCCAAAAACTTTATTTTAGAAGTACAGAATGGATTTAGAAAAGGACGATCATGTATAAACCCGGCCTTTTGCCTAAAATTAATAATAGAGAAAAGAAGAGAATACAATTTAGAAACTCATATTGCATTTATTGACTTTGAAAAAGCATTTGACAAAGTTAAAAGAAACATATTATTTAACATATTAAAAGAAAGACAAATAGCAAATAATATCCTAAAAGCTATCACAAGTATATATAAAAATAATCACATACAAACAAGATTAAATCACGAGCTATCATATACAAGAGAGATAAACCAAGGGGTCCGACAGGGATGTCCCCTCTCAGCAACTCTATTTAATATTTATTTAAATGAAATAATAATAAAATGGAATAAAAATTTACATCAAGGAATTAAACTTTCTTCTACAGTAAACTTAAACACTCTCCTCTTTGCCGACGACCAAATAATAATAACAAATTCTGAAGATAACTTACAGAAAGCTATTTTAAATCTAAATGAGATATCCAAAGATTATGGTATGATAATATCAACAGAAAAATCAAAAACTATGGCCTTTAAAGGGCAAGATCCAGCAAGAACAAAAATTGTAATAGATAACAAGATCTTAGAACAGGTGAATTCATTTAATTACCTAGAATGTATGATCACATATGAAAATGAAAAAGATATAAACATAAATTGCAAAATATTTAAAAATAACAGGTGTAATTAACTCTTATATTTAAACCAAACCTAGTTCAAAAACAAACCAGACTAAAAGTATACAATACATTAGCCCTACCAGTCTTAATGTATGGAAGCAAAATCTGGACAAAACAAAAAGACAAACAAAGGTTAATAACAGCAGAAATGAAGTTTATGAGAAAAACTGCAAAGTATACCCTATTTAATCACAAAAGAAATGAAGAAATTATGAAAGAATTAAACCAAGAACCAGTAACAGAAAAAATTAAAAAATATAAACATAAATGGATGGAACACGTTCAAAGAATGAAAACAGAAAGATTACCAAAACAAGCCTTAAAGTACAAGCCATTAGGAAAAAGAAAAAAAGGACATCCTCTTAAACGATTCAACAATGACTTCTAAGGTCGGAACAGGCCATGCTAGGCCTAAATCCTTGATATGCATGATGATGATGATGACAGAAAGAAAAGTTATATGGCAGTATGTATGACACAGTGTCGAGTGACGAGACCTCAATAAAGGTTTAAACCGGTCTGGGTAGTGGCCCTTCCCTTAATGCATAGCATTATACATATCTGCAAGGAGATGTGCTTTGCATGGTGGCAGATGCTGAGACAAGGATTGATGAGAGCTTGGTCACCTTTGCTATGAGTTGCCAACAGATGCACCAATTTGCCCCAGTCCTAAAGATATTTTCAGGTGCAAACTTTGTTTGCTCACACTTGGATAAAGGATTAAACTAAATTTATTATAGTCTAACCAAGTGCCAAATAAACTTCCAGTATGACACAACGGGAGTGTATTTAGTAGTGTCTAAGCCATGTTGTCTACCTAATATCTAGAGCTTGTAAGAACACTTTTATTCACAAACCGAAAAGTTTTATGGTAGTCTGACTGGCGTAGAGATTCTCCTACCATGGACAAAAAACAGTTGGCCATGTGGAATGGTCTGGCAGGGATTCCACTTTTGTAGCATATTATACAGACAACTGTTGACATTGAAGTGACAAAGGTTCATCGAGGGAGGGCACCTACTCTACAACTCTGTCTCCTCCACTCAATCCAACTACAACGAAACATAACTACACCACGCCATCTACCATGGACCACCACTAGTATTTTCATAGACAATCACAAACATCCATGCTCATGACGGATTTGAACACGTAGCCTTTGGGCTGGAGAGTGGACACACTAACCACTTGGCCAACCAGGCCAGAAATGAACAAGTTGTAATTATTATGGCTTTATAGCTAACAGAGTTTAACTATCATAGAGTATTTTCTCTGGCTGATGCATAGACTGAGCCCATAATCAAGTTTTCATCTTAAAAGTGTAAGCTGACCAATATTCTTTGCTCCCTCAATATACAGAGAGAGCAAAAAATATTGGTCAGCACCCTAAGAGGTGGAAGACAGGGTGTAAAGTATTCATTGTTTTACAGCACTTACTTGTAACGGACATATATGAAGGTCTCATGTTTGCTGTAAAACATGAGACCTGAGAACTTGGCTTCTGGTACAACTGGGATTAATGTTTGTCCTGCTCAGAGATCTCGGTCAGAATGAAAACATGTCTATGCCAAATATGCACATAAACCATCTTATGAACCCATATACATGTGCCCATGCTGAGAGATGGTCAATGGCTTGCTACAGCAGACTTTCCATGACCCTCATATTCCATGAATGGCAGAAGATGAAGTTGTCCAAGAAGGCATTATTTACTGTTGGAGGAAGTTGTTCTATTATTAAGTTGACCTTCATTCCAAAAAGCATAACACTTAAAACAACCTTCTGGGACTTCCACCTCTTGGATATACAGTCTAGAGAGAGAGGTTTCCACTTAGACTTGGAGAATTTGGTTAGATAAGAAGTTTTTGATAAAAAGAGGGAGATTCCCTCCATAACCAAAAGTGTATATGTCTTTCAATATTTAAATCTCTAAGTAGTGTTGTATGTTTTTCTATATGAAAGAAAACCAATACTATGGATGCTTCTAGCCAGACTAGATGATCAGTAGTAGAATAATATTTTTGGAAGCTATATTGTGTTCTGTAAAAAAGGTGTTTCACTCCAAGAAACATAAAAGATGAGAGTTAACCATTTTTTCCAGAATCATGCACAAGCAGCTGGTCAGAGCAATTGGACAATAGTTATTTGGCAATTCCTTGGCTTAAAAAAGGCAATAATAATAATAATAATAATAATAATAATATTATTATCGCCTGGTAACAACCCCTTACCAACTAATGTCTCAATCATACCCATCTTTTTCTTCTATTCACAAAGGACATTGAGGAAATGCAATATACTCTGCAAGTTGTAGTATGGTTGCTGTCAAAAGTGAAGGAAACCAGATCCGCTGAAAGGAAGAAGGGAAAGGGAAGAAAGCAACTGCCTACACCATGCCAAGATTGAGTTTTAAAGTGGCTCTGCCTCAAAAATTGGCATGTGTCATCCAGAGAACTGAAACAGGACCAGGAAAAACAAACAGGAGTTGTGACAACAAGCTCTGTCACTGTCAGGAGAAGACTCATTTGACAGGGACTGATAGTCAGGCACCTTAAAAAGAAGCCTTTGTTAACTAAAAATATAAGAATGACTTGGTTAATAGGCACAAAGAGCACACCAAATGGGCCCTTGATCAGTGGAAAAGGGGTAATTTTTTCTGACAAGAAAAATTTAACCTGCAGGGCACCCATAGCAGACAGACAGTTTGAAGAACATCAGGGGAAAAATTCAACCCTGATTGTCTGGTGTCAGCAGTCATCACGGCCAGTCAGATGATCTGGGGCTGCATGTCATATCATGGTGTTGGTTGCTTCTATTTCACAAAAGTTCAGTCAATGAACAAGTGTACCAGAAAATTTTTGAAGAATTGCTGCTTACTATCAGAGACCACTTTACCATAACGACAAACTGCATTTTTCAGGATGACTCTGCCCTTTGTCATAGGGCAAAAAGTGTAAGTAATGCTATTGTAAACCTAAAATATACCATATGAATTGAGTTTAGTACTTAAACTCAATTCAAATGAGCCAAATATTAATCAAAAATAAAAATGTTATGTCACTTTCTTCATTACTTGTGACAATTATTGTCTTTTTATTCCTTTTCTAATAGGCATTCAAATTTAATTACCAAAAAAACATGGTTAGAGGTAGGTGATGCAGTTTCTATGAACATAAGTGTAGTAGTTCATATGTTGCCAGATCAAAGCGTTATATAAAGTAATCACGACCTACTTCTGCATTTCAATGTTCTATTATTGCCATAATCCATTGTGATGAGCTTATAATTTTAACAATGTGACTCCTAAAATTTAAGTCTCTATCTGCCATCACTCCCACATCTCTCTCATCTCTACCACTTCCTTCGAAATTTCATCATTAATTGTATACTCTACATCCCAACCTTGCCTTTATTAACTGCATACTCTGCATCCCAACCTTGCCTAACAAAGTACAAGACCTTGCACTTTGCAACATTAAACTGATAGCTGTAATCATTTGCCCACTTGCATGGTTTACTGAGATCCTTTCGCAAGGCCACAACATTGTTTTACTTCTCATAGTTCTTCCCAACTTTGCATCATTGACAAACAGATGCACATCTCCATAAATATACCAAGAAATTATATACTTGGTTTAATTCTTTATCCAAGTGTAAGCAAACAACACTTGTGCCCGAAGTATTTTCAGGACTGGGGAAACTCGTACACAGAAGCTAATGACTTCACATCACTTGCCTTAGTATCCCATAATGCAAAGCACATATCCTTGCAGACATGAATAATGCTGTGTATTATGGGAAGATCACTACCCAGACCGGTTTCGACCTTCATTGAGGGCTCTTCAGTGGAAGCCAGACCAAGAGGTGAAACTAAGGTTGAAGTAATACAGAAGTCATATTTATAGTAAAACCAAGTGGAAAAAACTTCCAACAGATGCGCATCTCCAGTTAAGCTGGTCCCAATGTCATTAATGTACAATTTAAACAATACTGGTCCCAAAACAGAAAAAGGTCATCAGTGGCACTCCACTAGTGATCTTCCTCTTTTGGAATACTACTACTTCATACACAACCTGCTAACACCCATCTGGCAGCCAATCAGCTATTCAACTCGCCAGTCTATTATCTGGTAATAGACATATTATGTCACGTGGCAGTCTTTCAAAGGTCCTTGAAAAAATCCAAGTACACCACTGCATATGCATCCCCTTTATTCAGTGAATTTGTCTCCATGTTGTAATAATAAGTAAGCAGACTGCTAAAACACATCCCCTACCCACCTATCAAACCCATGCTAACTCTCATAATACTAATATTACCAACCCAGATTATGAGGTTAGACTTATCTCAAGAGTGTAAATCTCATACTGAATAGAGATTTAGGTATTGCCAAGGATAAGAGTTCTTCTTTGTGGGAAATAATGCAGAGCTGTGTTTTGCTAGCATTGAAGTTGACAAGGTTATCCAGACTCCATTGATGAATGTACTGAAGATCAGAATTTTAGGGAATACATGTTAAACGCCAGGATGGAAAGCAGGTGGGTGTGTATCTGCCTTTCATTTTCCAGATTTTTTCTAACTCTTATTTGCTGTTGGTGGATCTTGTTATAGAAGTAATATGAGGGTGGTCTGAAAAGTTCCTGGTCTAGACCATTGATGGGAACACTATCGGCGACATTTTTTTTTTTTTCTATGGTGGTACATCTGTCATAAGTATCCATGTGAAATTGCAAGTCATTCTATCAAGTTGCTTGTTTTATACAGCTGTCTGAAGCAAAACTGTTGTATCCCTTGAAATGGATAAAATTGAGTATTGTGCAGTTAAAATTCCTTGTCAAAGAAGGTTTAATGCCAAAAGAAATTCATTCAAAGAGTTCATAAAAGTTTATGGACACTCTTCTCCTTCATTTTTGACAATTAAGAAATGGGCTGCCAAGCTTAAACGTGGCCATACCAACCTTGAAGATGATCCCCGTGAAGGACATCCAAAAAGTGTAACAACACCAGAAATCTTTTTGGTGTTGTTACACATTGGGTCTGGTTCCCAATGACAAGACCTCAATAAAGGTCAAAGCTGGTCTGGTTAGTGGCCCTTGCCTTTAATGCATAGCATCATACATCTCTGCAAGGGGATGGGCTTTGCTTTAGGGGAAAATACTAAGGAAAGTGATCAGAGCTTACTCCACCTTTACTACGAGTTGCTTCAGACCTGAACTATGTTCAGGTGCAAACTTGACTTACTTGTCTGTTTGCTTACTTGGGAAAAAGGATTGAAACCTATAAAATTGCTTGGTATCTTTAACATAATATATACCCAAGGTAAAAATCTTTCTACATCTTACTCTCATCCTGAGATTTTTATTTAATAAGGTCAAAGCACCACTGTCAAGGCAACTTGTTTAGGTAAAATTTATAAGCTCTGCATTACTTCAATCTTGGCATTTAACAATGTGACTCCTAAAATTTAAGTCTCTATCTGCCATCACTCCCACATCTCTCTCATCTCTACCACTAACACGGGATTTGCTTTACATTAGGGGAAATACTAAGGAAAGTGATCAGAGCTTACTTCAACTTTATTAGAAGTTGCCTCAGACCTGAACAATGTTCAGGCACAAACTTCACTTACTTGTTTGTTTGCTTACTCGGGAAAAAGGATTAAAACCTAGCTTATAAAATTGCTTGGTATCTTTAACACAACACCAGAAATTATTGATCAAGTGCACGATATCGTATTGGATGACTGGCAAGTCAAAGTGCATGAAATTGCTAAGACTATAGACATTTCAAGAGAATGTGTAGGATACATTTTGCATGAAGAATTGCAAATGAAAAAGCTTTGTGCAAGATGGGTGCAGCGCTTGCTCACAGCAGATCAAAAATGCACTCGCATGAAAATCTCTGAACAGTGCTTGGAGCGTTTTAACAAGTATTTTGTGCGTCGATTTATTACTATGGATGAGACTTGGATTAACCATTACAAACCAGAATCCAAACAGCAGACAGAAGCAGGTTGTTCAGTGCCAAAGAAGACAATGTTGCTGTTTTGGGATGCTAAAGGCATTTTGTTTATTAATTATCTTGAAAAGGATAAAACGATAACTGGGGAATATTATTCTGATCTTTAACCAAACTAGACGAAAAAATTCATGAGAAAATACCTGGTTTGCAGAAGAAAAAAATCATCTTTCATCAGGACAATGCACCTGCCTACAAAGGTGTTTTGGCAATGGAAAAATTAAGGGATCTGCACTATGAATTCCTGGAACATCCACCCTATTCTCCAGATTTTGCTCCCTCTAACTTCTATTTCTTCCCAAAACTAAAACTCTTCCTCGCTGATCAGTGTTTTATTATTATTATTATTACCACCCCAAGACCTCATGGAGTCAAAGACTCATCTGGGAGGTCCTTCTATCACACACAGCTCATCATACCGTGTTTTAAACACATTCAAACTCTTTGCAGACACCATATTCTCAGGCAAGGCATTCTAATCATTAACAACTCTGCACGAAAAAAACCTGCCTCTCACTCTCCTACTCACACCCTCTTTATACAGTTTAGAGGGATGACCTCTGGTTCTCCCCTGATCTCCCACTATTCTCAGGCAAGGCATTCCAATCATTCACAACCCTGCACAAAAAAAACCTGCCTCTCACTCCCCTACTCACACCCTCTTTATACAGTTTAGAGGGATGACCTCTGGTTCTCCCCTGATCTCCCACTATTCTCTGTAAAACTTCTCCAGCATTGATCCTATAACAACCCCTTACCAACTTGTAGGTCTCTCATATCTCACCTCTTCCTCCTGTCCACCAGACTCTGCAAATTACATCTTCTCCCTCTTTCCTCATACTCAACATTGCAGAGGTCAGAAACTACCTTAGTCAGTCTCCTTTGGACCCTTTCCAACGTCTGTTCATACTTCTGAAAACTCAGTGACCAAATCTGGGCACAGTAGTCCATGTGTGGCCTAATCAAAGCCTTATACAATGGAACAAGAATCTCCTTACTTCTACAGGTCAGTGTCCTCTGTATCATTTACAGAAGCCTTTGTGTTGTCTTCAAAATTTTGGTTATGTGTCCACTAAATTTCAGATCCTTATCCACTATTATTCCCAGATCACTCATTTCCTCCACCTCCAACAATATATCCTCATCAAGAATAAATTCTGCATTCCATTTTTGTTTTCCAAATTTTAAAACTTTACATTTTGCAGCATTGAACTCTCATCCCCATGCCCAATCACTCAATTTATTCAATTCTTCTTGTAAGGCCACAACATCTTCTCCACTCTTCATGGTGCCAAGTCAATTTGTTCGTCATTATCATCAATTTGAGCATCGTAATCATCCAGCTCCGAGCCTGTGTAGCTCAGTGGATGTGGCGTTTACACACCACGGCGCTTGGCCGCACGAAGGAAGACTTGGTTTCGAGTCTAGTCGGCGACTAGAGGAAATTTTTCTAAGCCTTTTTTCGACCGGTTCCCGAGTTAGTCGATCTCTGGCACGGGCAAGCGGGTTTTTCCTCCCGGAAACTCGGGTTTTTCGTCCCGTAAACTCAAGAAAATCGACCGTAGAACCCACATTATTTCAGACATTAAATATATTGTGTTAGGGTTAGGGACCACAAGATGGTGGCACATTTGAGCCATCTCTCTTCACTGCATAACGCTTAATTAGTGATAGCCTTGGGCCATCTATCTCTGATTGGTACCAGTGGAGATTGAACTGCCCACTCAGTCTCCAAAAAGTTAGATAGAGCTAAATGGCCTCGCCTACTCCCCGTATACGGGAATAAAAAGGCGTTAGATGATTTTTTTTTTTTTTTTTTTTTTTTCATCCAGCTCTTCTTCATGTGACTGAATCAGGTCCTGAACATCACCTTTTTCAATTTCATTTAGTCCTAGATCGAAGCCCTAGAGTTTGCAGCATGGTCTAAAATATGGCAAACAGTTGATTCATTTAGACCATACTCTCTTGCAATTTTGGCTTTGGTTATGCCTGCTTTATACTTATTTATCATATGCAACTTATCTTCTAAGCTGATCACTCTATGTTTCTTCTTGATAGCTGTAGACCTGAAATCATCCTTGTTTCTTTTAGCATTCATAGTAGGAGTAAATAACAAGAGAAATAAATATCCACATGTACTTCAGGCAAGGGCGGATGGTTACTGGTAAGTAGTGAGAAGGCTCCGTCGGATAAAAATGAAGCGCTAGAAGAGAGTGAAACCTGGAGAGTGGCAACTCGAACTGGTTGCATATGTAGTGGGCTACATATCGCGGCCGCAATAATTGGAATTTGGAGCGCAATAATTGGAATTTTGGTATCAAATTATAAACTGCAATAAATCAAGAATCGCGATAATCGAGGTATTCCTGTAGTTATCCCTCAAAAAAATCAAGAAACTAATTTTCTTTACTTCCAGTTGCTATCTCATCATACCAGTCTATATTGCAATAATTAAAATCACCCATAATGATCACCCTTTACTTGGCTAATTTGATGTACATTTCATTATCACCACCATCCACATTACCTGGTCTATAACAACATCCCACCAAGTATTTGATTCTATTCACCTCTATCTCACACCATACTGCCTCAAATCCACTGGCACTATTTCCCTCTTGCATCGCTACTTTATATGGACATAACTCCTTCTCTATCATCAATAGCACTCCCCCTCCCTTTTTACCCCTTCTGTCCTCACGAAACACATCATACCCTTCAATCTCTATTCCTGTCAGGATGTCATCCTCTTCCAATCATGTTTCACTTATTCCGACAATCTTTGGGTGAACAGGCGCAATTAGTGCAACCATTTCATCTGCCTTGTTTCTTATACTTCTAGCATTTGTATACAAACACAACAGCTCATTTCTGGATCTACAGCTAGTTCCACTGATACCACTCACTTTTTCTTCGAATCAAGAGATGATTACAGCTGTAGAGGAGTATTTTGCAGATCTTACTGAGAATCACTACAGGGATGGGATAATAGTGCTGGAGCATCGCTGGAATAAATGTATTAGTCTTAAGGGAGATTAGGTTGAAAAATAAAAATCATTTTGAAATTATAAATTCATTTTTTCATTGTCAGGCTGAGAACATTTCAGATCATCCTTGTATATAGGACCCAGGAGTGATTCTGGCTCTGACAACAGATGTATCTTGGTCGAGCTTCAGTATATTTGAAAGCCACTGGGGTTGTGGTGGTGGTGGATCTGTGGATTATATCCGAAGCTTTCTTCTAGGCCACTTTGGCTGCTGCTGTGCAATCACTGTTCCATCATGGCTTAGGAAAACATTCAAACTAACTCAATGTTTTAGGAATTGCAGTTCTGGTAGATTGTATAATATTCTGTTATAAGATCCATAAGATTCATTGCACTGCTGATAGGAGATGAGCTGACCACTGCTGAATTTAATCTGCTAATGAATTAAATATGGATCAGTCATTTTTCTCAATTTAAACCATGATATCTGTTATGTAGAACATGACTTCCTATGCAGGAAAGTGGGTATCATAGAAAAGTGATCGCTCCCAAATACGTTGTCATCAGTTTCTCATTTAAACAGTGGGTAAAGGGAGAGGGAAGAGACAGCTAAGTCAATAGCAGTGAATATTTGGGTAGGCATATGGATAAAGTGTGGCTTCCTGTATTTAAGAGGGAGAGATTATTACTGCCAAGCGTATGTTCCATAACTCTTCATCTGATGTTTATGTGGCAGCTACCCTACAGTGTTGTATCCATTTAAATCCCCCATTAAAAGTAAAGCGGATACTAACTGCAATATGACATGATCAAGGTCACTTTGAAATATATCCAATGCAGGTGGAAGGTACTTAATTGTGTGGAAAGGCTTATGTGTTTTTCACACATGTTGATTGGATTTTAATGGTATAGATGTGAACAGACTGATAAGAAAATAACTATTTATTAACTTAAATGCTAATATTTTGCTGGTATTATATCCAGCATCTTCAGAGCACACAAACAAACTTTGTTACAGTAGCGAGACAACCGCAATCCGGTGTAACTAGTATAAGTAATTATAGTGTGCAACACAAAGACTAAAGTCCTAATTAGGCACCATCTAAGTTTAAAAAAAAAAAAGATACTAATTTGATCTTAGGATGACTGTCTCCCAAATCTTTGGCAGATTTATAGAGCTCTATAAATCTGCCAAAGATTTGGGAGACAGTCATCCTAAGATCAAATTAGTATCTTTTTTTTTTTTTTTTTTGAGGTTTGGAGTATGATTCAGGGCTTCCGTTGATTCCAGGATCAACCTCTCTGACTTGTAAGAGCTTCTGTGCAGTACTTTTGTTTCTTTCCAATTGATCCTCTGTGCAGGGGTATCCAAAACATGGTCTGCCAGACCCGACTTGCCAAAGCGAAAGTACTAGATATATTTTTTGTGTTTACCAAGGCGGAAGTCCACAGTAGGCTCGATGACATGAGCAGGGCACTTCATAGACTCCTGGATGCAATAAAGGAGAGAATCTGTCCTTAGGGGAATGGATGAGAGTTGCCAATTTCACATAAGGTTTAAATACAGTGAGTAGTTGGTGTTTGTTAAGTTCCCTTTTTTTTTCTTTAACTTAGATGGCGCCTAATTAGGACTTTAGTCTTTGTGTTGCACGCTACAATTACTCACACTAGTCCCACTGTTACAAAGGATTGCGGTTGTCTCACTGCTGTAATAAACTTTGTTCGTATGCTCTGAAGATGCTGGATTTAATACCAGTGAAATATTAGCGTTTAAGTTAATAAATAGTTATTTTCTTATCAATCTGTGTTCGCATCTATACTGTTAAAATCCAATCAACAGGTGGAAGGTAGATGTAGTATACTGTTATAATTTGATAAGAAAATAATTTGATATATACTGTTATAAGGTTTCTGAAGAGTTGGAAGCAACGGTTTCTATGGTGGTATTAAGTGGGACTTGCTTGAAGGAGGAATGGTTGCTCACAAGGATGGCTAATCCTCCATGAATAGGTCCATTCCGCAGTAGTATTTTGTAATATCAGGTCACCCCCTCTCAGCTTCTGATATTTTTCCTGCAGGCAGAAGCATACTGGTTTATACCTTTTGCAAAGTGCCTCGACATCATCTATATTTTGTTGGAAACCACGACAATTCCTGAAGTAATGTTTCATTATTTCTTTTTTGGTGGGATCATCTGGCTTCCTATGTTGAGAACATTTGTTTTCATTAGTCTTTTTTTTTTTTTTTTCTTTTTTTGAGAAATATGGACATCTTGTATTCATTTCTTCTTCTGGAAAAATATCCATGATATTATCAAATGGCACTCCCTCTAAGGCACTGGGTATATTAATTGTTTTATCTTCCTGATATGGGTCTGGATGTATGTCTTTGATCCACTGTGGTGCATGTTCCATAATTTTCAGGAGTGAGTCAATATCAATTTTTCTCTCTGTATGTCAGAAATGTGAACATTCTCAACTGCTTGTCATGACTCTGCCATCTGTGCTCAATGTGGGAGTAAAGATAAAGTCTATATGAGCAAAATACCGAAATCCTCTAACTATGAGGGACACCACTTCCTGGTGGGAATGAGATGCCTACTAATACATTTATTCCAGCGATGCTCCAGCACCATTATCCCATCCCTGTAGTGGTTCTCAGTAAGATCTGCAAAATACCCCTCTACAGCTGCAATCGCCTCTTGATTCGAAGAAAAACACTATTCCAGTGAGGAAGAGTTTTAGTTTGGGGAAGAGATAGAAGTCAGAGGGAGCAACCCTTTACCTATTGTGAAATATTTAGTTTTTCCAAGATCTGTTTGAACAGTAGCTTCTTGTTCATAATAAAGATTCCTCAGAAGGATAATGAAATGCTCTGGTACTCCCATTGTTCACACATTCCACAGTTTCACATGATCCACAGAGTCAAAAGCCTTACTATAGTCAAGGAATAAAGGTAGACATTCTTTTGATATTCCTGTGCTCTTTCTATTATCCATCTCACATTGGCAATCTGATCTCTTGTTTCTCTGCCTTTTTGAAATCCTGCCTGTTCATCTGGCATTTCTCTCTTCATGAGTGCTATAGTGCCATTCCCTAAGCCATGTACTTGTGATCCAAATTTGCTGACATAGAGCTGTTAAATTTTACCTGTCTCTTCTCCCAGGGCTTTGAGCAGCTCAATAGGTATTCGATCCCCCCTCCTGGTGCTTTCTTACTGGACAGCTGTAGAGTGTCCACCCCACTTCACTCTCCAATGGTACTGGCTCCTGTGTATAATTCTACTCTTCAAATTTCTCAGTAATTTTGAAGTCATTTCAAGGGATACAGATAACTGTATCCCTTGAAATACAGACAATTTTTCTTTCAGACAGCTGTATAAAACAAACAAACTACTTAGTTTGTTTGTTTTATGAATGACTTGCAAATTCCATTGGATGCATATGACAGATGTACCAACTTAGAAAAAAAAAAATTCTTGTCGATAGTGTTGCTATCTATGGTCGAGGCCAAGAATTTTTCAGACTACCCTCGAATAAGGATTTTTTTTATGCCTGTCACTCCATAGTCCTTAAATGTTCTTTTCATTCTTCCACCTTTGGTATGCTTAGGAGTATGCTGAGTGGTGTTCCTCATAGTCAGAGCATTGCTCTTATAGACTTTATCTTTACTCCCACATTGAGCACAGATGGCAGAGTCATGACAAGCAGTTAAGAATGATCACATTTCTGACATTATTATTATTATGTGACACCTCCAGGGAGTCCAAAGACTCATCGAGGGAGAGTGTGCCAACAGCATCGAATGATTGATCCCCTTCCAACTACTAACCACGCTCAAACTTGCTTAAATTTTTGCATGAGCCAGAGGCTCTACCAATCGATCAACCTTTGCTGGCAATTTCTGATATTTAAAGAGGTGTAAATGGTTCAGGATATAGACATACTGGACAGTTGAGATAACCTGCTTTGACAGATGTTGATGGTTTTGGTTTCTTGAAAGTAAGGATGATGTTCCTTTATATATATATATATACATATATATATATGTATATATCTAACCCACACATGAAAGGCCTCAAGACTTACAGCACATTAGTGCCACTTGTGGGCAAGATGAAAAGAAGAAGGAATCTGTTCACATTATATTTGAACAGCTAAACATCCCTGCTGAACATCGAACAGCTAAATGTTCCTGGTGGGAATGAGATGCCTACTAATACATTTATTCCAGCGATGCTCCAGCACCATTATCCCATCCCTGTAGTGGTTCTCAGTAAGATCTGCAAAATACCATTCTATAGCTGCAATCACCTCTTGATTCGAAGAAAAACACTATTCTATGAGGAAGAGTTTTAGTTTGGGGAAGAGATAGAAATCAGAGGGAGCGAAATCTGGGGAATAGGATGGATGTTCCAACAATTCATAGTGCAGATCCCTTAATTTTCCCATTGCCAAAACACCTTTGTGGGCAGGTGCATTGTCCTGATGAAAGATGATTTTTTTTCTTCTGCAAACTGGGTCTTTTCTCACAAATTTTTTTGTCTAGCCTGGTTAAAAGATCGGAATAATATTCCCCGGTTATTGTTTACCCTTTTCAAGATAATTAATAAACAAAATGCCTTTAGCATCCCAATGATCACATTTCTGACACCAATGACACCTTTCCTGCTGATGGAACCAACTTTGTCTTCTTTGGCGTTAAACAACCCGGCTTTTGTCCACTGTTTTGACTGCTGTTTGGATTCTGGTGTGTCATGGTGAATCCAAGTCTCATCCATAGTAATAAATCGCACAAAATTCTTGTTAAAAAGCTCCAACATACGCTCTCCATTGAGATCTGTCTCTGGCCATATCTTTCAGAATTTCCAGGCACATTCCAGTTGCTTCTTCAACTCTATCCACCCATCTAATTCTTGGTCTTCCTCTTCTCCTACTTTCATCAACTTTAGTTAGCATCATCATCTTCTCCAGTCTGTCATTTGCTCACATAATATGTCCAAAGTAGGACAATTTTTGCTTGATGATCATAGCTTCGAGAGAGCAATCTGGCTTTATTCTGTCTATCACTGATTTATTGGTTTGCTTTGTAGTCCATGGTATTCTTAGTAAACGTTTCGAAAGCAATAATTCAAATGCATCTATCTTCCTTCTTTCAGGGTCCAACTTTTACATCCATACAGTATACCACAGGGAATACCACTGCTTTCACGATTCTGATTTTTGTTGCGAGGTTAATATCTTTATCTATAAGATTTTGCTTAAATTTGTGATTGCTTTCTTTCTGAGTAATAATCTTCTTCGGTACAATACCCATCTTTATGAATTCAGGATCCTAGGAGCACAAAATTGTTAACTACTTCCATTTTCTCCAAATCTACTTCAAAATCATTAACTTCACATGTTGCCAGAACGTTTGTCTTTTTGAGGTTAAGTTTAAGGCCATATTTAGCACTTTCTTCTTTAACTTTCATAATAAGTTCCTCCAAATCTTCTTTGCATTCTGCTAGCAAGGTGGTATCATCTGCATACCTCAAATTATTAATATGTCTTCCACCAATTTTAATTCCAACTGAAGAATCCTCCAGCCATGGCATTCTTAAAATGTATTCGCTGTACAAGTTAAACAGGTATGGAAATAAAATACATCCTTGTCACACCCCTTTACCTATTGTGAAATATTTAGTTTCTCCAAGATCTGTTTGAACAGTAGCTTCTTGTTCATAATAAAGATTCCTCAGAAGGATAATGAAATGCTCTGGTACTCCCATTGTCCATCTCACATTGGCGATCTGATCTCTTGTTCCTCTGCCTTTTTGAAATCCTGCTTGTTCATGTGGCATTTCTCTCTTCATGAGTACTATACTGTCATTCCCTAAGCCATGTAGTTGTGATCCAAATTGGCTGACATAGAGCTGGTAAAATTTTACCAGTCTCTTCTCCCAGGGCTTAGAGCAGCTCAATAGGTATTCCATCCCCCTCCTGGTGCTTTCTTACTGGACAGCTGTTGCAGTGCCCACCTCACTTCACTCTCCAATGGTACTGGCTCCTGTGTATAATCCTGCTCTTCAAATTTCTCAGTAATTTTGGAGTCATTTCAAGGGATACAGATAACTGTATCCCTTGAAATACAACCTTTTGCTTCAGACAGCTGTATAAAACAAGCAAACCACTTGATAGAATGACTTGCAATTTCACATGAATGCTTATGACAGATGTACCAACTTAGAAAAAAATAAATCTTGTCAATAGTGTTGCCATCTATAGTTGAGGCCGAGAATTTTTCAGACTACCCTCAAATGAGAATTTTTTTTATGCCTGTCACTTCATGGTCCTTAAATTCATGCAGATCTCCTCATCGGAAACATCAAGGCAGTTCCACTCTGATATTAAACCTATAGAAAAGTTAAAAGTTTTGTGGTGGTAACTGTAATTGATATTCCTCCAATAGATATTGCAATGGATAATTTTTCTGATACTGCTACTGTAGCTGCATCAATAAGGATATCTCCTGCATGCAGTTTCATTGCAGAATTTGGAGATTCTGCCAAATCTTCCAACTCTTCTGAATAACGAAGGGTGACCATTTTCCAAGTACACATTCCCCTGTTGAATGCAGTATTAAAAAAAGTGTTGTATTTGTAGCAGCTTCTGATGTTTTTTGTTTCTTAATTTAGTTTACTGTTAATGATTCTATGGTTTATGAACCTGGTTGGGGCTTGTTGAGAGTCCCTGATAAAAGAGGATGAAAAATGATTCATACTCAAAAGGAGGATGATACCAGAGCCTCCTAACCAGCCTACCCATCCATGTAATGCATGGAGCACTACATGGATGCTAACTCTCCAGCAAGTAATCACAGTGAAAGGAGTGGAACATCAGGGATACCATGGATGCTATACAAGCACCACAGCAAACTTTGGTCCTGTCCCTGAACCATAGGAGAGGAGACTTACTGCAACACTTTTGATCCTTGCAGGCAAGCTCATTAGCCAATTGATCCTGGCTGCATCATCCAGGAGTGTCCATCTTGCTAAAGCAGAAGCAAAGTAGTGCAGGACTACTGGGATCCTCCTTTTTGCATGTCCATTGGTTGCACTGCATAGCAAACATGCCAGCAAAGCATTGGATGTCAGTGATGGTATTCTGAAAGACAAGATAGTAAAAAAAAAGACTCAGGAGATGTAGAGTGAAGAATATGAGAAAAAAACATAGCAAAATAATAAGGATGAAAAGGACCAATAGCAACACTGAGAAGTTCCCTCCACCATGAACAGGTGCCTCACATTAAGGGGTATTATCTAAGTATTTCCATGGAGTTGAAATGTATTGTGGGAGGCTTGCATATGTATGCTTATTCACTGACAATGCACTCTAATAGGTATCTCAGGCAATCCTTATTCACTTATCTCAAAAAATTTCATTTCCACCCTTTTACTAAACCACCTAACCACCCTTTTACTTAGAGAGACGAATTTACTAGCAATCACACTAAGCACAGATTTACAGCTCACTGGGGTGAAGGACATCAAATCTGACCAATTAAAAAAAGTGTTGACAATTAGTATACAAAAATTACTATATATAAAAAAACAACAACAGAACACGAGTAAGAACACCTAAGGCCTTATCACTAATGAAGAATTTGAACAGCTTATATTAAATGAATAAACAATTGAAACATACAGCTTTGGACAGGTATCCAATACTGATGCCTATATTAACACACACACACCATAAAATGAAAGTACATGTTTCAAGCTGCTGAACTGTTGAGATAACTTACCTCCTCTCGGCAGTATCAGTGTTGCTTTTTAGATAAAGAAAAGTTACAAGTTTGTTTTAATATAAAAAAAAAAAACACATTACAAGCAGAGCCTTTGTAGCTCGCTCAGTATAAACGAAGCCCTTTGGTTGGAAAGAGCTGGGTTTTAAGGATCTACGATGTGAAGAACCTTTATCAGGACTTCATTTATTAGGACACAGAGTTCTTAATCAGAGACACTAAAGACAGAAGTAAATTTGCAAAGGTGGTCACTGAACTCCATTAGGAAATAGAACTTCAAGAAGAAGAGCCAATTTGTAGTCAAGAAGGACTATTGGCATTAAGAGCTGAGTAAATCATTAAAAACTACTGAGGCCAGACTGCATCTGTCCTAACAGACAACATCAGGACAAGCAACATCAAAATTGAAAGAGAAGTGAGACAAGGATATGTACTGTCTCCACTTCAGTTTAACATCTACTCAGAAGTCATATTTTTCAAGTCATTAGAAGGAAAAAAGGACAGGGTAATCATAAACGGCCAATTAATAAATAATTAATAAATAACCAAAGAAAATCCTAGGGAATTTTTTTAGGTATGTGGCCAGTAGGAGGAGAAATGATGGTGGAAGAATGATATAGTGGGATAAAAATGGGAATAGAGTGACATAGTGGAATTGTTCAATGAACACTTTATTAAGATCTTGGAGAAAGTAATGAAGGACCGTATACAGCATTGGGCAGATGAGACTAATGTTATCTGTGAGAGTCAACATGGATTTGTGAAGGGGTGCTCTTGTTTTAGCAATATGCTTGCCTTTTATAATAAAGTTACAAGAGCAGTAGATGAGGGAAAGGCATATACTGCCATTTTCTTATACTTAGCGAAGGCATTTGACAGGGTGCCACATGATAAGTTGATATTTATGTTGCAGTAAATGGGTCTGGATGTCAGATTGGTCAACTGGATTCAGCCCTGAAAGAGGATTTGAATAAGCTAGATAGATGGGGGGGGTAATGTCAGTTTAATGCAGCAAAATATAAGGTCTTGAGGTTTGGGAAACATCGATGGGACACTGCATACTTTATGGGAGGAGCTATACTAGAAGAAGTAGAGGAGACAAGAGATCCGGGGTTGACGATTGATAGAAACCTGAAATTTAGCGGACATATTGCAAAGCTGGTGAAGGTAACACAGAGGATTGCTGCAATAATGAGAAGGATGCTAGCCTGCAGAGATAAAACAGTTATCATTCCATTGTATGGGCTCCTGATCAGACCACACTTGGATTATTGTTCTCAGATTTGGTCCCCAGGATTTGAAGGTGATAAATTAACTGTGGAAAAGGTACAAAGGCGGATAACAAAGATGGTTTCAGGACTGTACAATGATAGTTATGAGGATCGGCTGAGGGAATGTGGACTGCAGAGTTTGGTGGATAGGAGAGGTGATATGATTGAGACATTTAAACTATTGAGAGGTGGTTACAGGGATGACACTGGGGAGTTCTTTCGCTTGGTTGAACAGCAGGAAGGAGTGATGACAAGAGGCCATCCCTGGAAGTTACGAAAGGAAACTGTGAGAAAGAGGGTGAGGAGTGGTTTCTTTGCATGGAGGGTGGTTGAACCATGGAATGCATTGCCTAATGGAGTGGTGAGAGCGAGAACGGTCAATGAGTTTAAGGAGTGGTATGATAGACTTTGTGTTTCTTAGGAGGGGGGACCTCCCAAGATGAGTCTTTTGACTCCATGGAGGCCTGAATAATAATAATAATAATAATTACAACAAATATTGAAGATCTTCAACTACTCCTAGAATGTGTCAGCAAAGAAAGTATAAAAGTGGGCCTAAAAATTAACACCAAGAAAACAAAATTTATGATAATAACATCAACCCTTCAATAAAAGCTGACTTAATTCTAAATGAAAATAAAATTGAATAAGTTAACAAATTCAAATACCTGTCTAAATGGAAGTTCAGACTGTGAAATGGAGATGAGATCAAGAATTGAAATTGCAAGACTGTCCTTTATAAACATGAAACCCATTTTATGTAACAATGACTTAAACATTGAAATTCAAATAAGAATGATGAAGTGCTACGTGTGGTCAAGTTTACTATACGGAGTTGAAACATGGGCATTAAAAGCAAATGCAATAAAAAAACTGGAAGACTTTATTTGAAACGTGGATATTTAGAAGGATGCTGAAAATCTCATGGGCAGAAAAAACAAAGAATAAAGAGGTACTGAGAAGAATAAATAAAAATCAACAATTAATCAATATTCTGAAAAGAAGAAAAACTGCCTACTTAGGACATCTAATGAGAAACCATAAATATATAACATTTTCCAGGTAATACTAGAAGGTAAAATCAACACAAAGAGAAAACCCTTGAAGAATAAAAATATCATAGCTAGACAATATAAAAAACTGGACTAAACTAAACACAGAAGTAAATTTGCAAAGGTGGTCACTGAACTCTGTTAGGAAATAGCACTTCAAGAAGAAGAGCCAATTTCTAGTTGAAAAGGATTATTGGCAAGTTGCACGTGCAAGCACACACACACACACACACACACACACACACATCTGTAGTGCAACTGGAAGAATGACGGTATGTTGTGAACTATGGTTAAAAAGAGCCTAAGTTCGATTCTTGTCATGATGAGAGGATCTTTATGTTTTTTTTTTCAATCGAAGGTGAGTTAGTCTATCTCATATAGACTAACTCTATATGAGATAGACTAACTACGGATAGACTAATACGGACAAATTGGCCTTGAGAATGCATGCAGTTTACAGACAAAAAATACTAGTTATAGTAGTGTAGGTAATGATGGTAGTGTTAGTTTAGTTGGTAGAAACGGAGAGTAGCAGAGTAGGAGACCTCTCCCGATGAGTCTTTGGATTCCTGGGAGGTGTCAAGTAATAATAATACTTTTATTTTCCTGATTAATTTGTAGAAATATCTTCTTTGCTGGCTTTTCCACACTGATAAAGGTTCCTTTCATCAATATCATCAGCATATTACAAAATTGGTACATACCCTTCATATGTATTGGAGCAGACAACAGATTCTGAATTTTAATCTAACAGTGTTTCCCACATTAGCTATAATTAGGAAAATAAGTTCCTGTGGAATCTGTAATTCCTCTAACGCAATTTATAGTATATAAATTCTATTCTGTCTATATTGCCATATATTACTAGATTATAATCTAGGAAGAGGAGGTGTATTTTGGTTTTTAATTTATTGCACTTTTCAAGTATTTGGCATACACTGAAATTCTAATCACTTCTGGATCATCTTGACAGGATCCACACTGACAGTTGCTAATGGCACTGTTCTTTATGAAGGAAGAAAGTCTTGCAAATAAAATACTATAAAAGACTGTAGGCAATGTACAATAAACCAATTCGGCTATAGGTTAGGAATTATTACGTTATTTTTGAACAGAGGTATATGATACTCCAAATAAATTCCATTCCTCTAAGAATTTCATTATTATAATCATAATTATTATTATTCAGGCCTCCATTGAGTCAAAAGACTCATCATGGGAAGTCCTTCCTAGGAAACACAAAGTCTATCAAACCACTCCTTAAACTCATTGACTGTTCTCGCTCTCACCACTCATGAGGCAATGCATTCCACGGTTCAACCATCCTCCATGCAAAGAAACCACTCCTTACCCTCTTGCTCACAGCTTCCTTTCATAACTTCCAAGGTTGGCCTCTTGTCATCACTCCTTCCTGCTGTTCAACCAAGCAAAAGAACTCCCCAGTGTCAACCATGTAACCACCTCTCAACAGTTTAAAAGTCTCAATCATATCACCTCTCCTTCTATTTACCAAACTCTGCAGTCCACATTCCCTCAGCCAATCCTCATAACTAACATTGTACAGTCCTGAAACCATCTTTGTAATCTGCCACTGTAACTTTCCACAGTTAATTTATCCCTTCAAATCCTGGGGACAAATCTGAGAACAATAATTTAAGTGTGTCTGATCAGGGTCTTATATAAAGGAATGATAACTCTTTTATCTCTGTGGGTCAGCATCCCTCTTAGTATTGCAGCAATCCTCTGTGTTACCTTCACCAGCTTTGCAATATGTCCCCTGAATTTCAGGTTTCTATCAATATCAACCCCAGATCTCTCATCTCCCCTGCTTCCTCCAGTATAACTCCTCCAACACAGTATGAAGTGTCCCAAACCTCAAGACCTTACATTCTGTTGCATTAAACCAACACTCCCCCCCCCCCATTCATTTGCTATGTCCTTGCAGAGCTACCACATCTGCACTATTACTAATAACCCTTCCCAGCTTCACATCACCCGCAAACAACTGAATATCCCCCTGCAATCCACTGACAATGTCATTGATATAAAGGTTAAACAATATAGGTCCCAGTACTGAGACATATACCCTGTGGGACCCCACATGTAACCTTCTGCCTCCCTGAAACTGCCCCACCATACACAACTCTCTGATACCTATCAGACAGCCAATCCCGAATCCAGTTGACCAACCTGACATCCAAGCCCATGTGCTACAACTTAAATATCAGCTTATCATGTGGCACCCTGTCAAATGCCTTCGCTAATCCAAGAAAATGAAAGTATATGCCTTTCCCTCATCTACTGCTCTTGTAACTTTATTATAAAATGCTGGCATATTACTAAAACAAGAGCTTCCCTTAACAAATCCATGTTGACTCTAACAGATAACATTACCCAATGCTGTATACGGTCCCTCACTAATTTCTCCAAGATCTTAACAACTACTGATGACACAGAAATGGCATATAATTAGACACTTCCAGTCTGCTACTGCCCTTATGCAATGGTACTATCTTACCTTCCTTCTATTCCCTGGGCACCTTTCCCATAGCCAGACTTTCATTGAAAAGCCAGGTTCAAAGGCGCTGTCAGTTCTTTAGCAGATTCCATCAAAACTCGTGTGAAATACCATCCAGTCCCATAGCTTTACTGACATCCAGAGTACTTGGTATTTGGAGCACACTCTCCTCTTGCACTCTAAACCTTGAACCTGCCCTATTCCTCCAGTATTAAAATTTACTCCTCCCAGATGAAATACTCTAATAAACTATTCATTGAATAATTTCATTATGTCCCATCAGTCACTCTATTCCCAAATCTTGACAATAAGTCAGTACATATGTTTAGAATACCCTATACTCATGTTTATTAGTTTTTTTTATATAAAATCCATTCCTGAGGCCTTACTGTTCTTAATTTTCTAATAGTTGAATTTCTGAAATTGTTGGTGTGAGTTCAATTACTTCTAGGTATTCTTCATTTTTATATTATCCATTTCTTCCCATAGAGAATATTCCAATACTAATATATTCAACAGTTCATCAAACCCTCCTCCACCCAGCTTTCTATAATAATTTCATGCACGTTCAAGTTTTGTCCTCCTCGTATAATGCTAATCTTGGAAAAATCCAAAAGATTTCCTTCACTGTAAATCTTTTGGACTTTATTTGACAGAATGTCCTGCTTTACTTTTATTTTATTTTCTTTTTTGTACTTTTTTTTTTTTGGCCAAACAATATTCCTCTCTGCTTTACAGTTATAATTTCTTTGCGGTTTTATTCTATATGCATCAAATTTTTTGCTACAGCTATGTTTGCAATCTGAAAACCAATCAGTTTGCACAACTATCTACTTTTCCTAGAACTACATCTGCAATCATCAACATGACATCCTTGAAAGTGTCCTAAGTTTCAAAGACACTGTCAGATTTATTATTATTATTTCTCAGGAATCTCCATGGAATCAAAGACTAATTGTGGGAGACCCACTACTACCATTGTTCAGACCACAATACATACCATCTCTCTCTCTCTTTCTCTCTTGAAATTCACCAATGAAACACCCACAACCACCTCTGGCAACCCATTCCACCCACTCACCACCCTTCAAGCAAAAAAATCTAATCCTAACCCTTGCTTACACAGGATTCTAACAATTTTCAGGGGGGGGGGGTGATGCTTTGTTCTCCTCTTCCTGCCATGTACTGAAAAAAGTCTTTGATTTCAGTCAATCCTATAAAACTCCTTTAATAGCATACATGCTTCTATTATGTCCCCTCTTATTCATCTATCAGCTAGTTTTTCAATTTCACTTCAATCTATTCTCATAAGGAACATTTCATAGACCTGTCATAATCTCAGCCATTCACCTCTGAATTCCCTCCATCATTCATCCCCACAAAATTCAGGGGACCAGATCAATGTACAGTAGTTCTATATGTGGTCTTATTACTCACATTATATAAAAGATGAATAACAAGCTCTTTATCCCTGCTTGTCAGTGTGTTATTAAAGACGTAATCTGATGTGGTCACATTTGCAATATGTGTGCTGAATTTCAACACCCTCCATAATAATCCCCACATCCCTAGCGTCATCAACATTTCACAGATATATTCATGAATTCTCCCAATGTATCTGGCTTTAACTTCTGGTTCCTTCAGTCTTTCATTATTAAACTTTCTAGCATAGGATTTATACATTTTCCTTGTATTTGAGATCTGGCTTGTGATTCTAGATAATAGTCAAAATCAATGTTTTCCCCTCTAAAGGATCTGACATCCATCAAACCAGACAGATGCCTTGCAGCCTACTATAAGATAGTCCATTTCATTAAAAATATTTTGGTAGGGTAGTTTCCAGGTCATTTTATGAATGTTTTTTACCACTGATTACCATATTTTGTAAAGAAGCAAGATGATCAATCTGGTCCCAGTGTCATTACACTCGGTATGCAAAGTATATTTTCCAATAATTAGCTGTATGTATTTGCCTTTGCCTATCTTGGTATTCATGTCACCTATAATTATTTTAATAATCTTTCACAGTAACTCCCCATGATTTAATCTAAATCATCATAAAAGAAGTCACATCAACATTGTTCTTTTCTTTCGCATATACATAAGTAATGTTGTAGTTAAAAAACTGTTCTCTGATTCATAATCTCAACATTCTAGGTGATTTTGTTTTCAAAGTCCATGATAAGACCTTTTATTCTTATATTTATAATGAAACTTACAATTATGTGATCTTTCTTTTGACAGCTATAACATAGATATTATGTAGTTAATAAAGTTAAAACATAACATGACAGAAAAATTGGGTTTTAATTGGTCAGAAATTTGATACAACTATTAACCTACTAGTTTTGCCATGTTAACTGGTGACCTCTTCTGGGTTAGATAAATATGCATATAACAGCTTAAAACAAAACGAGCTTAGGTTAGAAATCAATACATAACTGAAAGATGAAAAAATATCAAACTCATAGGAAGCATTACACAAATGCATGGAGCATGGCTGTTAACACTTGGTCAGTCACTGTTAAGCAAGCATGTCCTATATTATATTATTTGGTATATAGTGGTCGAAAATAATATTCATCAAAAAGTTTAAAAAAAAAATAAATAAATAAAAAATCAGCTAACGCCTTTTATTCCCGTATAGGGAGTAGGCGAGGTCATTTTAGCCCTATATAACTTTTGGAGACTAAGTAGGCAGTTCAATCTCCACTGGTACCCAATCAGAGATAGCTAACCCATGACTATCATTAATTATTCAGCACACAGTGAAGAGAGACGGCTCAACAAGTGCCACCATCTCATGGTCCCTAACACAATATATTTAATGTCTGAAATAGTGTGGGTTCTACGGTCGAGTTTCTCGAGTTTACGGGACGAAAAACACGAGTTTCCGGGAGAAAAAAACTCGCTTGCCCGTGCCAAAGATCGACTAACTCGGGAACTGGTCGAAAAAAGGCTTAGAAAAATTTCCTCTAGTCGCCAACTAGATTTGAAACCAAGAAGTCTTCCTTCGTGCTGTCAAGCACCGTGGTGTGCAAACACCACATCCACTGAGCTACACAGGCTCTAAAACATATAAAGAATAATAGAATTTATTAGCTCATATATATTTCTTCTTGTCACAAGGACATTATCAGGAAGAGAAGAGAAGATTGGTTGACAGCTTTCAAAACGGACATGACTCGTAGTATTTGTTTACTTACTTGTGTCTCGGTCACAGCTGAGAAAACAGGAGAATATACTATTACAGTTCAGGGGAAACAATGGTTAGTTTTTGTAATTCAAATACAGATTACATAACTCATTTGTTATTTTAAAACAAATAAATACATAACAAGCAGTTAATTGTGATTACTTTCCAAAATGGTTAAGATTTGGACTGTGTCAGTTCAAGGAAATAGATAATCAAATCTGAATAGATTTGAGTGCAGAATCTGTTTTACTCAAAAGTATTGTGTCCAGTGTCAATGGCATGAGATGCAAGGCCAGATTTATCAGATTTGAGAAATTTGATGTAGTTTTGATGGTCTTGATTTCTAATCACAGCAGAAAGACTGGTCTGTCCATAATGACAATGTTGACATGAACAGAGTATACTTGGACACCAGACAAAAAGAGAAATTGTAATTTATCCTTGCTTGGTAGTAGAAAAGAAGATGGTTTCTGAAACGGTGTGAAGATGGGACAAGATTATATTGCAAAGAACATGTGCTATCTCTTGTGATGTTTCTTTAAGGTAGGGTACAAAACACTATTTTATTTATTTATTTTTTTTTTAATCTCATTGCAGTTTGGTTGAGGAATTACATTTATTGATAATTTTCTGGGTGGCATCTTGGTCATAACTATTAGTGTTCTGGTGATTTTAATTTTTATATTAATTCTTCCAAAAGAAGCAGAATAGATGGAGTGAGCTCAGTTTATTAAAGGGTCTGTATTCTGCTTTATCTCTTTCACAGATACCTCATGTGGAAATTATGGTAAATTCAGAAAAAGTCATCTAGATGAAGTAAACAAATAAGGTCTGAATTTGCCCAAATTCTATACAAAAAAAAACTTACTTCCCTTCATGAATATGCTTCTCAGAACTACAAGTTATTCATATTATACTTGACAATAAATTTATATTCTTCTTTACTCCTTACCCAAGTGTAAGCAAAGTTAACACATGAAGTATCCTCATGACAGGTCTACTGATGTGACGCTGTTGACTTCACATCAGCAAAGCATGGATGGCATCCATATACTGTACTTCCTGACAAGTACAGTATATTGCTATTCATATGGGAAGAGTCAGTCACTACTCAGATTGGTTTCAACTTTGATAAAGGTTGAAACTAATCCAAACCAAAGATATTAAGGTTGACTTAATGCAGAAGCCAAATATTATCCTTATACAAGTAGTAAAATGATGTAGCACAATCTTATTAAAACACTCTGGATCAGATAAAGTTGTAAGTTTTTTCACTTGGTTATAAACTATATAATACTTGATAATAAAGTACATTCTTGTTTTAATATTTACCATAAGCATAACAGTATACATCCAAAAGGAGATGTGATTTACATTACAGGATACTAAGGCAATTATGTGAAATTAACAACCTCTATATAAAAGACTAGTCGTAAAGATACTTTTATAAGCAAACTTTGTTTACACTTGGGTAAGGATTCAAACAATATAATTTCTTATCAAGTATATTACACTTTAGAACCAAACAAAAAAAATCTTCCTACCTACAAAATTTGTTCCTTGAACTACAACAGTAATACTGTCATCACTAGAGCTGATAAAAGGTAATGACACTATTCTGATGAATACTATAAAGTAGAATCATAAACTCAATATATTACTCCACAAGCTCCATAGCTAAGATTGCAATAACAATGCCATTTGGTTAGAAAAACTTGGGAATTGAATCTTCTCTAGGACAAATCTTTATAAGGACTTTTCAACTGAAGGTGAGTTAGCTGGTCTCATTTAGAGGCAACAGATTTTTTTCATTCTTCCAGAAACTTGGACTTCATTCCAGCAAACAAATCAGAAGAACATAAGCAATTTATAGGCAAAAACAGAGCAATGGGCTAGTTGTTGAAAGTTTCTCTCTTGGTTAAACTATAAGTTAAAGATTCCAAGAAATTAAATTCTTGGTTTCATCCTTTATCCAAGTACAAGAAAATAAAGTTTGCAGGTGAAGTAACTTCACAACTGGACTGGACTACTTGTACATAGAGGCTAATGACTTCACATCAGTTGCCTTAGTATGCCATAATGCAAGGCACATATCCTTACACACATGCATAATGATATACATTATGGATACTAAGGCAACTGATGTGAAGTTATTAGCCTCTATGTACAAGTAACCCAGTCATGAAGTTACTTCATGCACAAACTTTGTTTGCTTGCACTTAGATAAAGGATGAAACCAAGAATTTAATTTCTTGGCATCTTTAACCCTTAGACCAATGGGCATAACATTAATAACCTTATCCTACTGAATTAAGGTTATGGAAACCTCGATATCGGATAAGGCATGGGTCTTTTGAAGTCTGAAAAAGACAAAAAAAAAAAAATAAATAAATATATATATATATATATATACACACACACACACACACACTGTGTAAGCACGTAAAATGTGTCTGGCTTTCAATAATTGAAAAGAATCATTACTCCGAGATATGAAAAACACATAATTTGAATAGTGAATTAATCTGTTTGCACTGTTATTCTGAATATGTTACAATTACAAATAATTAATAGCTTTCCTTCTATATTGTTTCAACAAATGCTGTCTATTTATGTATTATTCTTCAAATTCCTGATTTAATAACAGTATTGTTTTCATGTTTTTTGGTGGCTTATTAAAAAAAAAAAAAAGAAGCATGACCAGAAATATTAAGTACCATGCCAGAAACATAAAAAAATATCATATCGTGAATTTATGGGGAACATTCTCATTAATTTATCCAATACTATTTTCAGTACATAAAGGATGTAAACACTTAGGAAAAGACCTGGTAACACTCGAAATTCGAAAGTAAAATTGCCAGTTTTTCTATTGATTTCTGTTAAGTTTTCAAGACCATGCTTAATATTTCTGAGTATTTTCTTTTTAAATAAAGATAAATTTTAATAGAGAATTCCTAAGGAAGGATTGATTTTTTTAATATTTTTTTCTGCAATTCCAAATAAATAATACGCTAATCTCAGAAAACGGAATGATAAATGCAAATTCGCTGGCTAGTAATCAGTAGGTTACAGGGAGCATGCTGCTGTTTACTTGTCAATATGCTAACACATATAAGTATTAAAGCAAAAATTACGAACAGCTAACATCGATTTTCATTTGCCATGAAAAATAATTACATTCTTCTTTGCTTATGAAGTTATTCCAGAAGACAATAGTTTCATTACAAATTTTGCAGTCTGAATCGACATTATCTATAACCTAAAGAAGTCTGTAGTTCACTCTTCTGCACAAAGGGTGCTATACTTTCCCAATATATTTTTTACTTATATAAGCAAATAACTATAATAATTAAGCATTATTTTTGGCCTACCAAACAAGGCAAACTGAACTACTAATGAATCTATTTTTAAAGTAATACTGATGAAGAAAACGTCTTCCAGCAATTGTTTACTAGGCTAACTGCTCCTTGGTTCTTTCATTTTTTTCTTATTTTCGCGAAAAAAAAAAAAGAAAAGGAAATACATCGAAGTGATGCTATATTCTTTGCATTCGGATTATTACACAACTGTTTAGACATATTTTAATTTCAAGTTACAACTTATATCTTTTCTACAGACGATAGCGTTTCTATACAATGCATATGTCTCTGTTTGTGTATACACTTTTTTATATATACATATATATATTACCCTTCATATGGATGTCATTGATAGCCAAATGTACAATAATTATCCGGTGTTTTATATATGCTCATAAGCAGAACATAACATTACACGACAAGGAGGGGGGGGGGGGATCCAAAATACAAACAACTCGGAGCTGTCATATTTACATAAACTTTATCATACGGTGGTGACACCTCGTAGTAATCCAGTGATCATTAAAATTTACCTTTTTTTTTTTTAAAAAGAAAAAAGACGTCTTCTGACATTAAAGAGTTGTATAAAATATTTAACGCATACTAAAAACAAAATTTCATAATGTACTGATATTAAAATTTATAAGGAATACAATACAATACAGTAACACCAAGCATGGCAAGCGGACAAAGAGCTTTCGTTCAAAAATTAAGCAAGTAAGTTTTGACACGTGTCTCTAAAATGCGTTTTATCAGATTGATATGTTGGGAGTGGCAGGCTTTATATATAAAGTGACGTAATACAAACAAATTATATGATATATGGAAGAGCATAATATGTCTGGCTTGATAATTTATTCTCGTGACATTTAAATTTTACTTGAGTTTTTATGTGCAACTTGCTGTGAAGTTACTCACAGAAAATAGTCAGATTCCGAATTAAAGTACGTTAGGAAAATCAAAGTTTGCAGAAAACACTTCAAAGTTTGCAGAGAGGCATTCACCATTTATTGTACCTCTTTTGGAATAAACATAACACGCGCTGCTATGCAGTATCAATTCTTTAGTAGGCGAGAAACCTTTCCGTTTGTTAAATAAATAAATAGACTGATACACACATACTTTTGGCAATATTATGGCTAGGTTTCTTGAAAGTATAAAGAAGTACAATTTTTTTTTTTACTAGTTTTTGTATAGGCTCTGTATTTTGCATGCATATGCAGTATTGCATAAATTCAGTGATTGTGTTAATCTTTTACTCCACTTTCTGTGAAATCTCAATTTATTTATTTTTGAAAACTCACTCGTATTTATATTATCTAGCAAATCCTCTATAAGTTCATTCATTGTTGACATTTCTATACAGTCAGTCTTCCACCAAGACTTCAATAAAAGTTGATTCGTCTGGGTAGTGATCCTTCCCATATGCATAGCAATATATACACATCTGGAAGGAAGTATGTTTTGCATTATGGAATACTAGGAAAATTTATGTGAAGTCAGCAGACTGTATATACAAGTAAAGATACTTGTATCTTTACTTGTTGTGAAGATTCTTCACATAAAACATTCACATTACCATTACCCAAGTGTAAGTAACTGTGTTTACTTACACTTGGGTAATGATTAAAACTATAATTTCTTGTCAAGTACATTTTTTAACAAGTGAAAAAACTTCCCACATCAAGATTGAGTGCATTCCCACAGCTTGATAGATAAGTCTTTGTTCTTAGTGCTAACTAGGATTTAATTTTTTGTGCTCTGATGTCAAATTTGTTCAGCTGTAGGATTTATAATCAGGGTTCCTTTTGAAAGGAGGAAGTCTTCTTTCCTGTTCTAAAGATCAACCTCTTTAATTAGCCAAAAAAAAAAAAAAGAAGCCTTGGGACCAAAAAGTTTTTCTAGTTTGTAATTTAGAGATAGCATTCAATCCTGTAACATTCATAATCCATATCTACACACTACATAATCTTTGCATTGCAGATATGGTTGTATCAAGGCCAACTTTTCATTGAATTTTAGAGAGTTTAAAGGCTTCTTCTCTCCATGTATACATTAGTCTCACCCATGAGCAGGTTGTAAAAACAGTAAGGAAGGATAACTCTTCCAGAGAATAATGGTATTTAAATGTTCACCAGCTGCTGTTTGCCATTTTTTTTTGGATTCAAGAAATTATAGATTTTATTTCAGTAGAACCATACACATGGAAGTATACCAAAGAAACAGAAGGCAGGAATAGAATTGGTGAGATAGTAGTTGGAATAAGCTTCTGAGAATGGGGACTGTCAGTAGCGAGATTATCATCTGTCAGAATTTTTAAATGAGAGTTTTTGGTGCAATCATCCCATTGTGAGAATAATATTTGGAGATTGAGCTGATATAGGATTTGTAAAACAAAAGTAGCATCTTGAGCTGAACAAGGCATTGAATTTTTGGGGGTTATGGATGGAATGCATTATATAAGGAAAAGACATTAAATTGAAGTGAAGAAATCTTTTATTTTTGATGATTTGGATATTATCAAAAGAAATGATTGAAGTGAAGGAAGTTTTTTTTTTTTTTTTTTTAAAAAAAAGAATACAACTGTTTTGGTAGAAGAAAAGTATGGAGATCCGTGTTTAATACATTTAGTTAAGGAAGATCTTCATGCTTTGCTGCAAATTATTTTAAAAAATGAAGAGTAGGAGTAGAATATTCTGTTATTAGCAAAACTAGGAATGAGATTTAAATGCTGGGAGAGAAATAAAAAGACTGGCATGCTTATTTCAGTGGTAAAGAAATCTGCCAAGAAGTCATCTGCAGTGCAATGAAAATCTATCAGAAAGTACACTGAATCATCCTTTGTAATGTAGGATCAGATTCACTGGTTGTTCATGCATAAATTTCTCTAAATCCACTACACGCACACATCAAGCTCTTGATATCAGAAGTTTAGCAGGGCTCACCATACTTTTGGACTCTAATTATTAATCTCATCTGTCAAAATGAGGGCTTTTGATGCAAAGGCCCTCATTAAAAAGATAAAGATAGAAATCTGCCATCGAACAACCAGCACACTATTCTCATTATAGGTTTCTCTCTTAAAGGATAAAGTCATTAATAGACAATTTCTTCATCACATGAAATCCCATGATGGCAGATTTCTATCTTTGTCTTTTTGAGAATTTGAAAATAGGCTTGCATTTGTGAATATTGCAGAATAAATGCTACTTGTGATAATTTAGATTGGATATTAGTTCTAGAACAATCTTGAGGGAAGGGGGGGTGTCTATAAGGACTAAAGACTTTCTTGTATCAGAGTTATTTAAAATTCTTCTGATGGCTTTCTCTCAAATAACCAGAGGAGGTATGTGGTGCACTAGAAGTTGAGAGAGAAGAATATAATACTGGAAGATTATCTTTATATCCCGGTGAAAATTTACGATCAGATCCACTGGTTGTTAATGCATACATTTCCCTAAATCCACCACACACACACATCAAGAGATGCAGGATAAGCTTGGAAGATCTCTTTGCATTAGGAGTGTTAGATAAGAACACACACAATTTACAGACAAAAAAAAATAATAGTGGTGGTGGTGGTGGGAGGGGGAAGTAGATGGCATTGGTCTAGATGATGGTAGCAGCTAAGTGGAGACAGAAATTTAGAGTAGGTGCCCTCCCTCGAGGAGTCTTCAGACTTCTTGGAGGTGTCATGAAATAATAATAATTACTGTGCCATCAGGATTTTCAAGAATTTTGCTCAGTGACTTGGCACAGAATCAGAAGGCACATTCACCATTTCTACAACAGAGGAGTTTCCTTCATTTGACCCTTTCAGAACTTTTTTGTTGTTGTGATCGCTATTGTTGTGTGCTTTAGCATAGATTGAAAGTGAGCTTATGATTTTATGTCAAGTCATTTGTAATGTGCTAAATTCTACACTTGTATTGCCTTAACACATGCTTGTTAGAAAATCAGGACATAGAGGATTGGGCGCTGAAGACACTCATTGTAGCAAGAATTTTATCTGTAACTGAATCAGAGCAGTTATTTGAACTGTGGATAAAATAGAAATTATGAAGATGATCAGACCCTTTCTACATCTGATGATATAGAATGATCAGTTATTGTATTGAGCAAGATTTCACTAAAATGTGTGTCACAATTTGGTTAATCTTGTTTTGAAGCCAGTAGCCCAAAGTTTTGCAAGTTATTTTTTAATTTAAATTATAAAAGAAATTTAAACTATAAGGAGAATTTGTCTTGTTTCTGTTTTATCAGCAACAATGAAAAGGTTAATGATTAGTTTATTAGGATGTCTCATTTTGGTAAAGCAAATTCTGTTCATGGAGGGATGAAGAAGGTTGAAGAATTAGAAGTGAATGAAAAGGATTTATTCCAAATGCTGAACATTTTTGTTCCATAGACCAGATATGAATTCACCTTGCTGTTTAATGAAAATCTTGCAACTTAGTGAGTTGCTAAGGAGTCGAAGAAGGATGGGATAGTGGCATTGCATAAGGATTGTGTTAGAATGGAACATCAAACTATGGACCTATTTGTTTCTCTTGTGGTTGTTAACATTTTGGAAAAATTGTTAAGAGTGCATATACCCATCTTAAGGAAATGTTCCAAGGAATTGGCAATAGCATTGGCATACCTGATTAATAAAAGTCTTGAAACGGCACAGGTTCCAAAGGAATGGAAGGAGGGTAAAATTGGCCCACTGTATAAAGTGGTGATAAAGCTGTAGTTTCAAATTATAGGCTAATCTGTATATCTGGAGTTGTGGGTGAAGGTACTGAAGAGATTGGTGAGAAGTAAGATACAGAAATGGGTTGATAACAGCAGTATTTTCTGTAGTTATCAGCATGGGTTTTTTAAAGGGAGTTTCACTAACATATGTACTATAGCAAGGTGACAAATGCCTTGGACAGGGGAGATGTACATACAGTGGTGTACTTGAATTTTGCAAATGCTTTTGATAAACTGCCACACAACAAGCTCTTAAATAAATTGAAAGAGATGGGATTGGATAACAGACTTCCGAATTGGATCAGTGACTGGCTGTCAGAAAGGTATCAGAAAGTTGTATATGGGGGTGCAGTATCCAAAAAGAGAAAGGTCACTAGTGGTGCACCGCAGGGATCAGTTTTGGGGATCATCGTTGTTTAATTTTTACCTTAATGATATTGGAATTGGTTTAACTAGTGATATACAGCTGTTTAAAGATGATACAAAACTGAGGAGAGCAATGCAGAGTCATGCAGATGTTATGGCCTTACAAGAGGACTTGAATAGATTGCATGAATAGGCAGGTAAGTCGAACTGTCACTTCAGTGTTGTAAAGTGTAAGGTTTTGAGATTTGGTAAGCATTGATGAGATGCAAAGTATACACACTTGGCGGGGAAACTTTAAAGGAAGTAGAGGAGATGAGAGATCTAGGAGTAATGATGGACAAGGACCTTAAAATTAAGTGGCCACATTGCACAAGTTGTGAAAATGTCATATCGGTTAATGGCAATGATGTGAAGGACTCTGACTTGCAGAAATAGAGAGGTTATGATGCCATTGTATAAGGCTTTGATCAGACCTCATATGGATTGTTCTGCACAGATTCAGTCACTGAGTTTACATGGTGACGATTCATTCATTCATTTTGTATGGTGATTCAATGGCTGTGAGCCCCCTTTACGGGGAGGTATGGCATCACCTCAATCACCCCCTATTTTTATCTGGACTCCGGACCGGCATAGCTGACAATTCAGACCTATGGCTGGAGGGATTGTCTTAAGTATTCCTGACTGTATCCATGTGTGTTCACGGGGTCAGTTTTCCTGCTTGAGGGATGAAAAACCTCAGATAAACTGGAGGAAAACCCTGCTGTCCATGCCCAAGACCGGCTAACCTGGCTATGGCTGAGGAAGATCCTTAAGCTCCTCATGTCGTCGACAGGAATCGAACCTAGGGCACTCCTTCCCCAGGCATATGGTTGTGAAGCGCATAGCCACTAGGCTAACCACACGGTCATGGTGACAATGATATATTGGAAAGCGTCCAGAGAAGATTCACAAAGGTGGTCTTTGGAATGAGTATGAAACAGATTGAGAGAATGTAAATTCTCTCAATCTGTTGCAAAACCTTGTGAATAGGTGGAAAGGGGGGGTATGATTGAGACCTATAAGCTAGTTAGGGGTTGTTATCAGGCTAGCATGGAAGATATTTTTCGTAGAATGGGAGAGGGGGTAGAACGAGAGTCCATCACTGGAAACTGTATAAGGAGGGTGTGAGCAGAGGGGTGAGGAGAAGGTTATTTGCATGGAGAGTGGTTGGTGAGCAGAATGTATTGCCTGAGTGTGTTGTGAATGTAGACACATTGAATCAGATTAAAGCACAGTTGGATGAGCATTGTGTGCAATAGTGTGTACCTCCCACGATGTTTCCATAATTTGAAACATTGATTCCAAAAATGGGATCCACAGATGGAAAATTGCATAATCTCTTGGTGGAGCTGTACTGGAAGAAGTGGAGGAAGTAAGAGATCTTGGGATGATGGTAGATAAACTTAAAAGTCTTGAGGACATAAGACAAAGATTATGAAGATAACCTAGAGGATTGGTGCAGTGTTGAGGAGGACAGTTATAATCAGAGATAAGAGTGTTGGGTATTATATAAATCCTTAGCAGGCCACATCTATATGACTCTGCTCAGATGTGGTTACTAGGATTTAAAGGAGTTGAAGTAACTATATATAGAGAGAGTGTGCCATAACAATGATATGAAGGCTGCAGAACATTTCTTATGAAGATAAATGGAGGATATGTAATTTGCATAGTCTGGTGGAAAGAGATGAAGGAGTAATATGATTGAGACATTTAAGCTGTTGAGCAGTATTCACTGGGTTAACTCTGAGGAGATTTTCTATTTGATAGAATGAGGAGAAGGAACAAAAACAAAGCAAGAAGAACAAGAATCCAATTCTGGAAGTTGCAAAAAGAAATAGTGAGTAAGAGCATCAGAATTAAGGATCAGAATTTTTTTCCATGGAGAATTGTAGGAACATGGAATACATTGCCTGAGAAGGTGGTGATAGTGCATGCATGAATGAGTTTAAGGAGTGGACAATGATAGATAGATAGATTTTGTTCCCTAAGGTGGATCTCCCATGATGAGTTATGCCAATGTGGAGGTCCAGAATAATAATAACTTCCTTAGGCAGTAATGGAGGATATTATTATGATTATTATTTGACACCTCCAGGGAGCCCAAAGGACTCATTGAGGCAGGGCACTTGCTCTACACCTCTGTCTCCACCACTCAATCCACCAACTGACTGCAACTACACTAACACCATCTAACGCCGATCACCACCACTAGTATTTCCACAGACAATCACAAACATCTATGCTCACGGCAGGATTCGAACCCGTAGCCTTTTGGCTGGAGAGCGGATACACTAACCACTCGGCCAACTAGGCCAGCTATTTGTGGCTTGAGAATCTGGGATTTGATCAGTTCCTTAAAGGATGCTATTATATTGTGTGTTCAGGGTTAGGTACTGGTTAGAACTCGTGTTGAACTGTTAATGAAATGAAAACAGTATAAGGAATGATTATGTTTAATTCATTCTTTGTACTTTTATGGTGTAATCCAATATTTCATCTCGTTCAAACAAATATCTTCAGGTGAGTTATAGTATAAATTATAACCCCCTCTCCCCCCCCCACACACACACATAGAAGAAGCAACACATCCAAGTCTAGAGTCATGACTAGGAAGGGTATTAGTTGGTAACTTGGAATGCCTATGAATTACTGTTTGACATATTTTGGGAAGTTCAGCACATCTGTAGTTATTTTAATTAGATATCCAAGGCATCTGCTAGACCTGACTGTTCATAGTATGATTACTGATGTATTTTTTATCTGCTTCCAAGTGCATGTTTTCTGATCTTTTAGTTTGTCCATAGCAGTTTAGCTTTCGGGAACAAGGAACTCCATATAAAAAAAGGAACTGATTGTCCTTAGGAGAATGGATAAAGGCAGTTAGTTTTAAGTGCGGCTTAAAGGTATTAAAGGTAGAGATCATATCTTTTGAAAATGTTGACTATTTTTCTGACTTTATTTTGGATATATAGAAAGAATAGAGAGAAAAGAATGGGGGAAGAGTGTTACTGATGATAACTGATGAACTGCAACAAAGAGAGTAGAAGTTCAACTTCAGGACAGTGAAAATAGCACATTTGAGGCTATCTGGTGTGAGATAAAGGCCAGCAGAACAAAATATGCAGTTTGCTATAGACCAGGGGGAAACATTGATTGGAAGGAGGAGAGGACACATGGGACGAAGGAAATGGAATTTATGCATTTACTAAGGGATAATTACCTGAGATAGAATATGATGAAATATATACTAGGGGTTCAAGAACTTGATCTAGTAATTGCATCTGAGAATTTGTCTATAATGAATATGACCATGTTGCCACCAGTTGGTGAGAGTGATCATATGGTCTTGACCTGGGAGGTGACTAAATGTGTGGAATTTTCAGTTAAGATGGGGTGTATGTGGAATTACAGGGCTGGTAAGTATGACAAGCTTAGTAGATTGCTTAGGTTGGTGCCATGGCATGTAAAACTTCATGGGCTGGATGTTAATAGTGCATGGGAAGTGGTAAAGGAGTGTTTGAGGGAGGTAATGGCAGACTACATGCCTAGAGAGTAAATAAAGTGGTTAAATAGATGAATATCATCATTATGCTGGAGCTGCAAAAGAAGAAATAATTTTGGAGGGAATTTAAGGAGAAAGGTGACCTGCAGGCACATCATCAGTACAAGGCATAGGCCAGAAGGGTAATTAGTGTGGTAAGAAAGGCAAAAGCAGCGTATGAAAGGAAGTTGGCAATGAAGGCTAAAGATAATCCCAAACAATTTTTTTGATATGCTGCAAGTAAAAGAAAGAATGTATATGGTAGAATGATTTTCATGAATGCTGATGGTAGGAAGGTAACTGAATGAGTTAAAATAGTAGAATTACTGACTGGACATCTTGGCAAGAGTATATCATCCTGGTAGTGATATTGCAGGAATGAGAGAGCCAAAGGCTTATATGGGAACTGAGGTAAATTAAATGAAATGGAGGTGATATCATATTACAGAACCGTAATGTGAATACAACTGTGGGATTGAATGGTATACCAGCTCAAATTTTACGTGAAGTGGTGAGAGAATTGTTGGTGCACTTGATCATATTGTTTAATCTAAGTCTCAGCTCTGGGCTAGTCTGGAGGTGGTGGAAAGAGGGGAAAATAGTTCCATTGCATAAAGGAGGCTTCAAGACTGATGTAGCAAATTACCGACTGAGTTGTTGTGAAAGTGTTGGAGAAGTTGGTCAAGAGCAAAATACAGGAATGGGTAGATGGAAATGGAATACTCTATGGGGGGGCAGCATGATTTTGTGAAGAGTAGGTCATGCCTCAGTAACTTGCTCATGTTTTATAACACAATGATGTCCGAGTTGGATAAAAGTAATGGATTTACTGTGATACTGCTGGACTTTGCAAAAGCCTTTGACGTGGGAAATGAATAGGAGGGTGGTTAATGGAGAGATATCAGAGAGTTGTTTATTCAGGAGTAGAGTCCAAAAGAAGACCTTTGACTAGTGGCATAATGCAGGGTTCTGTTATAGGACTGCTACTGTTTAATTTGTACATCAAAGATATAGGAAAGGATCTGAGAGGAACTGTTGGGTTGTTTGCCGATGATGCAAAGTTGGGTAGAGCAATAGTTAATACAGATGATTTGGATACACTGGCAGTCTGGGCAAAGGAGAATGGATGTCATTTTAACTCCCTGTGACAAAATGTAAGGTTATGCATTTTGTTTGGGAAAAAGATTACCAACTCCATACCACATTGATGGAACTGTACTCCAGAAAATTGACGAGGCCAGAGACTTTGTAGTGTTAGTGGATAGGGAGTTAAAGTTTAGGGACACATAGCAAAAGTTGCTAAAGCAGGTCATCAGATTACATGGTTACTGAAGAATACTTTGATGGGCAGAGACAAGCAGGTTATTGTTCCTCTTTATTGAGCCTTGATAAGACTCATCTTGACTACTGCATGCAGATCTAGGCACCATGGTTTTTTAGTGATGAGGAGGAGAGGATCCAGAGGCAAGTGACCAAGATGGTAGCAGGTCTATAGAATGAATTTTACAAGAACAGGTTGAAGATTTGTGGGTTATAAAAACTGGTTAATAGGTAGGTGGAAAAGGGGTGATATGATTGAGACATACAAATTACCGAGGGATTTTTGCAAGATTAATTCAGAGGAAATTTTTCAGAACAGGTCTAGTGGTGGGAGAACTACGACCATCCATGGAAACAGTAAGAGTGTAGTTAGCAAGCGTGCTAGAACCAGGTTTTTTGCTTGAAGAATAGTGAATGAGTGGAATAGGTTGTTGCCAGAGTCTGTTGTGGGTGCCATGACTGTGAATGAGTTCAGAGCAAAGTTTGATAGATGCTGTGCAAATGTTGGATAGTTCTTGACATGATGTTTAGAGCTTCCATTGATGACTCTAAGGAATCTTTGGAGTATCCTGTAATAATAATATCTTTTGAAGACACATGCTGCTTTCAGAATATTGAATAATCTTCTTCTGCTTCTCTCTTTCATCATCTATGTGGATGATGATGAGGCCGAATGAACTCTTTCCACTTCTGTCTATGCCGGGAGAGTCCAAACAATTCTGCCCAGTTTGGTGTCGCTTGTTGTGATTTGGTTTTCAGGTTCTCTTTTATTTTGTCTATCCATCTAATTCTGGGCCTTCCTTTGAATGTTTTACCTTCCATTGTTGTATTCAGGGCTTTAGATGGTAGTCTTTCTGTTCCCATTCTGGTCACATGGCCAAACCATCGCAGTCTTCTTTCTTGGATTTTGTCTATTATTGTTATTTCTTGTTTTAGTCTTATCCTTATATCTTCGTTTCTTAGTCGATCCAGCAGAGATACTCCAAGTAATCTTCTTAACCAACCCATTTCAGTAACTAATAATTTTTTCTCTTCAGCCTTTTTGAGATTCCAGCATTCACTTCTGTAGAGGAGTATTGGGAGGACCATTGTTTCATAGATTCTTACTTTTGTTACTTGTTTGATGTCTCTTGACTTCCATATTTTATTAAGTCATCTAAAAGTTTGGGATGCTTGACTGATTTGATTCATCTGTTTACATCTTTTATAATTTCACCATTGTACTCAATAACTTCTCCAAGGTAGGTGAAGTTTTTTACCTGCTCTAGATTCTTACTATCAATTTCAATTTTCAGATTGGTGCTTCTTTTTCCTATTTGCATAATTTTATTATTTTTTTTGAAAGTTTATTTTTCACTTGGTTAGACTATAATAAATTTAGTTTAATCCTTTATCCAAGTGTGAGCAAACAAAGTTTGCACCTGAAAGTATCTTCAGGACTGGGGTAAGGTGGTACAACACCGGGCAACTCATTGCAAAGGTGGAGCAAGCTAACATCACTCCTATCTCAGTATCTCCCATAATGCAAAACACATCTCCTTGCGGATATGTATAATGTTATGCATTAAGAGAAAGGCCACTACCCAGACTAGTTTCGACTTTTATTGAGGTCTCTTCAGTGGGAGCCAGGCCCAAGTGGAGATACCAGGCAGAAGTGTTAGCCAGGTCATCTCTACCTATAGGAGTTGCCAAACGGTGTGCCACCTTTTTATTAAATTACTCTGGATTTAGAGAAAGATGTTGAAAGTTTATTTTTCACTTGGTTAGACTATAATAAATAAACTTTCAACATCTTTCTCTAAATCCATAGTAATTTAATAAAAAAAAGGTGGCGCACCATTTGGCAACTCCTATAGGTAGAGATCACCTTGTTAATGCTTCTGCCTGGTTTCTCCACTTGGGCCTGACTCCCCCTGAAGAGACCTCATTGAAGGTCAAAACTAGTCTGGGTAGTGGCCCTTCCCTTAATGCATAACATTATACATATCTGAAAGAAGATGTGTTTTTGCATTATGGGAGATACTGAGATAGGAGTGATGTTAGCTTGCTCCACCTTTGCAACGAGTTGCCTGGTGTTGTACCACCTTACCCCAGTCCTGAAGATACTTTCAGGTGCAAACTTTGTTTGCTCACACTTGGATAAAGGATTAAACTAAATTTATTGTTGCATAATTTTTGTTTTGTCTATATTTATGTTTAATCCAGATTTTATACACTCCTTTATTTTATCAGAAATTCACTGTAGATTTTCTTCTGTGCTTGCAAGTAATGCAATGTCGTCTATAAATTTTAAATTTGTCACGTTTTTCCCATGTATTTTGATTCTGGAGTCTTCATTGTTTAAGGCCTTATTGGTTGCTTCTTCCAGTGTAAGATTGAACAGGTCTGGTGACAGATTGGATCCCTGTCTTACTCTGCTCTCTTCGTGAAACCAGTTGGTTAAGGGGTCCTCCATTCGTACTGCACTTTCAGATTTCTCATACAGATTCTTTATTATTCTTATGGTTTTGTTGGGAATTCCAAATTTTCCCATAGTTCTCTTCTACAAATTGAATCAAATGCCTGACGAAAGTCTATGAAATTTATGTAGCAACTTTGGTTGTACTCTCTAGTGTCTTTTCTATTAGCTGTCTTAAAGTGAATTGTTGATCAATTGTGCTTCGCCCTAGTCTGAAACCTGCTTGTTCTTCTCCTAGTGCCAGTTCTATATATGGCTTAATTTGTTTTTGAAGTACTTTCATAAAAACCTTGGAATACTGAGGCTAATGCCTCTGTAATTATTGCATTCTGTTTTATCTCCTTTTTTGTATATGGGAGTTATGATTGATTTGGTCCAATCAGTAGGCACTGCTTTGTTTTTGTAGATCTTCAAATAATGTTTTTAATGGTTCCAAAAGCTGTTCCTTTCCTGCTTTTAAGAATTCTGCATGTATTTGATCAATGCCAGGTACTTTCCTTGTTTCCTTTTATTTCTTTGGTAAAGATATTTGCTTCTTCTTCCATTTCAGTGGCTGGAATCATATCCTGGGAACTGTTTTTATTATATAAATCTTTGAAGTGTTCTTCCCATCTGGCCATTCTTTTTGTTTTACTTTCAATTAGTTGTCCCTCTTTGTTTTTGATCATTATAATTTTTGTTGTCCTTGTCTTACTAATGTGGTCTATTTGTTTATGTAATCCATGAAGGTTATTTTCTTTTGCATTTTTCTTCTAACCAGTTATTCTTGTCTCTTTTAACTAGTTTTCTAATTTCTCTGGTTAATCTATTATATTCATTTCTGTTATAGTTGTGTTTTAGTTTCATGCTTTTCCTTTGATCGCTTAACCTTTTTACTTCATTCGAGATCCAATCCTTTTTACTTTCGCTTTCTGTGTAACCTATTGTTTTTTCTGCTGAATTTAATATTATTTCATTTAATTTGCAACAATGTTCTTTGATGTTTATATTCTGTTTTGGTAGTTCCTTCAGGTTTTTATCTAGTTCTAGTTGATATTTTCTTAGAATATTGTTGTCTTGTAGTTTTTTTACATTCAGTCTCCTTTTGACTCCAAAAGTGCTTCCAGATTTTAACTTTATTCTTAGTTTGCTAATACTAGCTTATAGTATGATCCACAATCTGCAGAGAAGGATCTGTAGTTTAGGATACTTGAATTCCATCTTTGGTTTACAATAATATAGTCTATCATATTCTTGGTTTGTCTGTCTGGTGATATCTATGTCCATTTTCTTTGGGGTTTTGGATGTTTAAAGAGAGTGTTGGTTATTGTTAGTCTATTATTTGAGCAGAAGTTTAGCAGTCTTTCGCCATGTTAATTGCTTTCTCCATACCCGAACTTTCTGATTACTCTTTGCCAGGTATCACAGTCTTTGCCTACTTTTGTGTTTAAGTCCCCCATTACAATTAGGTGATCTTGACTTGATGTCTGTTGTACTGCTTTTTGCAAATCTATATAGAACTCCTTAATGTCTTCTTCTTCTGATGATGTCGAAGTTGGTGAGTATACTTCAATAATAGTTAGTGATCCCATTGATGTTTTAAATCTTACTTTAATTATCTTAGGTGAGATAGGATTGTAGGACAATAGAGAGTTTTGAGCTTTTGGTTTTAATATAAGTGCTACTCCTTCTTGGTGTTTGTTGTCCTCCCTGCCTGAAGTTAAGATTTTGTATTGTCCATGGTGGAATTCTCCTTTTCCAGTCCATCTGGTTTTGCAGAGTCCAATAATTTCCCATTGGTAGTTGTCTAATTCATGCAGTAGTATTTCCAGTGCTCCTTCCTGGTGAAGAGTTCTTACATTCCATATTCCTATGCTTGTCTATTAGGTGATGTTTTATTCCAATAGCATATTTTTTGCCTTCACTATCTTGGTTCCCTAATAGTGAGTGCAACCCTTGTTTGACCGGGCAACGGTCGAGCCGGCATGTATCTTTAGGTTGGTTAGAGTTCATTCGGTTTCAATGGTTAAGTTTTCGTCAAGTGTCAACCACCACTCCTTGACTTGAATTCAGCCGCTTTTTTTAGTAGATAGTGGAAACTACAGTTTGAGAGGAAAGAGTCACCCCCTCGCCCTCGAGTTGCTCTAATAGCACTGGGGGGGGGGGGGGGAAGAGTAAGAAGTAAGAGAGAGAGAGTAGAGGGAAAGAAGAGTAGAAGACCAGTCTCCAGATATGATATACCAAGTGTATATTGTACGAAGTAAGAGCAGGTCTAGCTTGGGTATCTCGGGTTTGCCATGCCCATACTCACCAATGTGAGCCCCTATATTGAATAATATATGGAAATTGTTGTTATTATTATTACATTACAGAGATAGTCGTGTAATAATAATAATTATTATTATTATTATTATTACGTGACTATCTCTGTGGTATCTTAAGACCTATCTCAGAAGACCCACCCTATTATTCACACAATGTTTATCATACCTCTCCTTAAACTCATTCATTGTGAGGACACTCACAACTAATCATTTCATTTATTCACTGCTCTTCAAGCAAAAATATAGACTGTGCACCCTTGCTAACCATGCACTTACACAACTTCCAGGGTGACTCCTATTTTTTTTCCTACTTTTGTATCAGTCTTATAAAATAACACATTCAGTAACTTATTGGTCTATCATGTGTAGTCTTTTCTGCCTATCAACTAACTTTGCAACTCACTACCTTTAGTCTTTCTTCACAGGAAGCATTTCTCAAACCTGTTACCATCTTAGTGACTTATTTTCTCTCTACCCACCACTTCCTCATCCCAAGAAATCCAGCTGCCAAATCTATGCACAGGTGTCACAAGATGTAGAGATATATCATAGCCTTATAAAGAGATAACAATAAGCTTCTGAAATATTCTTTACCATTCAAGCAGTAGTATTTTCAATGCTCCTTCCTGGTGAAGAGTTCTTATATTCCATGTTCCTATGCTTGTTATGTTTTTCCTGTCTATTAGGTGATGTTTTATTCCAATAGCATATTTTTCCCCTTCACTATCTTGGTTCCCTAATAGTGGGCATGACCCTTGTTTGACCGGGCAACGGTCAAGCAGGCATGTATCTTTAGCTTGGTTAGAGTTCATTCGGTTTCAGTGGTTAAGTTTTCATCAAGTGTCAACCACCACTCCTTGACCTGAATTCAGCTGCTTTTTTTTAGTAGAATCAAAATAATCATTTGATTTATTTTGCCAACTTTTGCAATATGCCCTAATTCAACTCCCTGTCCCCCACATCCCTAGTCTCATCAATTTTCTGCAATCCAGTACCATACCATCAACATATGAGTAATATACAGTATGTAATCTTTTCATCCTTAACTGTGTAACTTTAGAATTTGCCACATTAAAACTAATAACCATTATCCTCACAGAGGATCCTGTAACCTCTAGAGAGTGCATCCCCTAGGTGGTGGATGGTTCGAATATGTTGAATAAAGACTTGTGGACCAACAGGGCCATGGGGGGGGGGGGGCTATCATCTATCATCTAGATAGCAAGGGAAGCGGCTTTCCCATGGTTCCCTAGCTGGGTCTATCCTCTCCTCCCTCTTCTTTGAGGTTGCCCCCCCCCCCCCTTCTCTTTAAACTTTCCTATATGGCATTCTTTGGCCAACTCTTGTAACTCACAACCTATTAGAGTAATCGAGGGCTATGGGTCATTCTATTTCTATCTCTAATCTATTTCTGTGTCTTATCTTTAAAATTTGCCTCCTACCATTTTAAGGCAAGCTGGAAGGCCTCAAGATGGCAGCCCCATCACCAAGCTAGACTGCAGGTGGCCAGTAACCCTCTCAGTTGAAATTTTAACCCACTAAAATACTCATGAAAATAGTAAATGGACAGACGTTTTTGGTGACGAACTGGCCTAGAATAAGGATTTGAGAAGAAAACTATCAAAAAAAAAGAAGAAATACACCTATTGGAATATAGCTACCTGGAATGTGAGAAGTATCCACCACAAAATCATAAAACTGGACCAAGCATTAGAAGAAAGAAATGTAAAAATAGCAGTAATTACAGAATCTAAAAAAAAAGCAGAGAGGAACAGATGAAACTGAAAATTACATCTATATATACAGTGGAGTGAAAGCAGAAGAGAGAGCTAAATCTGGTGTAATGATCATTATACATAAATCTCTTAGAAACAATATAATCCATTACAACTTTTGGACTGATAGAATAATAGAATAATAGAAATGAGAATTAAAATAGACAGAGGCTATATGACAGTAATCAGAATTTATGCACCTGAAGAAGGAAAAGAGGAGGACTCAGAAAATGTTTACACACAACTGCAGAACATTTTAAATAAGACCAATCCTAAGGATCACATCTTGATAATGAATGACCTTAACGCAACAATTGGTAATAAACCATATAAACCAAACATAGGACCTATAGGAGAACTTAACTGTAATAGGAATGGATATAGATTACAAGATTTTACTATAAGCAATAACCTTAAAATAATGAACACCTTCTTCAAACATAAAGACATCCACAGATACACCTACACCTGGGAAGCAAGAGACACAAGAAGCATTATTGATTACATAATCAACAATATCAAAATGTCAGAAATGATAATAGATACAAGAGTATACAGAGGATCTGAAATAGAATCAGATCATTACCTCTTAATCGAAAAAATAAAATGGGAACCAAGATGGAAAAACAAAAAAAAAAAAAAGTATAAGGAAAATAGGAATTTTGAATCCTTCAAGTTTAGACTTCTAGATGACAATCGTATTAGAGATTTGTACCAAAAAAGAATAAAGAACTGGATGATAAATACAAAAGAAAATCGGAACATAGAAGAAGAAGAATGGTCAAACCTAAAAATCATAATGACAAAAGCTGCAAAAGAAAGTTTAAGAACAAAGAAAAAGAGGCCTTAGGGACTGGGATGATGAAATTAAATGCATTATTGAAGAAAAGAAAAAGCATATAAAAAAAGCCTCCGTATCTCAGTTGGTATAGACGAAGTCCTTTTTTTGATCGGAAAGACCTGGGTTCGATTCCCATTGGTGACATGAGGAACCTTAATCTGGTCTCTTTTGACTAAAGGTGAGTTAGCCGGTCTCTTACCGAGGTAGGGTTTTTTTTTGCCAGCAAAGGTTGGTCGATTGGTAGAGCCTCTGCTACTAATGGCTCACACAAAAAGTTAAGCAAGTTTGAGCACAGTTAATAGTTGGAAGGGATTCAATCGTTCAATGCTGTTGGCACACTCTCCCTCGATGAGTCTTTGGACTCCCTGGAGGTGTCAAATAATAATGATAATAATAATAATATAAAACTGGCTCAGCCTAAAAACAATAGAATCAAAAATTGAATATAGCAGAAAAAAAGCAATAGCAAAAGCAGCATGCAGGAGAATAAACAGAAAAGATGGAACAGTTTTGTAACAAAATTAGAGAGAGACTGTATGCTTAAAAGACCTAACACATATAAAATCCTTAAAATTCTAAGTAGTGAAACTAGAGAAACAGCATATATTAATACCATTAAAATAGAAACATGGCAAAATTACTACCGGGATCTCTGGTATGATGAAAGCATTCAAAACAGAAAACCACCCTTTGTAAACATCTCGAACAACTTCGAAATCATCACTCTAGAAGAATTAACAGAAGCATTAACCCAAAGGAAAACAGGAAAAGCCCAGGTGAAGACAATGTAAACCTGGAACTTATCAAATATGCAGGACTTTAATTCTCATCCAGGCTACTTAACTTTTATAATATGATTTGGAAAGAAGGAAAATGCCCACAAGATTGGACAAAAGGAATAGTTATCCCCATCTGCAAAAAACGACACAAATCTAATTGTAACAATTATCATGGCATCAGCTTACTTACCTGTTATAAAGTATATGCAAAAATCTTAGCATATAAACTTAAACGTATAGTAGATCCAAAATTAATAGAAGAACAAAATGGATTCAGAAAAGGCAGGTCTTGCATAGACTCTGCATTTCCGTTAAAATTACTAATTAAAAAACACAGATAAATGAACATAGAAACACACACAGCTTTTATAGATTACACAAAAGTCACCTAGGTCTGGGTGGGAGGGTAATGAATGGCAATGCTGTAGCCCATGAAGTAAACTGAGGCTCGGGTGTTGCTGTTACCCCTCCAGATGAGCAAATGAGAGGCTCTGCTTGGTGATGGGGTAGCCTGCCACAGGGTAGAGCCAACCGGTTCTGAGAGTTCTTTTGAGTTTTTTGGAATTTGACCTGTACTTGAACATTCATTAAAGGTCGAAACCTGTCTGGGTAGTGGCCCTTCCCTTAATGCATAGCATTATACATGTCTGCAAGGAGATGTGCTTTGCATTATGGGAGATACTTAGACAAGGAGTGATGAGAGCTTGGTCCACCTTTACTACAAGTTGCCTTAGTCCTGAAGATACTTCAAGTGCAGACTTTGTTTGCTTACATTTGGATAAAGGATTAAACTAAATTTATTACAGTCTAACCAAGTGGAAAATAAACTTCCAACATCCTTTATCTTAGTTCCAGAAATCTATAGGGTTCCATATGCCTGCAAGATGTCTTATTATGAACAAACTCGTAGGCATTTTTGAATATCCCCAATATGTTTTAGCTAATATATAAATATTTAAACATTATGCTAATTTGTTAATTCATATTGGTCAATATTATTACTGTATTCTTAGGCGGAAAAGTGGATAAAATTGTCCCACTTCACAAAGATGGGGGGGAGAGCAATAAGACTAAAGCTACAAATTATATGCCAATTTATGCATCTGGAATTGTTAGGGTGTCAGAGATGTTGGTAAATGCTAGGATTGAGAATTTAGTTGATAATAGTAGTATTTTCTATGATGATCAGCATGTGTTTGTTAAAAGACGGTCATGTTTTATCAGTCTGTTTATGTATTACAACAAGGTGATGAATTCATCGGATAAGTGAGATATCTCATATACAGTAGTATACTTGGATTTTTCAAAGGTCTTAGACTGCCACATGACAAGCTGGTAACTACATTGAAACAGATGGCATGAGATAACCAACTAGTGAGCTGACAGCTTATTGGCTGTGAGATAGATGTGAACAGGTTGTGTGTGGAGGAGTGGTATCCTAAAAGATGAAGGTCACTAGTGGAGTTCCACAGGGATCTGTTTTGAGACCATTATTATTTAATGTGTAAGTTAATGACATTGTGACCGACTTACTGGAAATATATAGCTGTTTGCTGATGATGCAAAGTTTGAAAGAACAATTAGAAGTAGAGCATATTATTATTATTATACAGTACCTCCATGATGTCCAGAGATTCGTTGTGGGAGACCAAAACTAACTATTATACTCGTACATGCAAAACCTATCATACCTCTCCTTAAACGCATGCACTGTTAGTGAACTCGTAACTAATTCTGGCAATCCATTCCATTCATTCACCACTCTCCATGTGAAAAATCTGGTCCTCACAGACATACTAACTATACTCTTGCTTTAATCCACTGATAGCACCTAGTTCTCTGACTACTTGTCATATATTGAAAAATTTTTTATGCATTAATTTTATAAATCCCGTTTAATATCGTAAAAGTTTCTATAGTGTGCCATCTTTTCTGTCTACCAACTAAATTTTGTAACCCACAAACCTTCAGCCTATCCTCATGGGATGCATTCCACAGACCTATCACCAGTTTAGTCACACAATCCTGAATCTTGTCTACCACCTACTAGTCCCTAAGGAACCCAGGTGGCCAAATCTGTGCACAGTTGTCAAGATGTGACCAAATCATGACCTTATAAAGAGGAATAATGACTTCCCTTTCTTTATTTGTTAGTACCAATTCTGGTTGCTGAGTGGTTAGCATATCCGCTCTCCAGCCAGAAGGCTGCAGGTTCGAATCCTGCCGTTGGCATGGATGTTGTGATTGTCTGTGAAAGTACTAGTGGTGGTAGTTAGCAGTAGATGATGAAGGTTGCTGGAGTAGTGAGATGAAGAGTTGTGGAGTAGATGCCCTCCCTTGATGAGTCTTTGGACTCCCTGGAGGTGTGATGTAATAATAATAATAATAATATTCATGCAGTACACAGGCCAACATGCCATCCAGTCCCGCTGCTGTGTACACATTCGTATTTTTCATTATGCTGAACACCTCCTCTTCGTTTACCTCAATTTTGATATGCATATCTATCACATCAACAACTACAAAATCTCCGCCTCGATGACACACCTTTGCAAAATGATCACTCGGCAACTGAACAAGTTTTTTTGCCTTTATCACCTTCCTACCATGAGCAATTTTTATAGTCATCCTACCACAGTCATTTTTCCTCTATCCATAACAAAAAAAAATTTAGCTAATTTTCTCTTATGATCTGATTTGGCTTTTCTTACCAAGCTAGTCATCCTTTTTGCTTGTACTTTGTATTGCTCATGAGCATGCTGATCACCTTTTTCTTTATATTCCTTCCACAGTGTTTTTTTTTTTCAGCTCTTCCTTTATATCTCTACCTATTCCTTTGATTCCCACTTAGTTTCTCCTCCTGCCTTGGGTATGCAGTCTGATACTGCTTTTCACAAACAATCTCTGACCACTTCCCATGCACTATTGACAGTCTTTCTTTGTAGCTTCATCTTACTGCTCCAAGATGACTCCGAAATCTGTCATAATTACCAGCTTTATAGTTCAACATAAGCCCTTTCTTGACAGAGAATTCCACGTGTTTGGCTGCTTCCCAGTCGCTCTCCCCAATCGGTCCCATAGTGTCTACCTTGGTTATGGATATATCATCATCATCATCATCAAATTCCTGCCATATACCCTCAAGGGGTGTACAGGATATGATAGTACTACATGAAAAAAATTACATCATTATTAATTTCCTATCTACAATTTTCCTCCAAATCAGTCTGTTACTTGTCAAGACTCCAACATTATCAGATCTTATATTTCTATCATCTAAGGCACTTTGTACCGTATCAATGCACCTATATCTTGGTCTTCCTCTGGGTCGTTTTGCAGCCAACCTAACACTTGTTTTGCTAATCTTTCCTCGTCCATTCTGTTCAAGTGACCATACCACCTGAGATTAGCTTTGCTAACGCATTCCTGGATGCTGACAGTGTCAAGTTCTTTCCTAATATCCTCGTTTTTTAATATGATATTGCCATTGATGCCATCTGTTCACGCCTCTAATCTTTCTCAGGACTCTCATATCTGTGGTCTCTAGTCTTTGGTCAAGTGTTTTACTTCTGACCCAGCTCTCAGATCCATAAGTTAAAACTGGTTTGAACACTGTCTTGTATACAGCTAATTTAGTGTTCCACCTAATTTCTCTCTTATTCCATATGAATTTATTCAATTGACTTCCTACCATACCAGCTTTGCTGATTCTGTTGTCTATTTCTATATTTAATTTACCATCTTCAGTAAAAATTGTGCCTAAATAGCTGAAACGTTTTACTTGTTCCACAGGTTCTCCATTCACAACACAGTTGACATTTTCAATGATTTTGCCTATTTTCATTGTCTTTGTCTTTTTATTGCTGACCTTCATACCATATCTGTTACAACAATTATTCAATTTAGTCAGAGAATCTTGCAGACTTGTAGCGGATTTATTGAGAAGTATAACACATCCGCATAAAACAAAGAGCTGACATTAACATCTCCAATTTTGATATCATGTTTAATACCACTTTCCTTCATAATGTGATCCATATAGATAATGAATAACAGAGGGGATAATGTACATCCTTGTCTCACACCAGATTTAATATTAAACCATCTTCCTGTACTTCCTTCAATTCTAACTGCTGACTTACAACTCAAATAAAGACTAAGTATTACTTGATATAATGCCCCATTGACATATAACTGTAGCGTATTGAATAGCTTCTCTCTTGGCATCTTGTTATATGCCTTTTCCAAATCGACAAAACTTAAATAGAGATCTTTGTTATATTCCCATGTTTTCTCAACTATTTGTCGTAAAGTGAAGATCTGATCCTGACAGCTTCTATTTGGCCTGAATCCAGCTTGTTCTTCACCAAGCTTTTCTTCCACAATTCTTCTCAACCGTTTCTCAAGTATACTTGCATAGATCTTACCAGGAACACTCAGTAGGGAAATACCTCTGTAATTCTCACATTCAGTTTTATTTCCCTTTTTATATATGGGTACTATGAGAGCTCTACTCCAATCATCGGGAATTCGTCCCTCTCTCCAGGCTTTCTGAACTATGCAGTGCAGCCACTGTAAGACTCTTATACCACCATGCTTCAGCATTTCTGGTTGAATATCATCTACTCCTGCTGCCTCTCCACATTTCAAGCTTTTGATGGCTTTTTCTACTTCATGTGATGTCTCATCACATGAATGTGATGAAATATATCATGTGATGCTATAGATGGATATATCATGTGATGCTATATCATTTCCAGATCCATTGCTCTCAAACCCCTGCTCTCCTTTATAGCATCTTGCTTCATGTGATTATCCCTTAGCAAATGTTATAAATTTCACTTCCATCTTGTCATGCCCTCTTTCCTCTGTCCAATCTATGTCCCCATAGTTAGTCCTCCATAATAATTGCTCTGCCTACATTCATTGTGCTAATCTGCTAATACATTGGACGTTGTGGCCTTGCAGGAAGATCTCAATAGACAATGTAAGTATCATAAGTATCAAATGAGTGGAGCAGTCAGTTTAATGTTACAAAGTGCAAATTCTTGAAATTTGTTAGTTGGGATGCAGAGTATTCAACTAATGGAGAAATTTTGAGTGCAATGGAAGAGATGAGACATCTTGCAGTGATGGTGAACATAGAGATGAAATTCAGGGTCCACGTTGATATAAATATAAGGACATCACAACAGATTATGACAATAATGAGGAGGACATTGACAAACAGAAACAAAGAGGTTATGGTTGTTAGTGTCTCTGTATCATTGTCATAATCTGTTGTGATGTTCTTCTATTTATATCGGTGTGGTATGATATGTGGACAGATTGAGGGAATGCAATTTGCAGAGCCTTGTGAATAGTTCGTGAGGGTACTACCAGGGGTATTTTTCCCTGGTTAGAACAAGAGGCCATCCCTGGAAGCTGTATGAGAAGAGTAAGTAAGGGAGTGAGAAACAGGTTCTCGGCATGGAGAGTGAAATACAATTGCCTGAATGTGTGGTGAGTGCAGAATCTGTGAATGAGTTTAAAGCATTGTTAGATGATCTTTTAACAGAAGATGGGACCCTCCCGTAATGCATCTTTTGACTCCATGGAGGTGTTATGTTAATAATAATATTATTATGCCAATCTAAAGAAAAACTTAGGTGTTGATGGTTATTCTTGACTTAGTTTTAATGGTATTAATAAACCAAACAATTTTATTAAAAGGTGTTTTATTAACTGCTTATATTTCGCTGATTTTGAAATCAGCATCATCAGAGCACAACACAGCTTATATACGTGACAGAGTAAGTGAAACAATACAATTGTAATGGACAAAAGATCTAAAGTCCTATTTTGGTGCCCTCTAATGTAAAAAAAAACAAAAAAAAAACATTACAGCTATGTGGGAGTTGCTCTGAAGATAATAGTCTAACAAATAAGTGTACCTCTGACAACATAGGGATCAGAGGTATGATCAGAGTACCCCTACTTGAAAGGTACATAAAAAAAAATAGCCACAGCACTGATGAAACATGGCCTTCGCACCACATTCAAACCTAATGTTAAACTTGCAACTTTGATCTGCTCGCCTAAGGATAAACTTCACCCTCTAGCACGCCCTGAGTGTATGAAGTTTCCTGTGACTGTGACTTGGCCTACTATGGGCAAACAGGAAGATCAGTTAACATCCGCATGGAAGAACATAAAAAATACATTCGCGTATACAAGCTGTATTATGCCAGTTATATCATTACAACAAATAATGTAAGCACAGTAATAAGTTTTAATAAGTAAATATTTCATCCTAATTATCATAGGACATCGTCAGTACAGTTAATTCAAACAATACTAGGAATAACATACAGTTAGGGTGCATGATTACAATGGAATCCCAATATGCGTGCAGTAGCGTGTTATAGAATTAAATTAAAATATATCTGGAGAAAAAAATAGATTACATTAAAATAAGATAACATATATAAAATAATTTTACACAATTTTGTATTACAATTTTCCATACTTTAGGGATAGCAAGAACGTCATTACGGTTCAGATTTGGTCTGTGACATAGGGCTTCAGCACTTTCTTTATATAAACGTTCATGTTTATATACAAATCTATGTAGAAGTGTGGTTTTTTCCCAGTGGATCCTATGGTTTGGGTTTTCAATTCAGTGTTGGGCAAGACCAGATTTCTGCGGTTTGATAAGACGGATACAAGTTACTTGTTGAAACTGCTTCCTTAGATGAAGAAACAATAAAAAAACTCAGGACGTACCATGCTAGGCCTCCTAGAATATGGGTTTTCAACTCCGTGTTGTGCGAGGCCAGATTTCTGCAGTTTGATAAGATGGACACGGTCTTAATGTTTCCGAAATGCGTTTATTAACTGATCTACCTGTCTGTCCATAGTAAGACAATTTACAGGAACATGGAACCTCGTACACCATGTAGCATCAGAGGTGAGAGTTTGTCTTTAGGAGAACGTAACAAGTTATAGATCTGGTCGATTGGTTTGTAAGTATCAGTAAATTTGTATTTCTTCATTAAAAGACCAAACTTCTACATAGGGAATAGATCTTTATATAAACATGAACATTTATATAAAGAAAGTGCTGAAGCTCTACGTCACAGACCAAATCTGAACTGTAGTGACGTTCTTGCTATCCCTAAAGTATGGGAAATTGTCATACAAAATTGTGTAAAATTATTTTATATATGCTATCTTATTTTAATGTAATCTATTTTTTTCTCCAGATATATTTTAATTTAATTCTATAACACGCTACTGCACGCATATTGGGATTCCATTGTAATCATGCACCCTAACTGTATGTTATTCCTAGTATTGTTTGAATTAACTGTACTGATGATGTCCTATGATACTTAGGATGAAATATTTACTTATTTAAACTTATTACTGTGGTTATGTGTGTTTGTTTAGTCATGAATACTCCACAGTTTCATTGTACAATAAAGTTATATCATTATCAATATACTATTTTTCAGACATTCAAATGCAGATGTTAGAAGACAAATTGCTGCTTGTTCAAGTGGAAAAGATGCTACAAGAGTTAATGTTTTATCCAATCATGTAAGTTTTTTTTTTATATTATAAGCATTTTTTTCCTTTTTTGATTTTACAAGTATTCTTGTGCTTTGATCTGCATAATATATATGAGGGTGGTCTGAAAAGTTCTCAGCCTCGATCATAGATGGCAACACTATCAGCAAAAATTTATTTTATTTATTTATTATTTTTTTTTAAGTTGGTACATCTGTCATAAATATCTGTGTGAAATTACAAGTCATTCTATCAAGTAATTTGGTTTATACAGTTGTCTGAAGCAAAAGTGTTGTCTGTATCCCTTGAAATGGATAAAATTGAGTATCGTGCAGTTATAAAATTCTTTGTAAAAGATGGTTTAATGGCAAAAGAAATTCATCTGAAGTTCATAAATGTTTATGGACACTCTTCTCCTTCATTTTTGACAATTAAGAAATGGGCTGCCAAGTTTAAATGTGGCCATACCAGCCTTGAAGATGATGTACTGTACTGGTGGAGCTGTACTTCAGGAAGTGGATGAGATTCAAGATCTTGGAGTGATGGCAGACAGTGGACTGAAGTTTCAATGCCACATTGCAAATGTTGCAAAGACTTCACATTATGTTGCTGCTATGATAAAAAAAAAAAAAAAAAAAAAAAAAAAAGGTACATTGACATGTTGGGATAAGGAAGTGGTTGTATCTCCACATAAGGGATTGGTCAGACCACATATGGACTATTGTGTTCAGATTTGGTCACCTAGTTTTCATTATGATGTGGAAACACTAGAAAGGGTCCAAAGATGAATTAAAAATGATATCAGGACTCTGGAGTGTTAGTTATGAAGAGCATTTGAGAGAATGTAGATAAGCGGTTGGTGGATAGGAGGAAAATAGGAGATATGTTAGAGAAAGGATCTGCAAGCTAGTTAAGGAATTCTATCAGATTAATACAGAAGGAATAATAAAAGAGAGTCGACATTAAGATGGGAAGAATGAGAGGCTATTCCTGGAAGTTGTATAAAGATGTGGTGAAGAAGGATGTGAGGAGTAGATTTTTTAATGTTGCTGGTTGAGTGGGCCTCTCAAGATGAGTCTGTTGACTCCAAGGAGGTTACCAAAATAATAATAATATTTATTTTTGGATACTCTAAACAATGTTAAGAAAAATTGTGGAAGAGAAACTTGGGAAGAATAATCTGGGCTCAGGCCAAGCTGCTTGAAACACTACAGTTCTATGTTGTAAATGGAATGCTATACAATTTCTGTGTGCTTCTTCACCACTCTCACCATTAAAAATGTACTCCAACTGTCCAGTTCTCCACACTTTTATGCTGCTTACAGCTTTGTCCTCTCTCCTTCTCACCTTCCACTCAATGTATAATCCTATCTGTATTAATCTTGTAACATTCTCTCACTTTTTTTAAATGCTATGTCATATCCCCTTTACTGTCTATCTACTAAACTCTTTAATTTGCATTCCTTTATCCTCTCCCTATAACCATCATCCCAGAATGACATTAGTTACTAATCTGTGGAATGTTGGAACAATGGATAATGGAACTAGTGATCAAATTTGAGTACAATAATCCATATGTGGTCTGACCATTGCTTTATGCATTGGTACAACCACCTTCTTATCCCTATTTATTAGCAATACACGATGTCTTTGCAACACTTGCAATATTTTCACAACTTCTGGTCATTTTCAACTACTACTGGCCTGGTTGGCTGAGTGGTTAGCGTATCCACTCTCCAGCCAAAAGGCTGCGGGTTCGAATCCTGCTTAGGCATGGATGTTTGTGATTATCTGCGAAAATGGTGGTGGTGGTCAGCAGTAGATGGCGCTAGTGTAGATGATGAAGGTAGTTGCGGTTAATGGAATGGTGGAGACGGAGAGTTGTAGAGCAGGTGTCCCCTCCCTCGATGAGTCTTTGGACTCCCTGGAGGTATTATGTAATAATAATAGTAATAACTATTATTTCCAGAACTCACTCACTTCCTGAAGGCAGGGTCCCGAGGTTATAAAAATTTATGAAGCTGTTTTTACTGCTTTGGTTTTACAAATACTGTACACAATCCTATACCTCTGCACTCTGAACTGCATCTGTGTGCTTCTGCTGGAGATGTTTTCTTTACCTGGGCCCAGCATTGAAAATGAGACAAGCTATTTCCTTGTAGCAATGGATGCTGGGATCTTTGGATTCAATTTTGGCAGAGGGCTAACTTTTCCTTCAAATATTCATAAATGGAGCAGGAGAGCATAAAGTGTCCTTCGCACCACTCTGCAGAGTGGAGTGCTGATCGATGTTCCTTGCTAAGGGCTTGATTGTGGATGTGGAGTCTGTACTGCTCCAAGCAGGAGTGCCCTATAATGGTTGGATCTTATCCATCAGTGACTACTGATGCATTTCACACATCACCCATTCAGGTTCTTTCTGTTGGAGCTGAATAACCTGCTTTGTTGCTTGGCTGTACCTTGGAAATATGATTGTTTCCTGTGCATCTCATGTGGTTTAGATTAGTGTAGTGATTAGTATGATGTAGATTAGTGTTTTTTCTCCTCACTGGGAGGTTTAATGTTGTATGCATTGGATTGCTATTTGTGTGGTTGGTGTGCATGTGAAGGGGATTGTGCAGGCTGTTTAGAGTGAGTGCTGACTATGTTGACTGCACTGAACATCCTTCCATGCAGGTTTGTGCTCCATTATGCAGCCTCTTGCTTCCCCAGTTGGGGATGGTTGCATTCTGTCAGTGATTTGTCTGCAGCTATTTGATGGCCATTGGGGAGAGCACTGTGATATCTTGCCCATCTGTGCACAGTTTAGGATCTGAAGCCTCTTTAGGTTGTGCTACTGTTTTTCATGACCATCCTGTCTCCAGTCAGATTCAACTTGAATGCAGTGACTGTGATATTGAGCTGCATGCCATTCAGCTTTCCATTGTACACACAGGGTATGGCTGCCAAAGATGTGATTTGTGCAGTTCCTTGATTCTCAGGCTATCTTCTCGGTTATCTTGTCTATGTGAACAAAAAAAGGAGTTGTGTTTGTTTGGCTACACAAACCTCTAGCATACTCTTGTCTATTAATTAAAGATACCAAGAAATTATATTCTTGGTTTAATCCTTTATCCAAGTGTAAGCAAACAAGTTTATGCCTGAACTATTTTCAGGAGTGGGCCAACTCGTATAAAGAAGCTAATTACTTCACATCACTTGCCTTAGTATCCCATAATGCAAAGCACATCTCCTTATGGACATGTATAATGCTATGCATTATGGGAAGGGTCACTACTAAGACCGGTTTCAGCCTTTATTTTAGGTCTCATCAGTGGGAGCCAAACCCAGAGATGATACTAAGGTTGAAGTAATGCAGAAGTCATATTTTCGTATTTCAACTTTTGCATTACTTCAACCTTAGTATCACCTCTGGGTCTGGCTCCCACTGATGAGACCTCAGTAAAGGTTGAAACCAGTCTGGGTAGTGACCCCTTCCCATAATGCATAGCATTATACATGTTTGCAAAGAGATGTGCTTTGCATTATGGGATACTAAGGTAAGTGATGGGAAGTCATTAGCTTCTTTGTATGAGTTGCCCCAGTCCTGAAAATAGTTCAGGTGCAAAATTGTTTACTTACACTTGGATAAAGGATTATGCCAAGAATATAATTTCTTGATATCTTTAATTTATAGTATAACCAAGTGGAAAAACTTACAACCATATACTTGTCTGTTAGGACTAATAACCCACCTGTGTGTGAGCATTGGGGCACTTAGCTTACCATATGCCATATTGTAGTCGAGTGCCAGTACTTCACTTGAAGGAGGAATACAATTTTTACTAATCTGGCTGAGGCATATACACTCAGGCAGATCTTATGAGAATTTGAAAAATTGTAGAAGTTTTTAACTTTTTACAAAGAATTAATTTATGCAAACAAATTTGATCATAAAAGCAATTTATATATAGATACTGCAATGCTCAAATTTTGTAAAATTTGTTTTCTTATATATAGTATATCATTTTCTTAAGTAGCTATTTATTTTTTACTACCATTTGTATTGCTGTAACTTTTTGTAATATTGCATTATGACCTTTGCTGTTCTTGTGCCTGCAAACAATGAACCAACTAGCCAATCAAAGAATGACTAAAGTCAAAATATATGTCTAATAGAGACCAAACAGCTGCTGTTTTGATTATAATGCCAGTCAGTAAATGTCACTCTACCCTTTGAATAATTTATAATTAAATGGAAAATAAATGCACTTTTCAAGTATACAATCAGTCATTATCTTTCTATAACCTTCTTATACACAACTGCTTCAAATTGCATAAATAATTAACTAGAAACATTATTTGAAAGAGCAGCTTTTGAAACATGACTACTTCTTAAGTTCCCTGCTGATATATTAATTATACATTTTCCTTTTGTTATTTTTATATTTCTCCTTCTTCTCAGTTAAATACATAACTTTATTACTTCTTATAGGTACCATTATGTGATGTAGTTGACCCTTTGGATTTTGAAGAATTTTTAAATTTACATCAAGATCTGATAGGACATGATTCTATTAATCATTTGTTGGAATTTCCAGAAGATGATATTGAAGTTGGAATTATTCCTCGGAAATGCCGTACCCTTGAGCCAATTATTCCCGAAGATGAGTAGGTATTCTAGGAAATTAGTGAATAAAAACAAAATTCTGAAAAATATTTCAGTGTTCTTCCCCCCCTCTCTTTCTTTTTTTTTCTCTCTCTCCTTTGTGTATTTTGTAGGTTATATATATTTTACAATGTATAACAACACAAGAGGAATAAAATAAATAATTTTTGCTTATATTTGGCTGGATTTCCCAATCATCAAATATTTCATCATCAAATCATTACAACTGTTTTAAGCATTATTCCTGAAAGGGAACTAATATCTTATCATAGGTCCTCTAGATATTGTATAAAACAAAATTAATTCAGAAAAGGCAGGCTGAGTATGATCTTTGAATGATTGAATTCCAGATCTTTGACATATTAATGCAGCACACTTACTGAGGTTAGAAGATTGTTTCATAGTTGATGCTGATTCTAAAAATAGAATTCAGATCTGTGGCAACTTCTGTGCAGCACAGTTGTCTTTCATTTAATCCTGTGTGAAGGGATATTCAGTCATGGTCTTCCAGAACCTTGCCATATCAATGATTGCAATGTACTTCTTATATTCTTCACCATCTTCCATCCCAACAATATAGCATCCTCAAAATGCTGACACACACACAGTGTTTGCTCAAATGACACAGCTCTTGTTTTGGAACTTGGTATCTTCATAACACTTTTTAGCCAATGACCACTTATCCTATAAAAGGCAAAATAATGCATTACTCCTACACCTGACACCCCATTCTCTATATCTGGGGTGCATCTGAAAAGATAACTAAAGTTCTTCGTAAATATAATCTCCATGCTTCTTTCAAGCCACACACTTATCTAGTACCTTCATCCATTTTTCAATGGATTACCCTCATTCTGTTGCATATTATGATATTGTACCATGTGCCTGCAGCTTAGCCTACTTTGGACTGGCTAGCAGATCTGTCTTGAAGGACCATAAGAATGACATTCACAATCATCTGTTTGGCGAGATAGAACTAGCAGACCATGCCCTGGATACCCTTTTAGCACAGAATTAAATAGAAGTCATCTCTGATGCACAGAAATTGCTTGAGGTCTGAGAGGCCATTTTTAGAATCAGCATTAGCTACAAAACATTCTCCTAACTTTAATAATATGGCCAGATTAATTTGCAAGATCTGAGAAACAGTCCTTCTAAGAAAACATTTTGCTTGACTTCTCTGAATTAACTTCATTTTATTCTCTCCCTAGAGGGCACCAATAAACATTAGTTTCTTTTCAGTTACAATTTGAATTGTTTCTGTAACAACCTAGTTGGGTTTATTTTATAACTATTATAACTTAATTTATGCTCTAATTGGAAATCCAGTGATGTTCTAACAATGAAGTATTTATTGTTAAAACTTAATAGAGATGCGTATTAATTATAATATAATTTTTAAATAATGGCTTCACATATGTAAAAGAAAACTGAATATAATATATTGCTCCTATATATTTCCCTTAATATGTCATGAGTTTCTTTCATGGAGAAGGTAGAACTGGTAACAACATTTAAATTTTGAATAGAGTCATACGGCATGCATATAATATCATTCTACTTTTGAGAGAAACTTGTGAGATGAAATTAAAAATTATCAACTCGTTAGTATATTAAATATACTTATTATATAAAAAGTATATTAAATATACTTTTCTTGTGCTAGCGTGTATAATATCATGTCTCAGTTGCAGCTGTACAGTAGGTGGAAACATTATTTGAGTTCAGAGATATGTGAATAGATGTATAATTAATTAAAAAAATTATAAACTATTAACAGCAATCACTTCTAAAAAAAACTAAGAAATGCATCAAATGCTTTTCTTAGTTTTTAGAAATAAGTACAATCTGTTCAATTAAGATTAGGACAGTGGCGTAGGAATTCACATGATTAAAAAAAAAATAGATGATCAAATTTGAACCTGCTGTAGTTTAGCATCTTGGTGTGGTTCCTGTGAACTCTGTCTAGTGTCGATGGCCTGAGAAGCAAGGCCTTAACATTCGAATTCCAAAAATCTTATATAATCTTGATGTTCTTCAATTCTAATAGTAGCTGAAAGGCCAGTCTGAATAGCAAAGATGACAAGAACAGGGTATTTGATGAGCAATAGGCAAAGATATAGGTGATAATGTACACCCTCTGTCCAAAAAGAAACCGAACTTTTGATAGAAAATAAAACACAGGCCAATTATAATTATTGAAATCATTTATTTCAATCAATATACTCTCCCTCAGCTTTGATACATCGTTTGGCATGGTCAATTAATTCCTTAAATGAATTTTTTATATCAGTTTTTGGGATACTGTTGAGGGTCATGGTTACTGCCGCTTGAACGTTTTCAATAGTGTTTTTTCCTTTTCTTTCATTGGCAAATGAAGTCGGGGGAAGAGAAAGAAGTCACAGGGTTTTAAATTAGGTGAATGCGGTGAGTGATCCAACACACAAACTTGGTTTTTGCTCAAAAACTCTCACAATGTTTGAACGATGAGATGGTATGTTATCATGCAAAAGTGACCAGCTGCCTGCATCACGATATTCATGGCGTATGCGACGAATTCTCACTATCAATTGCTTCAAAACTTTGAGATAAAACTCACCATTGACCGTTTGGTCAGGCAGAACAAATTCTTTGTGGATAATGCCCTTGGAATCATAGAAACAAATCAGCATTGTCTTTACTTTTGACTTCTCCAAGTGACTTTTTTTTCGGATGCCCCTCTTCTGGTGGTCTCCACTCAGTACTCTGGCACTTTGTTTCAGGCTCATACTCAAAACACTATGTTTCGTCACCAGTAACGATAGTTTCAAGAAAGTTTGAGTCCTTAGGTTTTAATGAGGTTCTTGCAGTATTCAATTCGATACATTTTTTGGTCATCGGTCAGCTTGTGGAGAACAAATCGCGAATTTAATTTACGAAGGCCCAAACTCTTGGTCAAAATGTTGTGCACAGTTGGTTTTGGAATCCCCAATTCATCTTCAATCAATCTCATGACCGATTTCGGGTTTTCTTTGATGAAATTACGCACTTTTTGGATGTTAACTTTGTTCAGTCCAGTTTTTGTATGGCCCAGCTTTTCGTTGTCCTCAAGCATCTCACGACCACTTTGAAATCCCTTAAACCACTCATAAACTTGAGTACAGGATAAACATTCATTGCCGTATGCTTTTTGAAGCATTTGATGCATTTTGGTAAAACTTTTACCAAGTTTAACACAAAAGTTAATCGCAGCTCTCTGTCTGAAACTCATTTTCCGACCTTTCGTCAAAACAGACTGTCACTCTTGGCACCATAACTCTGCTTCTAATGAAACAAATGTCATAAACAGTTGACACAACACTAATGAAGGTTGCCGCTTTCAACAAAAAAAAGATACAATAGGTGGCGCCACTGGTTTCTTCTATTTTCGAAAAGGTCGGTTTCTTTTAGGACAGAGGGTGTATCTTTGATTGGTGGTAAGAAAGATGACAACTGCTAGCTTGTTTGAAGGTGATATATTTATTTTTAAAGTATTTATTTATTCTGCTCTTCTGGTGTTATTTGCATAAAGTACTGTTATGAATCACTTACACCCAAGCCTTTCATTATATTTATATTTTGCAGGTGTGAACTTGATCCATATGTAAGGGATTGTGTGCATTGTTATACTTCGGATTGGGTAGTAGTCAACAGAAGGTATTTATTATTATTTATATTGTTTATTTGTATTTATTTATTTAATAAATTAAATTTATTAAATATATAAATCAATAAAAAGTAAAAAAAAGTTAAAGGTTTTGTTGAACTCTTACTAGTAGGTTAATTTCATAATGTAGTTTTATAATTTTGCTTTTTTAATTTTGAATTTGAATTTAATTTATAATTCACACATTGAAAATGAAGTGCTACCACGAAGATCAAAACTCAAGCACTGCGTATAGAATATGCTGTTGACTGCATGGGCTAACACTGCATGTTAGCCCATGCAGTCAACAGCAAACCTTAGAGAATCTTTTGGATCTACTTTCTAGCATATACAGTCTCAGTTCTGGCCAAAGTAATATTTATATCCACTCCAGTCTGTATTTCCACCTACTTTTCCTGACAGAAATCCAAATTGCAGCTTTTCACTACTTATCACAACTTTCCAAGTTACATGGTCTTCAATTCATTTTGACTTAAAGGTAGCATTTATGCATGTGAGCATTCCAATATACCATGCCAAAGAGTATCCAACTTAGAATTTGAAACTAATTTGAATTACTTTGTCTGAGAATCTCTCCACCACCATTCTATCAAATTCATTTGCCATCTCTATTGTTCTCCTAATGCCACCAACCATTCCAAACTTTTTGATTTCCTTTCTGTGAATGGTGATTTTCTTTAATCTGATTTTCCTAACAACCCTATCTGCCAGATCAACTGCATTGATCTGGCAGATAGAGTTGCCGAGACATTTGCTATCTCCAGTGACCTTACACCAGTCATTGCATGCCTACTCGAATACCAGGTTGTTATTTATTTATTTTTTCAATTGTCATTCTCTGTAAAGAGATTGCTTTATACCAAGTGTTAAGTAATTACACGAGAGTTTATTCGAATTGGGGTAATGACTTTTAACTCTATTTCTTTTAGAATCTGGAAAAATTATTGACTTGAGTACCAAATAAAACATATATACATTTAATGAAACTAAAACGTTATATACATTTGAAATAAAATATACCATAAGTGGCCCTCATCCAATGTGTCATCTTCCTTTGCTGCTTTTAACAAAGCATGGAATAGCTGCAAGAAATTGATAGTTTTCTTGCAGCTATTTCGTGCAAGAAAGGGTTCCGTTGCAGCTATTCTGGCAAGAAACCAGAAGGCAAAAGTGTTGCCTTCTGATTTCTTACCAGAACCATCTGTCATGATTTCTGCACAACACAACTTTTACCACTGTTATTCTTGGATGGTTCTCTTACATCATCACCCATAGAAAAAGCCAACCTTCTGATGTCTTACATTTCCCCTTAATTCATGTATGGTTGACCTTGTCAAAGGTTCCCCTGCCCCCAATCATTTCTAACACTCACCATGCAATGCCTGCTTTTACCTTTCATTAGAAAGAAATCAGAATAATTTTATCCAAATTAGACAGAAAAAAAGGCTCCTGTTTTGATAGCATTTCTCCAATCATCCTAAAGGTATGTGTACTCCAAAGTCAACTCCCATTCCATGTTGCTTTTTTACACTTTCATATTTCACTGTATCTATCCTGTAGCATGGAAATTAGCCTACATGCAACCTGTTTCTAAGAAGGGTGAAAAATCCTCATAGTCAAACTATAGCCCAATTTCCTTCACCTCAGTTCTCTCTAAAATAATTGAAAGGGCCTTCAGCATTCAACTTTTCATTACCTTGAAAGCATGTCACTAGTCTCTAGACAGATACCATGGAAAAATTTGGTGAATCTTAGATGGTTGTTTTTGATATCTCCAAGCTTTTGGCACGGTTTTATACACGTGTCTATTAAGTAAGCGTCCATCATATGGCCTATCCTGTGAATTATGCAACTGGATGCATATTACATGTGATGGTTGTGTGTTCCCTAACTATGGAACTAATGATGGGGGGGGGGTTCTCTCATCCACTCACTTCTTCCATATATCAGTGACACAGCTTTGCTGATGACAACACACTCATTCCTCCTTCTCATTTGATAAACGATGTCATACATAAATATTATAACCTCTAGAATAACAACCTCTACTTCTTTAAATTCTTATCTGCAAGCTAATCTTTGAGGAAGTTTGGACAACTTTATCAGTTTTAGTGCCAGCAAACACAATTATGCCTTATTTCCTACAAAAAAATAATAATTTTCTTCTAGCCTTATTCTGAACAACATCCAAATCTCTAGTGATGAGATCTTTTCTCTCTTCATTTGATTACTCTATGATCAAACCTCTCTTGACATTGGCATATTACAACCATTTCCTTGGCATTCAAAAATTAGGATTTCTTTTTTGTTCAAGGCATTACTTTACATCTAAACAGCACTATTAGCCCTATCCAAATCACATATCTGTCCAATTATTGATTATTGTTCACACATCTGGAGTGTCCCTAAGGGCTCCTTAAAAATATTTGACTTGCTACAGAAGAGAGCAGTTAGGCTGATTAATGACCCATCTCTCACCAGTTCACTCCACTCACTCTTATATACACATTCCTCTTATACAATTTCTGCTGCTTGCCTCTTCCGCAAATATTTCCATGGGTAGTGTTTGTCTGAACTGACATCAGTAATTCTACCACCCTCTGTGAAATCCATTGAAGCACACGCAACAACTACTTAACACCTTCAAGTTTAAATCCAAATCCACAGAATAAATTACTTCTCCTCCTCCTTCTTTATCCCTTCTGCTACTGCCTCTCTGGAGCAATCTCCATCTTATATGTTTCCCAGGGAATGCGATCTGCAGCACTTCAACTAAATGTGAACAAGTTTCTTCTTGCCTAATCTACATGTTATGTAGGTTTCCCAGCCTCTTGTGTATGAGATTATCATTAAAATTTTTTTTTCAGTTTTATCATTTTATAATTTAATTTCTATTTTTTAAAAATAAATATAATTCAGTATAAATTAATTTTGAATAAAGAGCGAATTCATTGCTATATATTTTATATTTTTAATCCACCAATCATTTTCCTACTATCTAAAATAACCTGTAGGATCTCTTCATTACATTTATTAACCATTGTTCCTTTGAGTTTGGCCTCATCAAACAAACTGAATATTCCTTCTCAAGTATTCCCCATTTAATTAATATGGAAATTAAACAGCAGTGGTCCAAGTATAAAGCTCTGTGGCATACCTCAAGTCACCTGCCTTCTCCTTGCTATTCAACTCCATCATATAACTATGACTTTCGGGTGTTTGTCCATCAGCCTCCTCTTACCCATGTTGTTAGGTTCATATCCGTTCCCATTTGTTCAGACTTATGTATATACAGGTGCAATACCCCCTAACATCATCATCATGCCTTTTTAAATTCTAGCAGTATCATCATATAAGCATTTCTTTTATACAACTCAGCTGTAACTTTATTACAGAAAGTGAGCTCCGCACAATAAATTACTGAGGCAAGACCCAGCCTTCACAAAGCCATTTTGCTTATGCATAGACTATCATATACCGTTCATCTATTCCTGACTTCTACCTTTGACCAAGTTTTCCGATTCTTTAGCCATCACTCCCAAGATGCTGATTTATCTGATTTTCTACCTGTCTTGGAACCTCTTTTATGTAAATGGAACTATCTTGTTTTCTTTCCATTTCCTTGGGAGGACATTACCAGTTTTGATAGTTAAATTAAACAGCCTATTTAGGGACATAGCCATTTCTCTTACGCTTTCTTGTAATACACAGGTTAATAGCCCATTCGCTTTCTTATCTGTATCTACCTTTATTCTCATATCACCCACTGTGACATCTGTCATGGAGTTATCTTCACCAACTTTTTTTTTTCACAGTTTAATTGACAATACAAAGAGAATAAATAAGTAAATAAATAAATAAGATTTATTTAATTATTTAACTGTGAATATCTCACTAGTTTTTACCCTGCATCTTTAGTGCTCAAACAGTTTGTCACAACAACAATTAGTTAATAGTGCCATTGATTTAAAATTGTAATGTACAACACAGAGAACTAAAATCCTAATTTGGCCCTTTCTGTTGCAATAAAGAGAAGTTTTAATTTGATCTTAAAATGACTGTTTTCCAGATTTTTAATAAATTGATACAGCCATACTTATTGAGATTTGGATAATGTTTCATAGCTGATGCTGCTAACTCCAAAAACAGTCTCTATGACCTTATAATGACTTCTATGTGGCACTTTGGTTTTTATTTCCGTCTAATCTTATATGAAAATCTAGTGTACATTCATGTCTTAAACCAGATTTTACACCAACCATCTTTTTGTATCCCCTTTGTTTCTAATAGCTGATTTACAACTTAACACATTTGTGCTGGGCACTGTTAGCACATGCGCAAAAAATCCTGCCAGAAACTAGCTTTAGCATATGTACGCCTCCATGCTGGGTGGTCACATATTTACAAAACACTTATATGGCACATTAGTTGCAACTTTTTCAGTAGAATTTTATTTGTAAAATTTTGTGAAGTGTCTTGATGATATCGAATATCTCAAATGTAATTCAAACTGATTTCAAGTTTTATATATATATCATCATCATCATAACGCTAATTATGGGTATAGATCATATTGGTCTGTTCCGGTCTCATTATCCATCCAATATCCTTTTTTTTTAGGTCTACCCTGCCTTCTCTTTCCAATTGGCTTATATTTTAGTATTTGTTTAGGATGTTGGCCGTTCGGTTTACATGTTCAATCCATTTTTGTTTATAATTGTTTAGTTTTTCTTCTATTGATTTTGTTTTTAGTTCTTTTAAAATGTCTTCAGTCCTTTTTTGATCTAATAATGTGTATTTTGCAGTTCTTCTCATAAATCTCATTTCACTTGTTTTTATTCTTTGTTTATCTTGTTTGTTTATTCCCCAAATTTCACTGTCATATAATAATGTGGGCACTGCTAAAGTATTGTATATTTTCAAGTGTGTTTCTTTTTGTACTATATTTGGGTTGAGTGCTCTATTTATCAGGCCTATAATCTGTAAAAATTTTGCAGTTTTTAATTTTATGTCTTTTTCTCCTTCATATGATATTTCACATCCAAGATAACTGAAAGTATTTATCTGTTCTATTATTTTATTATTAATAACTGTTTTGCTTCTAACTGGAGTTTGTCCACAAAATGCCATTGTTTTAGTTTTATCTATGGAAATTTTCATTCCAAACTGTTCTACTATAATGTTTAAATTATATATTGCTCTTTGTAAATTGTCTTCCTTATCTGATATTATTACCTGATCATTTGCAAATCATCATCATCATAATGAAATTTTGTCATGTTGTACCATCAATATAAAAAATGATGGTACAACATGACAAATTTTCATTTGCAAATAATAGCATGTTTATTTTGTTATTCTGGAAATTTCTATACCTTGATTGTTTAAGGTATTCCACCGAATTAATATTTCATTAATGTAAATATTGAAAAGTGTTGGAGACAGAGGGCATCCCTGTCTTACTCCTTGGTTTATAGATTGTTTTTCAGACAACTTTTCATTTATTTTTATTTTTATTTCATTATTTTTATATATATTCAATATTGCATGTAGTAAAATATTAGGTATATTTATTCTTTGTAATATATCAAACAGTATATATCTTTTTACTTTGTCAAATGCTTTTTCGTAATCTATAAACAAAAGCTGAGTTTCCAAATTAAATTCTCTTCTTTTTTCTATAAGTAGTTTTAAACAGAAAGCTGCATCCATTGTAGAGCATCCTTTTCTAAATCCATTTTGACATTCTAATAATATTTTTTCACTGTATATTTTTATTTTTTTCATTGAGTATTCTGCTATATATTTTGTGGCATGTATTCAATTAACTAATACCTCTGTAGTTAGCAGGTTTTGTTTTATCCCTTTTTTTTTAAAATATAGGTATTACTATGCTTGTATTCCATTCTATTGGTATTTGTCCATTTGTATATATTTTATTTAAAAATTTTAGTAATCTTTGATGAAATTTTTTTCCAGCAAATTTATGCAGTTCAGAGTTTATCCTATCTTCTCCTGCTGATTTGCCATTTTTTATTTTATTTAGGTTGTCCTTTAATTCTTTCATTGTTATCATATCATTTAAGGTATTTTGTAAGTTTCTTTTGTAATTATTTTTGATTCGAGTATTATCCATCCAAAGATCTGTAAAGTAATCCAAGAATTCTTGTACATCTATCTCACAATTTATATTTGCAGTTTCTTTTATATTACACACATACACTCATTCACATTGATCTTTTTGCTTTACATAAATGTTATACTGTCTGTATCCAATGATTGCATTATAAACAACTGTTATACATATTTTCTGGAACTGAAAATTTGAAAGACGATGTTAGGACAAATGTGTTTAGTTAGCTGCTATTAGCCGCTATGTTTAGTGCTACTATAAATCTGTTTTACTGCATGTATGCAGCATTTGTCTGTGTGTGTGTGGGGGGGTGTTTTTAATTTGAAGTGTCATTCCATTTCTCTAATTACAATAATTGTTGCCAAATCTGCTTCTGCTGTATTTAGTGATAAAAGAAAACTACTTGTCTTTCTCAGTATAGCATCTGTTGAGGAATGTTTTTCACGATATAGGACATTTTTATTCTAGTCATCGAAGACAACAGACATAGTAAAAATGTATCTATTCCTGAATATAAATGAATATTTCTATGTATTATAAGAAATGGTTGCTCTACAAGTTGGTCTTCTAGGTTTGAGTGATTATTTAAAGAGAGTGCAGAAGCACTTGTACACCAGCCAAACATAAATCAGAATGACTGCCTCTCTTTTTTTCCAAGATGTCTCATCCTCATAAATCACAAGTAATAGCATGTATTCCCCCCCCCCCCACACACACACACATACACACACTTTTTTTTTTCTAAATATAATGCTGTGCCATTCAATTATTTGTTTAAATGTCGTTAATTTTTTTTTCAAATTACTTTCATTTTAACTTTGGCCTGAATTGTAATCTCATTTTATCTCATAACCACTTGGCTCAGCTCTGTAAATTGGATTGATGTTCTTTGTTATAACTTCAAGAATTGTGATTGTGCTGATACACTGATGATGGCCAGTTAGTTTCTGGTCGAATTATTTGCAATAATAAAAATTATTATTTATTTTTGTGAATACATATGTCTAATAAACTTTATTATGTAACAAGTGCCATTAAATACTAGCCCAGAGGATTGCTGTGATACTGTGAAGGATGCTGACCAGCCAAGATAGAATAGTTGTGATTCCATTGTATAAAGTCCTGATCAGATCACGCGTGGACTAGTATGCTCAGATTTGGTCCCCAGGATTTGAAGGGATAAATTAACCTTGGAAAGAGTACAGAAGCAGGTAACAAAAATTATATCAGGACTCTACAATGTTAGTTATGAGGGTATGTGGACTGCAAAGTTGGGTACATAGAAGGAAATGTGATATGATTGAGACATTTAAACTGTCGAGAGGTAGTTACGTTGGGGAGGTTTTTCGTATGGTAGAACAATGGAAACAAGCGAGGACAAGGGGCCATCCCTGGAAATTGCAAAAGGAAATCATGAGCAAGAGGATGAGGAGTGTTTTTTTTTTTTTTTTTTTTATGGGGTGGTTAGACCATGGAATGCACTGCCTGATAGGGTTGTGAGAGTATGAAACAGTGAATGTGTTTAAGGCATGGAATGATAGGCTTTGTGTTGTCTAGAATGGCCTCTTGACTCCATGGAGGTCCTGAATAATAATAATAATAATTATAATAATAATAATGATTACTTTAAAAGGTTGTTAAATGAAACAAGGTGACAGAAAATGTATAGAAAATATGAAAAAAATCTGCTAATTGTGTTAATATATGTAGACTCATTGTTTTATTTTACTGAGTGATTTTGAATGTTTTTACTCTCCACATTTGTTTAAAGATATACTTCTTTTTTTTTTTTTTCCATAAGTGATTCAAGTCATACCATAAAACTTAAAATGTGGGAAAATGATCATTAATAAAAATAGTAAATTATCATATATATACTGATAAAATGTATGAGTTTATGAATTAAACAAAATAAGCCAACAATATAATTTTAAAATTTCACAAAAGAAAACAAAAGTCATGGCATTTAAAGGGACGGGATCTTCTTTGATCAAAAATAGTTATAGAAAATAGAATAATAGAACAGATGACATAGTTTAATTATTTAGGCTGCATTATAGTATATCTAAAAGTTAAAGATATAGATGAAAAATGAAGAAATTCAGAAAATCTGCGAAACAATTAAAAGGACCCTGAATAGAAAAAAAAACAAGAAAAGAAACTCGGCTAAAATTTTACAAAGTAATGGCCACTCCCACTCTGTTACATGGTTTAGAAACATGATTAAAAAGAAAGATGAAAGTAAAATACAGGTTGAAGAGATGAGATTTTTAAGAAAAATTAAAGGATGCACAAAATTGGACCATATAAAAATGAAGACATCAGAGAGGTGGATAGATATAGACCAAAGGGGGAGAGAGAGAGGAAGACCAGTGAAGCCAGAATGGGCAAATGCCTAATCTGTGAAGAGAAGTAGAAGAAGATGTATGTTTATTACTATTATTATTCTACTTTTTCTTTTTTAATCATGCTTGTCACTTTTCTGGCCTGCACTTTGTTCTTCATGCATCTGTTCACTGCAAACTGTCTTGTACTTCTTCCATAACAACTTCTTTTGTATCACTGCTTGCTTGATTTCACCATTTATTCATCTCACTCTTACTCTATTTATTACTCAACTCTTGGTATTCAGTTATGCATTGTTTGTGTTATATACTACCTTATCATTTCCCATGCACTGTCAACATCTTTTCTATCATTCATCAACCATGGAAATCAATTATGGAAAGAACTTTATCTCTCTTTCAAGCAAACTGCTGAATGCCAATTGTGCAATGGTGCCTGTAATGGCAGCACCTTTCATGATGTAGACAGGAGAAGAATTTCCTTTTTTCTATTCCCAAGTATGTGTAATAGAGAATGCTAACAGATACCATGATTTATCAGCTATTAGTACAAAGAAAATTGTGGTGTTTATCTTATCTTTAGTTTATAAAGATTATAGGAAATTTAGTAGAAAGATTAGAAATGGAATACTGTGATCAGAAATACTTTTAAAAAAAAGTGGCAAGTGTGGAGTTTATGGTAGTTATTAGTCCATGTCAGTTTATTCAGTTAAAATTGAAAGATACTTTATTGCTTTCTAATTCATATAGATTAAAGTTTCTTTGTGAGTCACAAACTTGTTATTTTTTTTAAGATGTTGTTAATTATTATTATTATTATTTCGGGCGACTCCAGGGAGTCCTTAGACTCATCGAGGGAGGCCCTAAACATCATGTCCACACAACTATACGACATTCTCACAGTATCTATCATACTTTGCCTTGAACTCACTCACCGTCATAGTACCCACAACAGACTCTGGCAGCTTATTCCACTCATTTACCACTCTAAAAGTAAAGAACCCAGTTCTAACACCCTTGCTAACCACACTCGTGCCCAGCTTCCATAGGTGTCCCCTAGTTCTCCCACCACCAGTCCTGATCTCAAAAACATCCTTTGAATTAATCCTATAGAATCCCTTTAGCAATTTGAATGTCTCAATCATATCTCCCCTCCTCCGCCTATCAACTAGTTTCTGCAACCCACAAATCTTCAGCCTGTTCTCATATGGTTCATTCCATAGACCTGCTATCATCTTAGTCACTCGCCTCTGGATCCTCTCCACCTCCTCCCCATCAAGAGGGAACCAAGGTGACCAAATCTGGGCACAGTAGTCGAGATGAGGTCTTATCAAGGCACGGTACAGAGGTACAATAACTTGCTTGTCTCTGCTCGTCAAGGTATTTTTCAACAACCAAGTGAGTTGATGAGCTGATTTAGCTACTTTTGCAATGTGCCCCCTAAACTTCATCTCCCTATCCACCAACACTCCCAAGTCCCTGGCCTCATCAATCTCCTGGAGTACAGTTCCACCAATGTGGTATACTGCTGCTAATCTTTTCACCACAACATGCATAACCTTACATTTTGTCACATTAAATTGACATCCATTCTCCTTAGCCAAGAACTCCAATCTATCCAAGTCATCCTGCAAGATTTTGACATCTTCTGCATTCATTATCGCCCTACCCAACTTTGCATCATCAGCGAACAAATGAACTGTTCCACTTAGATCCTTCCCTATATCGTTAATGAACAGATTAAACAGCAGTGGTCCAAGAACAGAACCATGCGGCACACCACTAGTCACAGACCGTCTTTTGGATTCTACTCCTGAATAAACTACTCTTTGATATCTTTCCATCAACCACCCACCTATCCATCTCACCAACCCTATATCCATTCCCATATGTTGTAGTTTATGGATTAGAATTCTATGTGGTATCCTGTCAAATGCCTTTGCCAGGTTCAGCAGTATCACTGTAAACCCATTACCCTTATCCAGTTCAGCCATCACCTTGTTATAAAACTTGAGCAAGTTACTGAGGCATGATCTACCCTTCACAAAGCCATGCTGTCCCATGTACAGTATCTCATTTTCATCAATCCATTCCTGTATTTTTCCCTTGACAACTTTCTCCAAGACCTTGACAACAACTCCTGATATGCTGATCGGTGTAATTTTCAACCGTAGTCTTGGATCCTCCTTTATGCAGTGAAACTATTTTCCCCTCTTTCCACACCTTTGGGACTAAACCAGACCCAAGACTCAGATTAAACAACATGGTCAAGTGCACTGATAATTCCTTAGCCGCTTCACGCAAGACCCGTGCCGGTATACTATCCAATCCCACAGATGTGTTCATGTTAAGGTTCTGTAATAGACTATTCACCTCCACTTCATTCATCACAATTCCCATATAAACTAATGGTTCCTTCATTTTTTCAATGTCACCACCTGGATGATATACTTTTTCAAAATGTGCGCTCAGTAACTCCACTATATCGACTGATTCAGTGACCTCCTTACCATCGTCATTCCTTAAAATCATCTTGCCATGTACAGTTTTTTTCTTGCTTGCAGCATATTGAAAGAACTGTTTGGGATTCTCTTTTGCTTGCATAGCTAGTTTCCTTTCATAATCCGCTTTTTCTTTTTTTACCATACTCGTTACCTTTCTGGCCTGCACTTTATACCATTCGTGTGCCTGCAGGTCACCCCCTTTCTTTAAATTCCCTCTACAGTTGTTTCTTTTTTTGCAGCTCAAGCTTAATGGTGTTATTCATCCATTTAACCCCTACTTGTTTTACTATTCGGACCCTAGGTATACAATCAGCCATAACCCCCTGTAAATGCTCCTTCACCACTTCCCATGCTCTATCGACGTCCAGCCCTTGCAGTTGTACATGCCATGGCATTGATCCAAGCAATCTCCTAAGCTTGTCATACTTGCCAGCATGGTAATTCCACATATACCCTGTCTTAATCGAAAATTCCACACCTTTAGCCACCTCCCAGGTCAAGACATTATGATCACTCTTACCAATAGGTGGCAATATGGTCATATTCATTACAGTCAAATTGTGAGATGCTATTACCAGGTCAAGCACTCTCACACCCCTAGTATTTTCAATTACATGCTGTCTCAGATAGTTATCCCTTAATAATTGAATAAAATCCATTTCCTTCCTCGCATGTGTCCTCTCCTCCTTCCAATCAATGTTACCATAGTTGAAATCCCCCATAATAATTACCCTCCTTCCACTCATTTCAGCAATTTGTTTATGCATACTATCTCCACCATCTATTCCATCACCTGGTCTATAGTGGCACCCAACTGTATATTTTATTCTGCCAGTCTCAATCTCACACCAAATAGCCTCAAATGAGCTCCTTTCACTATCCTGCAATACAACTTCAATTCTCCTTGATTGCAGTTCATCAGCTATCATCAATAACACCCCCCCCCCCCCATTTTATTCTCTCTGTCCCTCCTAAACACACTATAATCTACACATTCTATCCCACTAACTATATCATCTTCTGTCAGCCATGTTTCACTAATGCCAATAACCTGTGGCCAGGAAGAGCCAATCAAGGCCAAAAATTCTTCCTTCTTGTTCCTAATACTCCTGGCATTAGTATACATGAAATGCAGTGATCCCTTTGTCCCACCCCTATCTTTATGCGTTATTCTAAATGTCCCATTCCCATTTTTTGTCCTTAGTGCTGGCTCGGGTACATTATATACATTCTTACACTCAACTGTCTCACTGATGTAGTTCTAGTTTCCTTGGTTCTGTACATCCATTTTCACTTCATTCAGCAACACTTTTTCCAGTCTCTGCACACCAAGTCCATTCAAATGCAGGCCATCCATCTTGTATAAATCCTTTCGCCCATCAAACTCATTCCACACGTCCATGAATTCCACACCACACCATCTGCATAACCTGTGCATAATCTCATTTGTGATTATGGCCCTCTTTCTAAACTCCTCTCTGTCATACCACGGCAACAGACTCACCATTCTAACTCTGTCACTCTTTTCTTTCACTACCTTTAACAATACTTTCAAGTCCTCTCTCATAAAAAATTTATCACCTTTCAATCCATTCGTACCCGCCACAACTATTAATTCTTTTATCCTCTGTTTTTGCACTTTAATACTCTCACTTACATCCTTAAATTTCGCACCCGGTAAGTACGATTTAGTTAAACTCCCAGCTATCGCTCCTCTTAATAACGAGTCACCATACAACACTCTTTCCTTCATTTCAGAAACTCTCCCACTCTTGCGCTGTTTATTTACGTTAGTCGAATCACTCTGGAAAGAGTTTTGCAGGTGCTCTAATTCCTGCTGTGCATTTTGTATCACTGCACACAACCTAGCAATCTCACTTCCTACAAATAATTCCTCATTTTTTTTATCATTCAATCCATTTTTTCTCTCTGTATAGTTGCTTTCACTCTTTCTTTGATCACCACTCTCATTGCCATCTTGTACATCGCAGTTCCCTATCAAGCCACTATTTTCACTCACATTCTGGCTTTCTTCAACCATAACTGTCTCACAATCTGACACATACTTCAACTCCTCACTTTGCTTACACTTTCTGCACATTCTCCCACCACTATCACTTTCAATCCAAAATGGAGTGTGATTTTACTCACAGAAATAGAATGTGATGGTCGTAGCATTTTTCAAAAATACAGAAAAGATAAAAGAGGAAGTAGGTGTCACTGATCATTTCAGAAGAGTTGTGTTCTGTCTATGTGGAACTTGAAGACAACAGTAATGATAATAGCTTTGAGGCTATTTGGTGTGAGGTTAGCAAAATTTTAGATATTCAGTTGAGTATTGTTACAGGTCAGGGAATGCACATTGAGTTTCATCTGTCAAAAATGTTCAGATAGGTGAGAATGGTGAGTGACAGGAGAATTAAAGGATATTTCAGATTTTTTAAAATATATTTTTATTTATTTATTTATTTTAATTATTATATAAACTACCCAGAATCAAAAGAGTGATTTACAGATGCTGCAATTGACAGATTTGCATGCATCAAAAGAAGTTCTCATATATAATTTATGAGCAAAATTAGAGAAGCGAACAGATGACATAAGTGGGCATAATCATATTAAAATAAAGGTATTAGTCAGGAACTTGCTGTTTTAGTATTGAGGAATATTTGAGCTAATCTTTGATGGCATTGTTACCAAAATAGATTGGGCAAGGAGAGGTTAGTAATACAGGTGTTTGATTCAAGAATAGCAGGAAAAAAGACTCAGAGGAAGACCCAGACTCAGGTAGATTGATGCAGTTAGAAGTGCCTTAAAAGATCAAAATAGAAGATCTAACAGTATTGGAATCTGACAAATAATAGACTGATTTGGAGGCAAATAGTTGTTAGGAAGTTAGTAAAGCAAGGTTATTCATGTAATACTGTCATAATATCCTGTACATACTTGAGGGTACTTATCAGATGATATATTTGTATTTTATTATTATTTATGTATTTATTTTGTTGGGTGGATGATAAACTGTACCTGAAACAACTTCTAAGTATTTCATTTTGGCATTAAGAAATATTAATGATTATTTATAATTTTTAATATAGGTATCAGCAATTTAGTTCCAGCTGTTGTGTTAGAGACCATTTGGTAGAAAGAGCATCTGTTGTAAGAACTACTCCCAAGCAGGAATTTGAAGTTGATTTTGATCAGCAAGGTAATAGTAAAAAGTATGATGAAAGACAGCAATTTCACTCTTCCTTGCAACCACCATTAGCTGAGGATGAAGACACTTCAGTTAGTTATCATTCACTAATTTTATATTAGCTTTTCAGAATTTTATTTGTCAGCAGTTTTTCAGTTTAGAGGAATTATTAATTTTGCACCTCTGTATACTTATATTAAATTAGATAATTACATTTGAACATTTTACAATTGTCAGTTTGTGATATGTTTGTCCTTTTCAAGCTTATATAGCTTCTTGAGTTTATTAGAAAGAAACACACACACACACACATAAATGATGTCATTTGGCTGGAAGACTTTGGATGCATGAACATTTTAGAAGTATAATAGTTGTACGGTGAATCTTTTGTTAATTAATTAGCTAAAATTTGTAACTCAAAATTTCACTCTGATTGCAAAGTTAACAGTAATACCTTTATTCAGTTTCCTTTATATGATTAAGTTTGGATTCATTAACAGTTTTTTTTTTTTTTTTTTTTTTTTTTAATAACATGTTAAAAACAATTTTGTTAATAGGATTCTTCAGCACCTTCTTCTAGTCGACAGTCACTCCATTTGGGAGAAACACCTCGTGGGAGCTGGGCAAGCAGTGTGTTTGATCTACGCAACTCACAAGCAGATCCTTTAATTCCATCACTATTAGACCATGCACCAACTGAAGAAGTAGACAGATTAAATGAGGCTCGAAGGCTTGAAAATAGGCAAGATGTCTTATTTTTGCTTTATCCTCCCCAGGATGAGGTAAGTATAGGAATTTTGTAGATAAAAAAAAATCATAATAACATCATAATTTGTTACAACAGAATTATTTGCCTCTTCTATAGTTGGAAGGTAATTCTTTTTATTATTTTTAAGAAAACAGGATAGTATTTTCATGCTTATTTAAAGAGGAAATACAACTGTTATCTTGAGGTTGGGGAACTTTATACTTTATGGTGAAACGTTCTAAAATTAGGACTTTTGTGTAGAAGTAAAATCTTGTTGTAAAACAGAAAAAACAGAAATTCTTCGTTATTTTTAAAGCATTTTTCATTAATTCATTTTTAAAGCACATTCAGGAGAATTTGACTCACATCAGGTTGTTTTGGACATGCATATGCAGTTTTGAAATCCATAGGCAGTCACTTTGTCTTTGGGTATTCAGCTTGAAAATTAGGTTGAGGTAGCAAATCACCCACACTTTTTTTTATCTTCTTCCACTCTCTTCATATCAATGTATGTTTTTGCGTTTAGGTTTTATTATTAGTTTTGATTTATATATATATATATATATATATATATATATATACATACAGTGGTGTAGCTGGAGCTTTTGCTGCCCCCCCCCTCTCAATACAAAAAATACTACAAAAAAGTCAAAACGACGTATAGGGAAATAAATTAAAACACTATGTTTATTTTTGAAGTAAAACTTTAATTCAACATTCTAAAATGTTATTTTCCTTGCTTTTTGGTTAGCAGAATTATCGATGATATTGGCGAAGTCTATTTCATAGTAATGTAGGTAATTCTTAATCAATTTTATTTAGAAAAACTCCTCTCACAAATAGCAACATGTACAGCAATTGTGACGAAATTTCGCATTGGTATTGGAAATGAGTTCTCAAGACTGTATTTTAGAATTAACTGCAAAAGTTCAAAAAAGGTTCAAAGTGCCACCCGGGTCGGACCGCCCTCCCCCCTAGCTACGTCTCTGTGTATGTGTGTGTATGTATATATATATATATATATATATATATATATATATAGAAAGTTTTTTTAACTAAGGAAAAGTGATCAGAGTTTACTCCACCTTTACCGCGAGCTGCCTCAGACCTGAAAATACTTCAGGCGCAACTTGACTTACCGGTCTGTTTGCTTACTTGGGAAAAAGGATTAACACCAAGTTTATAAAATTGCTTGGTATCTTTAACACATATATATATATATATATATATATATATATATATATATATATATATATATATATATATATATATATATATATATATATATATATATATATATATATATCGTCCGCGCAGTTAGCCTAGTGGCTATGCGCTTTGCAACCATATGCCTGGGGAAGGAGTGTCCTAGGTTCGATTCCCGTCGGTGACGTGAGGAGCTGAAGGATCTTCCTCAGCCATAGCCAAGTTAGCCAGTCTTGGGCGTGGACAGCAGGGTTTTTCCCCCAGTTTATTCTGGGGTTTTTCATCACGCAAAGCAAACAAACTGGCCTTGAGAACTCAACACTACAGGCCATAGGATACACCGGGGCATAAGGCTGACCACCTTATCCTGTAAACGGAGTGAGGTCCGATGATCATTGGACCCTCGACACCGCAAGGTAAAAGAGGGTATAAAGAAGATGAGATGAGATATATATATATCATCTCATCTTCCTTTTACCCTCTTTTACCTTGCGATGTCTAGAGTTTTTTAATCATCAGACCTCAAACCATTCACAGGATAAGGTGGCCAGCCCTATGCCCTGGTGTATCCTGTGTCCTGTAGTGTTGAGTTCTCAAGGCCGGTTTGCCTGCTTTGCGGGATGAAAAACCCCAGGATAAACTGGGGAAAAAAACCTGCTGCCCACGCCCAAGATCGGCTAACTTAGCTATGGCTGAGGAAGATCCTTCAGCTCCTCATGTCACTCACAGGAATCGAACCTGGGACATTCCTTCCCCAGGCATATGGTTGCGAAGCTATATATAATTCACTGGAGCCTCCATAGCACAGTTAGTATAGACAAAGCCCTTTGTCAGAAAGACTTGGATTTGATTCTTGTCAGTGACGTGAGGAACCTTTATTTGATCTCTTTTGATGAAAGGTTAGCTGGTCTCATACAGAGGTAGGGGGTTTTTTCACCCAGAAACTCTGGTTTTTCATCCTCCAGAACAGGCAAACCGTCCCCATGAACACAGTCATGAATACGTCCCAGCCATATGCCAGTTCCGATTCCAGATAAAATTGGGAGGGTTGAGGAAAGCAATGGTGAACTACTCTGTAAAAATCTCACCAGGAACACTTTGTGGGCAATGCCTACAAAGTCACCTAGGGTCAGAAACGACTGAAAGGGAAAAACCAGTAATCTCACCCACAATAGGTTGTAAACTATACTACCATGAATATGTTCTTGTTGTTTTAATTATGTTAATATATTTTTACATAATTCAGAAACACTGCTGTAGAGACCAAACATGGAACATTTTTTCAAGCTGCTTAATTCAAATAAGTCTTCTTCAAGTATGCCTTGCATAACCTCAGGATCGGCCTCCTCTCCCTCAGTATAGCCACAGAGTTTTAAAAATATTATTATATTGTCACTCAATGAAGTATCTATTACAGCAAAGTTGAATTATTTGCTGTTGAGGGGTGATATGATTGAGACTTCAAACTTCTGAAATAGTCATATAGAATTTCAGTAGATGGAATTTTTCCTTTTATGGAGGGTGGAGAGAGGACTCAGGGGCATCCATGGAAGTTGAGAATAAATGCTGTCAAGAAGGGGGTTGGGGCTAGATTTTCCTCTCATAGAGTAGTGTGTGTGTGTGTGTGAAATGGATTGCCATTGAATGTTGTGTGTGTAAGTAGCGTGAATGAATTCAAGAACAGGTATGGCAGTGTGAATAGTATGGCCTCTTTCAATGAGTTCTTGACTTCCTGGAGATCCCTCTTAATAATAATAGTAATAATCGTTTTTTGAATAGACTGGATATATGAGTACTACATACATTAGGATAAGTACCACTACGTATAAAAGATTGTAAATGTGATAAACAGACAGACGTTAGCTGGAGAACAATGTTTTAGTACAACAGGAGATATGCTATCTGGATCAGAAGACTTTTTAATGTTCAGGTTGTTAGTAGTTTTCTGATGTCTCTTGCTTAAAAAAACTACAGGAGTTATACAGTACTCTGATTCTGATATGGTAGGAGGTAATTTGCCTTGGCATAGGGGTGTCGAGGCTAGCTGGTGAAAGGACGTACTGTCCGAGAGCTCCTGAAAGATTTGGGATTTTTGTTGATTTATAAATATTTTGTTAGATTTAATTGTGTAATTTTAGTATATTATTGTAGTTTTATTAGTGTAGTTAGTGTACTAAAGTGTTTTATAACATAATCTATGTCGGGAAGTCGCCGCTAGAGGGATTCGTAGTGTGTTCGTGAAAGCTCCAGATAAGATAAGCATTATTTTCAGTTATTGTTGATAAATTTACTTTAATATTGCGTAGTTTTGTTTGCCTTGCATATCTTAGTGCGTCTGTTTGTGTGTTTTTGGTGTTTATAATTTGATAAAATACGTTACTAGTAAGTATGGCTCCAGTACGAAGGAAAATGGCGGCCAGTAATGATGGTTCGCCATCTTCTTTCAAGAACGGTAATGTAAAGGAGATGATTCAGTGTACTATCTGCGAAATGTACACTTTGCGGAGTGCGGTCAGAGTGTGGTTAGATGATAATAAAGGAGTGAATGTGTGTAGAAAATGTAGGGAGAATGAGGAATTAAAGTGTATTTCGGATCGTGAGTGTGATATTTTTGTCAAACTTCAGAATGAAGAAAATAGGGATATGACAAGAATCGGCAAGGTTGTACCAGAGAATTGTGTGAGTGTGAATGATAGTATTAATAGTTTTACAGAGAATAAAAAAGATGAGATAGATGCAATGAGTGAGATCGCGTTGTTGAATGGTGCGATACAAATGGCAAAACAGCAGCTAGAGTGTATGAGCAAAAGTTGACTGAATGAACCAACAAATAATAAAAAGTATGACAGGAAAAATAGGCGTCTGAGTGTGAACATGAACAAAATGAAGGATAGAGTGCTGTATGGAGACTTGTTAGTACGAGGTGTGTTAGTAGAGGATTTGACAAAATCATACCAACCTGGTGCGACCATAAAGGATGTAACTGAGTCTATTAGAGAGCAAAAGGAAAGGGTGAAAGAAATGATTGTTGTGGCAGGTACAAATGATTTGAAAGGAGATAAAATGGAAATGATAGAAGACCTGATTGAATTGTTTGAGGTAGCAAAAGAAAAGAGTGAGAGAGTTAGAATGATTAGTCTTTTGCCATGGTATGACAGTGAAATGTTTAAAAGGAAGGCCATAATTGCGAATGACTTTATGCGTGGGTTATGTATGACGAGTGGTGTGGAATTTGTGGATGTGTGGAGTGAGTTCGATGGGCGAAAGGATCTATATAAGATGGATGGCTTGCATTTGAATGGATACTGTGTAAGAAGACTTGAGAAAGTGTTGCTGAATGTAATGGATGTGCAAATTCAGGGAAACTAGATATATTAAGGGGGTAGATATACAGTCCTTAGGGAGGCAGTTGAATGTATGAATGAATATAATATGCCCGAGCAAATAAGGACAACAAATCAGAGTGGGATTGTTAATATAAGGCATCAAGGTAGGGTTGGGGCTAATGGGGGTCTTAAATTCATGTACACTAATGTTAGGAGTGCTTGGGGTGCTTGAGGGTCAAAGCTGTATAACTGAGAGGAGACCTCCACATAGCCTTTAAAGGAATGCGGAGAACCGACCAGGGCTTCTGACCTAATGTCCAATCCTCACCTTCTCGTGGTGCACCCTGTTGGGTATCTACTTTGATACTGAACGAACGAGGATGGGCTGGCAATTTGGGATTTAGCCGACCAAATTGTATTCTTATTGGTTAAACCAAAATAAAAAATGATGGTACAACATGACAAAATTTCATGCCGGCTGGGGCGTCGCCCGGTTAAACAAGGCCCCCGTTGTTTTCGCCAGGGAACCAGGGCGAACAGCGAAAAGTCAGCTACTGGAACAAATCTGAAAACAAACCCCAACTCAACATCACCAGAGTTAAAGATCGGTACTATCAACGTAAGAAGCCTGAATGGCAAAGAAATGGAGCTAGCTGAGGAATTAGATAAGTACCAGATCGACATAATAGGGGTGACTGAAACAAAAAAGACCAAAACTGGTGAGATCTTTCTGAGCAATAAATACAAAATGTTATATTCAGGCACTAACAATCAAGGAAAAGAAGGAGTAGCCATAGTATTCAACACAAAATACGAGGCTAATCTTCTTGAATGGCAGTCAGTCTCAAGTAGAGTAATGTGGGCAAATATGAGAATGGGGAACTGGACAATGAGACTTATTTGTGCCTATGGTCCCACAGAAGGTTCTACTAAGGTAGAAGTGGAGGAATTTTTTGAGGCTTTAGAAAAAGCAACTGACACAATGAAAAAGGAAAAGTTGGTCCTTGTTGGGGATCTAAATAGTAGAGTAGGAAATGATTGTGAGACATACAAAAATATTTTGGGAAAATTTGGAGAAAAGAGCAAAGCTAATAATAATGGCAAATATCTGTTGGATTTCTGCTCAGGACATGGACTGGTTATTACTAACACCATGTTCCAACATAAAAATGTGCACAAATTCACATGGAGAGAAGAGGCAAGGAATAAGAAAAGTCTCATTGACTATGTTATTGTTGATAGTGATGTTTTCTCCCTGGTGCAGGACACCAGAGTGTACAGAGGATTTGAAATTGGAAGTGATCATTATTTAGTCTTGAGCAGGATAAAATTGAATTTCATATTGAAAAGAATAACATGTAAGAAAGTTTTAAAGCGAATAAAAGTTGAGCAGCTCTCAGATGTAAACTGTAGACTAAAATACAGAAATATTATTGAAAAGAAAATGAAAGAGTTTGAGAACAGGAATCAAACCTTGGAGATTCAGTGGCAAACTCTGAAGGAAACATTGCTTCATTCTGCCAGAGAGGCGTGTGGTGAGGTTGTGTGCAAAGATAAAAAAATCAGAACTCCCTGGTGGACACAGGAAGTTAAAGAGGCAGTGAAGGAAAAGAAGAAAGGATATCAAAAGTTCCTGGCAAATAAGTCAGCTTTTACTCTTACAGAATACAGAGACAAATGTAAGAAAGCTAAACAGTGTGTAAAACTAGCTAAACAAAAGTCATGGGAGGACTTTGGCAAGAATATAGAAAATAAATATCAAGAAGGTGGCAAAATATTCTGGAGGTTGTTGAAGAAGCTTAGGAATGGAGGAAAGAGTGCTGTAAAAGGAATTAGAGATGATAAAGGTGAAATGAAAACAGGAGAAAAAGATATCCTTGAAGTATGGAGTAATTACTTTGAAAAACTGCTAAATGAAACAAGCAGTGATGACAGCACAGTGATAAAAAACACTGACCAGGCATGCAGTCAGGAATATATATCCATACTTGAAGTAGAAAAAGCCATCAAAGGCTTGAAATGTGGAAAGGCAGCAGGAGTAGATGATATTCGACCAGAAATGCTGAAGTATGGTGGTATAAGAGTCTTACAGTGGCTGCACTGCATAGTTCAGAAAGCCTGGACAGAGGGACGAATTCCCGATGATTGGAGTAGAGCTCTCATAGTACCCATATATAAAAAGGGAAATAAAACTGAATGTGAGAATTACAGAGGTATTTCCCTACTGAGTGTTCCTGGCAAGATCTATGCAAGTATACTTGAGAAACGGTTGAGAAGAATTGTGGAAGAAAAGCTTGGTGAAGAACAAGCTGGATTCAGGCCAAATAGAGGCTGTCAGGATCAGATCTTCACTTTACGACAAATAGTCGAGAAAGCATGGGAATATAACAAAGATCTGTATTTAAGTTTTGTCGATTTGGAAAAGGCATATGATAAGGTGCCAAGAGAGAAGCTATTCAATACGCTGCAGTTATATGGTGTCAATGGGGCATTATATCAAGCAATACTTAGTCTTTATTTGAGTTGTGAGTCAGCAGTTAGAACTGAAGGAAGTACAGGAAGATGGTTTAATGTTAAATCTGGTGTGAGACAAGGATGTACATTATCCCCTCTGTTATTCATTATCTATATGGATCACATTATGAAGGAATGTGGTATTAAACCTGATATCAAAATTGGAGATGTTAATGTCAGCTCTTTGCTTTATGCGGATGATGTTTACTTCTAAATAAATCCGCTACAAGTCTGCAAGATTCTCTGACTAAATTGAATAGCTGTTGTAATAGATATGGTATGAAGGTCAGCAATAAAAAGACAAAGACAATGAAAATAGGCAGAATCATTGAAAATGTCAACTGTGTTGTGAATGGAGAACCTGTGGAACAAGTAAAACATTTCAGCTACTTAGGCACAATTTTTACTGAAGATGGTAAACTAAATATAGAAATAGACAACAGAATCAGCAAAGCTGGTATTGTGGGAAGTCAATTGAATAAATTCATATGGAATAAGAAAGAAATTAGTCGGAACACTAAATTAGCTGTATACAAGACTGTGTTCAAACCAATTTTAACTTATGGATCTGAGAGCTGGGTCAGAAGTAAAACACTTGACCAAAGACTAGAGACCGCAGATATGAGAGTCCTGAGAAAGATTAGAGGCGTGAACAGATGGCATAAATGGCAATATCATATTAAAAACGAGGATATTAGGAAAGAACTTGACATTGTCAGCATCCAGGAATGCGTTAGCAGAGCTAATCTCAGATGGTATGGTCACTTAAATAGAATGGGAGAGGAAAGATTAGCAAAACAAGTGTTCTCTGCCAGGTTGGCAGGAAAACGACCCAGAGGAAGACCAAGATATAGGTGGATTGATACGGTACAAAGTGCCTTAGACGATAGAAATATAAGATCTGATAATGTTGGAGTCTTGACAAGTAACAGACTGATTTGGAGGAAAATTGTAGATAGGAAGTTAGTAATGATGTAATTTTTTCATGTAGTACTGTCATATCCTGTACACCCCTTGAGGGTACATGGCAGGAATTTGATGATGATGATGATGATGATGATAATGTTAGGAGTATTAGGAACAAGAAGGAAGAGTTTTTGTCAATGGTTGACACTTCCAGACCACAGGTTATTGGTATTAGTGAATCATGGCTGACTGTAGATAATATAGCTAGTGGGATTGAATGTGATGGGTATAGTGTGTTTAGGAATGACAGGGAGAATAAAATGGGGGGAGGAGTATTGTTGATGATAGCTGATGAGCTACAGTCAAGGAGAATAGAAGTTGAATTGCAGGATAGAGAAAAGAGCACATTTGAGGCTATTTGGTGTGAGATTGTGGCTAGCAGAACTAAATATACAATTGGGTGCTGCTATAGACCAGGTGATGGAAAAGATAGTGGTGACAGTATGCACAAGCAAATAGAAGAAATGAGTGGAAGGAGGGTAATTATTATGGGAGATTTCAACTATGGTCGCATTGATTGGAGTGAGGAGAGGACACACGGGAGGAAGGAATTGGATTTTATGCGGTTATTAAGGGATAACTATCTGCGACAGCCTGTAATGGAAAATACTAGGGGTCAGAGAGTGCTTGACCAGTAATTACATCTGAGGATTTGGCTGTAACAAATATGACCACATTGCCACCAATTAGTGAGAGTGATTATAGGGTCTTGACTTGGGAGGTGGCTAAAGGTGTGGAATGTTCAATTAAGACAGGGTACATGTGGAATTATCGGGCTGGAAAGTATGACAAGCTTAGGAGTTTGATTGGTTCAGTGCCATGGCATGTACAACTGCAAGGACTAGAAGTTGATAGCACATGGGAGGCAGTTAAGAAGTGTTTGCATGAAGCAATGGCTGACTGTATACCTAGAGTCTGAATAATAAATCAAGTAGGGGTTAAATGGATGAATAACACCATTAAGCTTGAGCTGCAAAAAAAAGAAACAACTATGGAGGGAATTTAAGGAGAAAGGTGACTGGCAGGCACATGAACGGTATAAAGTGCAGACCAGAAGGGTAACGAGTGTGGTAAGAAAAGCAAAAAAGGATTATGAAAGAACATTGGCCATGGGCTAAAGAGAATCCTAAACAGTTTTTTAGATATGTAGCAAGTAAAAAGAAAAATGTACATGGAAGAATGATTTTAAAGAATGCCGATTGTAGGGAGGTAACTGAATCAGTTGATATAGTTGAGTTACTGAGTGAGCACTTTGCAAGTATATATCATCCAGGTGGTGACATTGCAGAAACAAATAAACCAGTAGATTATACGGGAATTGTGGTGAATGAAGTGGAGGTGAGTAGTCTATTGCATAACCTCAATGTCAATACATCTGTGAGATTGGATGGTATACCAACTCGTGTCGTATGAGAAGCAGCTAAAGAATTGTCAGTACCCTTGACCATTTTGTTTAATTTGAGTCTCGGGTCTAGGTTAGTCCCGAGGGGGTGGAGAGAGGGGAAAATAGTTCCACTGCATAAAGGGGATTCCAAGGCTGCTGTTGTAAATTACCGACCGATTAGCATATCAGGAATTATTGTCAAGGTCTTAGAGAAATTAGTCAAGAAAAGAATACAGGATTGGATAGATGAAAATGGGATATTGTATGGGGGACAACATGGTTTTGTGAAGGGTAGATCATGCCTCAGTAACTTGCTCACGTTTTATAACACAGTGACGGCTGAACTGGATAGGGGTAATGTGTTTACAGTGATACTACTGGACCTTGCCAAGGCCTTTGACAGGATACCACATGGATCCCTAATCAGTAAACTGGAGCAGATGGGGATAGATATAGGGTTGGTGAGATGGATAGGAGGGTGGTTGAAGGAGAGATACCAGAGAGTGGTTTATGCAGGAGTGGAGTCTAAAAGACGGCTTGTGACTAGTGGTGTGCCGCAGGGCTCTGTTCTTGGACCACTGCTTTTGAATTTGTTCATCAATGATATAGGAAAGGATTTGAGAGGAAGTGTTCACTTGTTTGCTGATGATGCAAAGTTTGGTAGAGCAATTGTGAGTGCACAGGATGTCAAAATTTTACAGGATGATTTGGATAGTTTGGAGGACTGGACTAGGAAAAATGGATGTCAATTTAATGTGGCAAAGTGTAAGGTTATGCACTTTGGGGTGAAAAAAATAGCAGCAGTATATCGTATTGGTGGAACCGTACTCCAGGAGATTGATGAGGCCAGGGATTTGGGAGTGTTGGTGGATAGGGAATTGAAGTTTAGGGGGCACATTGCAAAAGTGACTAAATCAGGTCATCAAATCACTTGGCTTCTGAAAAATACTTTAACATGCAGAGACAAACAAGTTGTTGTTCCTCTGTATCGAGCCTTGATAAGACCCAATCTGGATTACTGTGCCCAGTTATGGGCACCAGGGTTTCTTCATAATGGGGAGGAAGTGGAGAGGATCCAGAGACGAGTGACCAAGATGATAGAAGGTCTGTGGAATGAACCTTATGAGAATAGGTTGAAGATTTGTGGGTTGCAGAGATTGGACGATAGGCGAAGGAGGGGTGATATGATAGAGACATTCAAATTACTGAAGGGTTTCTATAAGATTGATCCAGAAGATATTTTTGAAAATATGACTGGTGGTGGGAGCACTAGGTGCCATGCATGGAAGCTAGGCAAGAACGTGGTTGACAAGGGAGTTAGAGCTAGGTTTTTTACTTGGAGAGTGGTGAATGAGTGGAATAAGCTTCCAGAGTCTGTTGAGGGTGCTACGACTGTGAATGAGTTCAAGGCAAGGTATGATAGATACTGTGTCAATGTCAAATAGTTGTTCTTGACATGATGTTAGGGCCTCCCTCGATGAGTCTGTCGACTCCTTGGAGTTGCCTGGAACAATAATAATAATAATAATCTATTCAGGTGTTGGAGGAGGAATGATTGGTGTCATTAAGATGAGAGAGAGGGGATGGAAGTGCAGGTCAGCAGAAGTTGTGTCTGATGACCTTAGCAAGAAAAATATTTCATGCCTGTGGAACCCTGTGGAAATGGTATTTGCATTCATAGTGCTTGGCTGCCTGAAGAATGATGGTTCGAAGTTCAGTTTTAATTGCCAATTAGAGGAACATTTTCTAAGCTTTTCTTCAACCATTTAACGTAATTTTTTGGCATCTTTAATTTATAGTATAACCAAGTGAAAAAAACTTTCAGTAGTTGATCGTGTTCAGACAATATTGGAAGAGTTAGTTGATCTCTGTCATGAGCAAATGGGTTTTTTCTTACCGAAACGTAGGTTGTTCAAAAGGAGTACCTTTTATTAAATCATTGCCTTTTTTTTACTCCAGTTTAATAAAGACATTGATGATAGGTATTTTACACATATATTGAAAGAAAAATTATTTAAGAAGAGTAATTTTTTGACATTCCTTTATAGAACTCTCATTTATTTTAAGCTATTTGATGAAACAGCATCAGAAAATATAATTGGTAAAAATATATAACTGAATTTAAAAATGAATGCTTAAGACCATGAAAAATGAACTATAAAACAAATATTTAGGACTGTCAATTAAATTAAGAGTATATTAGAACCTTTTTAGAAGAGAGTAGAATAGAGATAAAAGTATATGGAAGTTAAAAATATGGAGATTAAAAATATGTAACTAAAAACAGATGAATACATTACAGTGGTTCCATAATAGGCTCATACTAAGAATGAACTACATGTCATACATGTCGATAAGGATATGTGCTTTGCATTATGGAATACTGAGGCAAGTGATTTGCAGGCAGTAGCCTCAGTGTACAAGTAGTCCAGTCGTTAAGTTACTTCACGTGCAAACTTTGTTTGCTTATGCTTGGATAAAGGATTAAACCAAGAATATAATTTTTTGCCAACTTTAATTTATAGTAACCAAGTGAAAAAACTTTCAGTTTATGATTGTGTTCAGACAATATTGGAAGAAAATGAGGGATTGATTATGGCCTTCAAAAGAACTTTGTTTCATGAAAAATGCAAATAGAAGAGACATTAAGGGAGAAAAGAATGTCTGTGAGACTCAGTAATTATAGTTAGTCTGTAAGAGAGTGGTCATCAGTTAATCAACTTGTTCTAAAAACAAATGAAGTTTTTGATATCCTTTAACTTTGAACACCTCATTGTTTTTTTTATATATATCATCTATAAACAAAACCAATGAAATTACTAACATTCATTAACCCTATTTGAATATAAGAATTGTGTTCTAGACATCCCATGGTAGTTTGGCAAAAATTACTGAAATATAAAGGATAAAAAATTCAACTCTGACCAATATCAGTTTTGTTTGTATACAGTTATATGTCCCTTGGGTGATATTTGTTTGCTGCTGTGCAGTGCATTATTTTTAATTTTGAGTTCAAAACTGCATGTATCTTCAAGACTGGTTGATGAATAATTCATCTTTCCCATTCCCCACAACTGCTCCCCTTTTATTTATTGTCAAAACATTTATAAATTATAGTTATTATAATACTCTTTTGCACAATGGAATTTAATGAAATTTATATTAGGATCATTATTAAAATGTATCACATCTGTACAGTTTTGGTTTTGTTAGGACTATTTTAATGAAAAAAAATTGACAAAACAATGTGTCTTCAGTTATTTTGATAGTGTGACAGTGTCACTATATCTTCTTCTTTTGCAGCTTCTCCCACTTAAGTGTAACTAGAAAATGGCATTACAAAACACTCCATGTTATGATTGTTTACAATCCCGTTTTTACATGTTGGCTTATGTACTGTTGACATCTGATTTTGCTTTTGCTAATTTTGAAACTGTAAATCATCTGACTAAAACTAAAATTTTATGTGGCTTGATAAAATTTAATGGAGATTCTAAATACCAAATATCACTAAATGTCAACCAAGCAACGTAGAATTATTATTACCTAACATCTCCAGAGAGTCCAGACTCATTAAGTCCAGACTCTGTCTCCACCAACTACAACAAACTGCAACTACCATCATCATCATCCACACTAATGCAATTTACCACCCATCATCATCACTAGTTTTTTACAGCCAATCACAAACATCCATGCCCACAGCGGGATTCGAATCCACAGCCTTTTTGCTGGAGAGCGGATACGCTAACCACTTGGTCAACCAGGCGAATTTGCGAGTTTGATTCTGATTGAACCAAATTGAATCAACTACGACTATTCTACAGTTCTAGCATACACCATATATCATAAATTTTATTAAATTCCTCTCATCCTGACCAGAGTTAAAGAAATATATAATTTTATGTTGGTTGCACTTTTGCAAATGGTCTGAATAAAATGAAAATTAAGATAGCTTGACTTATTTTTATAAGGAATTAAACTACTTGATTTTGGTAAATTTCATTTAACCAGAGAGCATCTCTTTGACTTCTTACGATAATAATAATATCTGTTTAAGTAATATCTTTTGCATTTTGTAGCAATGAAACTGTACCCATTTTTATGCATATGGCAGCACTGCTTTGGATAGATGGATTTTGATAAAATTTAGCATTGGAGATGTTTACTAAAATTAAGATGAAATTTAGTTTACTCAACATTGAAAAATATGAATCACCATAATTTCATGGTTATTGCATGAATTTCCTGATTATGATAAGTCCAGGTGCTTTTATGCAAAACTTTATAATTGTTCAATGTAATTGCTGATTCTTTTTGTTTTCATCTTGCAATTTACTCTCACTATAAGCAACACTGCTATATCAAACACTGAAAAGTCCTAACCAATGCCCTAAAAGTTAGATAGGACTTTGTTTAGGACTTTTAATCCTAACCAAAGGATAGAATTTTGTATGGATACATAATCTTATGCTATAAGACATTCACTATAGCAAACAATTCCTATGGTCCTCAGGAATTTGTTATAATGAAACACTAGTCATTTGTTATATGTGCAGGCTAGGAAGAAAGGTATGTAGTTTAAATTACAGGTGTATTGTTATTTATAAAATGTACATAATTATATAGAAAATGAATGAATGACAAAATTTATATTACAATCAGTAAGTTTGCAGACTGATTGGAAAACATCAGTCATCACATTATTTTTATCACAATCATCATAATCAGACTTCCAAAGCATCACAAGACTCATTACTAAAAGTTATTATCTAACAAAATCCATGTCATTTTGTTCACTCTATTATTTTTACACTGACTATATATTCTGGAAATGCATTCTATATTCTGTATACTCCAGGAAAAAAATCTTCTCCTCACTTTCTTGTTCACAGTCTCTTTCCCAGTATGAATTTATACTTCTATCCCTTCATCTGTGAAAAATTACTTCTATATTGAACTGTTGCAAACCCCTCACCAACTTATACCCAATTAATCAAGTACATAGCATTTCGGCCTTATATCAGGTGGTGTTAAATAGATAAGTAGCATAAAAAAAATAATAATAAAATAAAAAGAAAGAAAAGAAATGATAGTACAATGAATGGTCTGGTATGATAAAGAGGATGAGATCAGATTATTTACCAATTGAAATCCAAAAATGTTCTTTTACTATATGCCAAGTAAAAGATAGAATGATTATAGAAGGAATGTATGCAGGAATTATAGAAGGAATGATTATGACTAATGTATGCAGATGATAGGAGCTTAATAACAACAGAAGAAATTCAATTACCGAAGAAACATTTTGTGTGAGATGATATATTTTCCAGGTGGAGATATCCAGTGATAGACATAATAGGGACTGAAAAATAGATGTGGTAAGCTGTGGGAGCTATGCAGTTAGTTAGGATATTAACCTTTAAGAGCTGAAAAGATTTGGCTGTTTCTCTTGTCAGGTTGTGTTGTTTAAGTATCAGTACTAGTAGAATTCCAAGGGAGTGGAAGGAGGTTTAAAGAGTGTGTGAAGGAGGCTTGATTATTGATTATTCAGTACTTAAGTGTAGCAGTTTAGCTATTGGAAAAAATGTTTATCGTTAAAATTCAGAAAGGATGAATATGATTATTGTGTAGAAGATAGCACAGCATTGTAAAGGGGAGGTCTTACTTTAATAATTTGTAAATTTAATCAGTTATTTGTGTGATGGTTCAGTTGGATAAAAGAAATGGCTACAGTGTGATATTACTGGATTTTATAGAGGTCTGACAGGATATTATATAGAATGGTATGCTGATGGTACGAAGATATCTTCAGCTTCATATCCATTCCCATTTTTCTACAATTTAAGATAAGAATGGGGTTAAATGACAAACGTTAATGATTAGAATGTGGTGAGGGTGAATATCTAGTTGTTTGCAAATGATGCTAAACTGAAGAGGAGAATCGTAAAAATGACAATCTATTCAAATGATCCTACAGGATCATTTGAATAGATTGTCATTGTGCGCAAAAGATATGTGTTTGCCAATTCAGTATGGCAATATGCACGGGTGCACTTTTGGATCTGAAAAGATTATAAGCAGGTGTACTGCAATACACCTGCTTATAATCTTTGCACTGGATAGGATTTCTGAATTTTTGGAAAGGGGGGGGGGGCTAGGATTTTAACATGATGGTGAACAGGTCGTTGAAACTGAGCGTACATATTAAAGAAATGAAAAAATATCAAAAACGGTAACACAGATGTTGAAAAACAAGTATACTTAAAGAAATAATTGCCCCTCTTTATAAGACTTTAATATGACTACACTGGATTACTGCACTCGGATTTGGTTGCCAGGATTTCTTGAGAGATGAGGAAGCATTGGAAAGGATTAAGAGATGAGTGACCAAGATGCTGTTATGGCTGTGGTATGTCCCCTGTAAGAATGGATTAAAGATTTTGGGCTATAGAATTTGATAGTTAAGCATAAAATAGAGGATATAATAAAACATATATTGCTAAAGGGATTTTCTATGATCAGTACAGAAGAATTTTTTTTTCAATACACAATGAGGGAAGATAACAAAGTTTCATCCCTAAAATTTGAGTACCATATGGATAGAAAGGATGTGAGGGCTAGAGTTATTTTCTTGGACAGCATTAAGCAACACTGCATTTTGTTACTAGAGGTGTTTGTTACATGTACATTTTAGATGAATGAGTTTAAGAAGTGTTGCGATAAACATTGTGGATAATGGTTCTTGGATGCTTTCTGTTCTTGGATTTTGTTATTAACAATAATAATTTCAGTAATGAATTAATATTAAAAAATGTCTTTTATGTCTATTCAATGAAAGCTTATGAAAGTAATAATAAAGAAGAAATATATGTTATAGCATTTACTGTTGGAAGTTTTCCCACTTGGTAATACTATAAATTAATGATACCAAGAAATTATATTCTTGGTTTAATCCTTTATCCAAGTGTAAGCAAACAAAGTTTGCACCTGAAGTATTTTCAGGACTGGGCAACTCGTATATAGAGGTTAATGACTTCACTTCAATTGCCTTAGTGTTCCATAATGCAATGCACATATCCTTACAGATATGCATTATAAGAAGGGCTGCTACCCAGACCGGTTTCAATCTTTATTGAGGAGAAAAAGTAAATGGTTGCTCATCATAGGCCTAGAGTAATTAGTATAGGAGTGCAAGAGAGCCTGATAGTATCTGATAGATAGCATGAGAGAGAGAGAGAGAGAGAGAGAGAGAAAAGGCCTTAGTTCTTTTATATCATCATATAGCCAAAGGCTATGAGTTTTCCTTTTTCACCAATCTCATATAGATGAACAACCAAAACACCAATTGAAAATAAAGCACAAAGATGACTGATACCCAGGTGGTTAGCCCCCCCATCTGGGACTGCTTTGAATTGGCCTTCTCTGCCTGGGATGGCTCTCCAGTCATCTCTGCAATTGACTATAAGACCACATTGAATTAAGAGGATGGAACTATTTAAAAAACCTCTCATAGTAAAAATAGACAGAATTTTATCTGCCCCTGGTGAATATTGCATAATGTGGGTGGTCTACCACCATCTAGTCATAAATTTCATATCTCCTAGAATGCTTCTTTTTAAATATAAAAATCATCTGACTGAACAATAAAATTTTCCACAATACAATATTATAAAGCATTTGGATGTCATATTGCTGATTTTCAAATCCATGTTTCTTTCTAACCTTCCATGAATGGTATTTTAATTCATTAATTATAAAGATCAGAATTCTCTTCCTATTGCTGACAGGTGGTGGGTATTGCAAAAAAAAAAAATCTGTTCTGTTGTAAGCAATGGAATACCCAACACATTACATAATCTATTCCAAATATGCAGGGCAAGAAGACAGCTGTAGAATGCATGTTCTACTGTTTCCAGTCAGTAACAGATGTCACAGATTGGATCTCTGATGTTAAAGTACCTCCATTTGATGGTATTGACTGGAAGATGGCCATATGCAATTCTCCAAGCAAGATCTCTCCTGTTAGGGTATCCTTGGAACTTCAAGAAGTTATGAAACAAACTATTGTTGTCAATACTTAGCTGTGGAACTTCGTGGTGAAAGAGATTAAAGATTTCTTTATACCAAATTTTACTTTTTTTTAATGGAAAGAATGTCAATTCCAGAGTGTTTTAGCAGTCTTAGAGTTAAGTACTGAGTGTTGTAGTATTCAGGGACAATCTCAGCTTTTGGACCTTTATAATCATTAACTCCAAACAGGGGAAGATGAAACCCATGTAGTACAGGAGAAGGTTTGCATACATGTGTAATTAGTTTGCAATATTTTATGGATTTTTGAAGCTGCATTGCTTAAATAGCAGAATTTTAAGACTGGAAGTCCAAATCCTCCATGCTTCTTTGATAATTGAAGAACTTCTTTTCTAATTTCTTGGTATCGGCTGGAACAAAAAAATTGCACATATTTATTATATAATTGCTTTTCTTCAGCTTCTGTGATATCTGTAATATTTATTATGTACAACTGAGCAGGAAAGATTATGGTTTTGAGTACTATGGCTTTAGAAGAAAAGGAGAGTGGCCCAATTTTCCAGTCTTCTAACATTTCCAAGTTCTTGTATATAAGTTCTTGAATTGGTAATATTGGGTATATGTGGAGAAGGGAATTCCAAGTATAGTGAGGGGTTCTCTCTTTTAGGGGTTAGCCCAAAAGGAATTCCTCCAAGATCTCATTTTCCAAAACTTTTGATTTTGTCTTGTCTGCATTAATAGTTAATCCACTGCTTTTGCTGAATTTTTCCAAAATACCAAGAAATATATATATGGAATCATTATCCTTCAAAGTTCCAACTACATCATCGGCATATGCTAATACTTTATTTTCCTTTATAGTCCTCGCACAGTATGTGTATTGTCGACTTCCTGTAAGAAAGGTTCAAGAACCAATGCAAAGAGCAGTTGACTAAGAGGGTAACCTTGCTTGACTACTTTTCGAATTTTTACCTGGTCTGACAGGAACCCATTAACTAGGAGGCAAGTGGATGAATTGGCATAGGCTCCTTTGCCAGACATTATCAAATGCTTGAGTACAGTCTACTGATAGCACTGCCATCAACTGCTTTTTCGTGTTAACTAAGTGGATTAGATCACGTAGCAGAAATAGATTAAATTCTACTGCTCGACCTGGTACTCCATACACCTGTGTGCTTTTAATTATGTATCTCATTCCCACTTTAAGCCTGTTATTGATAATGCGGAAAAATATCTTGTAGTCAGTATTAGATAGAAAAATAGGTCTCCAGCTGCTGATTAAGGTGCGATCTCTATTAGGTTTCGGAATGAGGACAGTATGGCTTGCTACAAATTCACTTGGTATGTATTCTGATGAGAGAAAAGAATTAAGTAGTTTAACTAGAATGGGAAGAATAAAATTCCAGGCCTCGTGATAAAGTTCTATCCCTAGACCATCAGGTCCTGGGGATTTTCTTGTCTGGCATTCTTTATAGACTGTGGTAACTTCAGATGCTGTAATGGGTTTGTCAAGCCCATCTCGGATATGAACAGGAAAGCCATTAATGTCCCAACAGTTATAATTCCCAACAGTGCTATTGTCTTCAAACAGATTTTTATAGTGTTTTTGAAAGGATTCAAGAATGTCTTGAGTGGTGGACATGTCTTCTCCATCGACACAGATTTAATGATAGTCCTTTCTTTTTGAAATTTTGTGAATTGTCTATTGAAGAATGCAGCTGAAGGGCTATCTGCTAAGTGCTGCTGTATCCTTATCTTAAAATTTATCTTATTAAATTATCTTAAAATTTCTTTCTTCTACTTGTTTCTTCCTTTCCATTTCTATCTCTATGTTAATGTTTCTAATGATGTTGCTATATTCTATACCATTACATTGGCTTGTTATGGTTTGTTGGGTGTTGGTTTGTTACAAACCACCTTCTCTCTTTATACAGGTCTTTCAACTTTTTCATGTTGAAAAAGTTGAAAGGAACAGGAAAGTCTGTTCCTTTCCCCATTCCATCATATTCTGCTTTACTGCTTGTTTGAATTTTAACCACATATCTCAATTCCAGGTAACATTATCCCAATTTGAACAGAGGGTCTGGAATTTGGTTGAAAAGATCAATGGAAAATTTGGTAGAAGTCTCCATGGTCCTGAACACATCTCTAATTTTTCCATGCAGTGGATCTTAAGTAGAACAGGATTATGATCTGACATGTTGATGTCAAGATGTTTTATCTGAATTATCCTATTTATCAAGGAAGAAGAGATATAAATTTGATTAATACGAGTATCAATACCTTGATTCATGTACGTATATACCTGGAGATTAGGATTGCGAATCCTCTATGTGTCTACTAGTTGAGCATTGTCAAGACATGTTTTTAACTGTGCATATCCTACTTTTCCACTCCTGTGTGTGTGGGGGGGGGGAGTCCTTTTTTAGTCTAATGTAGAGTTTTCAATACAATTCCAATATCCAGCTGCTATGATGTAGCTGGATACTGGGCACCGTTTAAACATGACTCCAATTCCTGGAAGAATTTTTGTCTAACTGTTCCATTGGATGGAGCTTGAACATTTATAAACCTTATTACACATCCACAGTATTTCCAGTCTATTGTCAAGATTCTCCCTTTTGCATCCCTATGAATATTACAGAATGACCCAAGGAGGGGTGGGAGAGGCAAGAATAAGAACTCTTACTCCAGCCCTGTTAAATCTTCCAAAGCTCCAATAAGAAACAAGTGGATATCTACCTGTTAAACTTTTTATATCTTTATATCTGCAGAAGTATGTTTCTTGGAGAAACAAAAACCTGATATTATGGCATAGCATGAGTTTCCATGTAGTTTCTTGTTTAATTTGCCTGTGGAATACTCGTATATTTAATGAGGCAATGCAGAAAGGAGATGCTATGATTAATGAAGTGTCACTGGTAAGTCTTTAACTTCTAAATTTTGGATGAACCCGATTATGTCTTCAATCTGTGAACAAGCAGTTGTGTAGCCTGCTTCTTATAAACTGTTTTCCAGTTTTTTATAGGTGCTTTCCATTATTTTAATTTCATGCCTATCATTCTTGATTTGAAAGCTAGTTATTTTCTTTTAGTTTAGATGATAATACTGAGAAAACTTTAAATCAGTAAACTTTATTATATTTTCTTTAATTGTATCTCTTGCTTTCTTTTTATTAGCATGAGCTGGTTCTTCATAATCCATAAACTCTTCTGAGCCTAAAGAGTTTTCATTTGATGATCCACAGCCTTCTGTGGATCATCTTTACATTTTTTATTACTTATTTTTCTTTTAGATCTAGTTGCTTTTTTTTATTTTTTTGTTTATCTTCAATTTTTTTTTTTTTTATTAATTCATCTTTCCTTTCTGATGATCTTGTCTGTATATTAAGTTCTTTTAGTTGTCTTACTTGCTTTTCTGTTTCTTCTCCAGTTTCTCTTTGTAGAACAGTTGCATGTTTTTGCATTTCGTTTTGTGCCTGTTCAGTTGTTGTATTAGGTCCATTATTGGCAATTTCAACTGAACAGGTACAAAACGAAATGCAAAAACATGCAACTGATGTTCCATCAGTATTTGACTGGGAAAGTTGCTTCCACAGATCTGGAATTTTGGGACTCATTTCTAGACGGTTTGGTCATGCACTTTTTGTGATTTTATGAAGTGTAGTTTGTTTAAAAGTGCTGTCTTTACTAGACTGAAGATCCAGGAACTCTTCATTATGCCTCTCTGATATATATATGGTGTTCTAATTGGCTCTACCGGTGCTCCCATTCTTTCAGCGAAAGTTTTAAAAGGGCAGGTGTTAATGCGGTGTTCAGAACTTTTGCATATCTGACAGGGTTTGAAGCACTGATTAGCAATATGTCTGATCTCCATGCAGTTGAAACATTTAGATTTAGGGCAGTTACCACCCAAGTGATTATATGAACCGCAATGTAGGCATTGCTGTTGTACTTCAAGATAGTTTACCATAACTTGGGTTGTACTGACGTTGACAAAATTTGGTATGGACGTTTTCATATCCATTGTAAAGGTGACATCACCAGAAAAACAATTTGGATCTTCACCTGATAAACCCTTTTGTATATTATTAATCTTATCCCATTTGGAAAATGTTTGTATAAGAATTTTGTTGCTATTCTCTATATATTCCATTGGAAATCTTTTGATTTTTGCTGTTTTTACCTGGCTCCTGACCATTACAGGAATAATTATGCTGCCTTTGAAAGTAAAACCTTGTAATACTCATAGTTTGTCCCTTGTTTCCACATCTTTAACTACAATTAAATATTTCCCTCTGCTGTAAGGGATGAAAGAATAAATCTTATTTGTGCTGACTGTCTCTTTTAAAACCTTAGTTACCCATCTCGCTTCTTCACATCAAGGAATTTCAATTCCTAGAGTTCACACCCTTGGAGGAATTGGTACCATTATTTCAGATGGGAAAAAGACTGTGACCTCTGCCTTTGATTGTAAGAGGAAAAAAAACACCTTTCAGTCATTAGACTGCAAATTAAATAATCCTGTTATTTTATTAAGAAATTATATTCTTAGTTTAATCCTTTATCCAAGTGTAAGCAAACAAAATTTGCACCTGAAGTATTTTCAGTACTGGGGAAACTTGTATATAGAAGCTAATGACTTCACATCACTTGCCTTAGTATCCCATAATGCAAAGCACATATCCTTATGGACATGTATAATGCTATGCATTATGGGAAGGGTCACTACGGATGGCTCCCACTGATGAGATCTCAATAAAGGTCAAACCGGTCTTGGTGGTGACCCTTCCCATAATGCATAACATTATACATGTCTGTAAGGATATGTGCTTTGCATTATGGGATACTAAGGCAAGTGATGTGAATTCATAATTATTATTACTACGTGACACCTCCAGGAAGTCCAAAGACTCATTGAGAGCACTTACTCTACAACTGTGTCCTCTACAACTACACCAGTGCCATCTACCTACCACCATGCTAACCACTCAGCCAACCAGGCTGGCATTAGCTTCTATATACAAGTTGCCCCAGTCCTGGAAATACATCAGGTGCAAACTTTGTTTTCTTACACTTGGATAAAAGATTAAACCAAGAATATAATTTTTTGGTATCTTTAATTTATAACATTTACTGAAAATACATCATTTATACATCAAAGACTGGATAGACAAGAGTCTTACAGAAGCAAGAGATAGAGAGGAAGGGAAGAGGAGACTGTTCATCAGCTGTAACCCTCTCAAAAGAGGAGGGGACAGGATTAGATTAGAATAGTTGTTTTAGAATGCTTATTATTTAGAATTATTTTAGTTATCCATAATTGATTTGGAAGTATTTTATGAATATTGTATACATTTACTTATAAGGATGAAGTTATTGAAAGAAGGCTACCTGCACCATTACCAAAGGAACACCTAGGCCATCGAATTTTGGTGAAGTGCTTGGCTTTAAAGTAAGTTTTGCTTATAGCCATTTTTTTTCTTTCTTTTTGTTTTACTTTATTTCTAGCATATCATTATAAAAGAAAAGTTATACTTCATTTAATTTTTCTGTTCATTTATAATATTAGATTTTATTTCTTATGTTTTAGGCTAGATTTGGAAATAGAGCCACTTTTTGGAACAATGGCATTATATGATGCTAAAGAAAAAAAGAAGGTATGACCCATGAACATTTCTTATTTCATTGAAGAAAGATTAAAAGGATAATTACTATTATTGATAATAATATTAGTTTTGTGTCCATAATCTAATTATACCATTTAATATCTATATTTAAGTGATTATTTCAGTTTTTTCTTTTAAGACATGATAAATAAAAACACAGGTAAAGAAAATTTGAATATTTTTCTATGCATTTTCTTTTAAAAAGCTTCATCATAACATATTGCATATAAGATAAACAGTTAACCTGTACTGAAACTGAGTCATTTTTATAATCATGTTTAAAGTGTAAAGCAATATCTCTGTTTCTACTTAAAAAAATACAATATAGATATATTTGAACAACAATTTTTGACATCTTCATCTTATAAATAACTGTTTTCCAGATGCAAGAAATTGCATCTGGGAAATGCAGAAATTCATCAAAAGGATTTCTTGAATAACCTCATTTCAGGTCTCTTTTCTATTCTATGTGCTTCCACCAATGAAAGGTTACAAACCTATAGTACTTTTTCCCTTGGGGGGAGCTTAAGGGTCAAAGCTGTATAACTGAGAGGAGCCCTCCACATAGCCTTTAAAGGAATGCGGAGAACCGACCAGGGCTTCTGACCCAATGTCCAATCCTCACCTTCTCGTGGTGCAACCTGTTGGGTGTCTTCCTGGATACTGAACGAACAAGGATGGGCTGGCAATTTGGGATTTAGCCGACCAAATTGTATTCCTATTGGTTAAACCAAAATACAAAATGATGGTACAGCATGACAAAATTTCATGCCGGCTGGGGTGTCGCCAGATTAAACAAGGGCCCCCGTTGTTTTTGCCAGGGAACCAGGGTGAACAGCGAAAAGTCAGCTACTGGAACAAATCTGAAAACACACCCCAACTCAACATCACCAGAGTTAAAGATCGGTACTATCAACATAAGAAGCCTGAATGGCAAAGAAATAGAGCTAGCAGAGGAATTAGACTGAAACAAAAAAGACAAAAACTGGTGAGATCTTTCTGAGCAATAAATACAAAATATTATATTCAGGCAATGACAATCAAGGAAAAGAAGGAGTAGCCATAGTATTCAACGCAAAATACGAGGCTCATCTTCTTGAATGGCAGGCAGTGTCAAGTAGAGTGATTTGAGCAAATATCAGAAAGGGGAACTCGACAATGAGACTTATTTGTGCCTATGGTCCCACAAAAGGTTCTACTAAGGTAGAAGTGGAGGAATTTTTTGAAGCTCTAGAGAACGCTACTGACACAATGAAAAAGGAAAAGTTGGTCCTTGTTGGGGATCTAAATAGCAGAGTAAGAAGTGATTGTCAGACATACAAAAATGTTTTGGGAAAATTTGGAGAAAAGAGCAAAGCTAATAATAATGGCAAATACCTGTTGGATTTCTGCTCAGGACATGGACTGGTTATTACTAACACCATGTTCCGACATAAAAATGTGCACAAATTCACATGGAGAGAAGCGGCAAGGAATAAGAAAAGTCTCATTGACTGTTATTGTTGATAGTGATGTTTTCTCCCTGGTGCAGGACACCAGAGTGTACAGAGGATTTGAAATTGGAAGTGATCACTATTTAGTCTTGAGCAGGATGAAATTGAATTTCATGTTGAAAAGAATGACATGTAAGAAAGTTCTAAAGCGAATAAAAGTTGATCAGCTCTCAGATGTGAACTGTAGACTAAAATACACAAAGATTATTGAAGGAAAAATGAAAGAGTTTAAGAACAGGAACCAAACCTTGGAGATTCAGTGGCAAGCCTTGAAGAAAACCCTGATTGATTCAGCTAGAGAGGCATGTGGTGAAGTTATCTGCAAGGATAGAAAAATTAGAACTCCATGGTGGACACAGGAAGTTAAAGAGGCAGTTAAGGAAAAGAAGAAAGCATATCAAAAGTTCCTGGCAAATAAGTCAGCTTTTACTCTTACAGAATACAGAGACAAATGTAAGAAAGCTAAACAGTGCGTAAAACTAGCTAAACAAAAGTCATGGGAGGACTTTGGCAAGAATATAGAAAATAAATATCAAGAAGGTGGCAAAATATTCTGGAGGTTGTTGAAGAAGCTTAGGAATGGAGGAAAGAGTGCTGTAAAAGGAGTTAGAGATGATAAAGGTGAAATGAAAATGCGAGAAAAAGATATCCTTGAAGTATGGAGTAATTACTTTGAAAATTTGCTAAATGAAACAAGCAGTGATGACAGCACAGTGATAAAAAAACACTGACCAGGCATGCAGTCTGGAATACATATCCATACTTGAAGTAGAAAAAGCCATCAAAGGCTTGAAATGTGGAAAGGCAGCAGGAGTAGATGATATTCGACCATAAATGCTGAAGTATGGTGGTATAAAAGTCCTACAGTGGCTGCACTGCATAGTTCAGAATGCCTGGACAGAGGGACGAATTTCCAATGATTAAAGTAGAGCTCTCATAGTACCCATATATAAAAAGGGAAATAAAACTGAATGTGAGAATTACAGAGGTATTTCCCTACTGACTGTTCCTGGTAAAATATATGCAATTATACTTGAGAAACGGTTGAGAAGAATTGTGGAAGAAAAGCTTGGTGAAGAACAAGCTAGATTCAGGTCAAATAGAGACTGTCAGGATCAGATCTTCACTTTACGACAAATAGTGGAGAAATCATGGGAATATAACAAAGATCTGTGTTTAATTTTGTCGATTTGGAAAAGGCATATGACAAGGTGCCAAGAGAGAAGCTATTCAATACGCTGCAGTTATATGGTGTCAATGGGGCATTATATCAAGCAATACTTAGTCTTTATTTGAGTTGTAAGTCAGCAGTTAGAATTGAAGGAAGTACAGGAAGATGGTTTAATGTTAAATCTGGTGTGAGACAAGGATGTACATTATCCCCTCTGTTATTCATTATCTATATGGATCACATTATGAAGGAAAGTGGTATTAAACATGATATCAAAATTGGAGATGTTAATGTCAGCTCTTTGTTTTATGCGGATGATGTTATACTTCTAAATAAATCTGCTACAAGTTTACAAGATTCCCTGACTAAATTGAATAACTGTTGTAGTAGATATGGTATGAAGGTCAGCAATAAAAAGACAAAGACAATGAAAATAGGCAGAATCAATGAAAATGTCAACTGTGTTGTGAACGGAGAACCTGTGGAACAAGGAAAATTTCAGCTATATAGGCACAATTTTTACTGAAGATGATAAATTAAATATGGAAATAGACAACAGAATCAATAAAGCTGGTATGGTAGGAAGTCAATTGAATAAATTCATATGGAATAAGAGAGAAATTAGTCGGAACACAAAATTAGCTGTATACAAGACAGTGTTCAAACTAGTTTTAACTTATGGATCTGAGAGCTGGTTTAGAAGTAAAACACTTGACCAAAGACTAAAGACTGCAGATATGAGAGTCCTGAGAAAGATTAGGGGCTTGAACAGATGGCATCAATGGCAATATCATATTAAAAATGAGAATATTAGGAAAGAACTTGACATTGTCAGCATCCAGGAATGTGTTAGCAGAGCTAGTCTCAGGTGGTATGGTCACTTGAACAGAATGGACGAGGAAAGATTAGCAAAATAAGTGTTCTCTGCCAAGTTGGCAGGAAAATGACCCAGAGGAAGACCAAGATATAGGTGTATTGATGCGGTACAATGTGCCTTAGACGATAGGAATATAAGATCTGGTAATGTTGGAGAGTAACAGACTGATTTGGAGGAAAATTGTAGATAGGAAGTTAGTAATGATGTAAATTTTTCATGTAGTACTATCATATCCTGTACACACCTTGAGGGTACATGGCAGTAATTTGATGATGGATAGGATACCCTTGGCTTGGTTGAATACATTTTTTAAAAAAATATTTTTTTGTATAATCCAGAAACCTTACTCTACAGACAAAACAGAACTTTTTATGTCAATTCAGGTCTCCAATAAGCAGTGTGGTGGTCTCATGTTGGGATAATAAAATGCATTTCCTATCCAAAGACATCAAAAACATCATCTACACCTATTGTGGGTCTTGAACACAAATTCTGTTGGTTAGAGAACAAGTGAAACATTATGATTTTGATACAGTTATTAGTGTTAATGCCATGTCACCAATCTAGACATACCAAGTTATCAAAAACTGATAGAATTAATTTGTTCTTCATGAAAGGAATGTGGAAAATGATAGGAATGCATCTTGATTTTTTATAGAAAGAAAAATGGAAGATTATGGAAGAAATGGAAATATTAGTCATTTTCCAGTTGTATGGTAAAATTGATGTATTGATGGATATGGTTGATCTTGTGAAAGAAATTCTGAAGGTCATCTGTTGAACTAGACCAAATAACAAATATATCATCCACAAAATGGTATTAAACATGAGGCTGGAGAAATATAGTGGTATTTCATGTAGAAATACCACTATATTTTTGTTGTTCAAAGTAAACCATATAGAGATATACCAAGAGTTTGGTAAAATAACCTACCGAGATGTTCCTTCCATTTGTTGATAAAACTTCCTTTTATATGTGAATTTATAAAGTTACTTAGATTTTTCTATGCAAAATCTACAAGTTTGATGATATTTTACTTAATCCTTCCTCTTCTACCTTTTACGGTGTCGAGGTTATTCTTAGACATTGCAACCGTAATGAGGATAAAGTCGTTAGCCTTGTGCCTCCTGGTGTGTCTTATATCTGTAGATGTGTGTGTTCAGAGCTGGATTGCCTGTTCTGGACAGGCAATCCAGCTCCGAACACACATATCTGTTCTGGACAACAAAAAAAAACCCTACTTTTATATGAAACCTGCCTCACCTTTCATCGAAAGAGACCAGATAAAGGTTCCTCATATCACTGATAGGAATCAAACCCAGGTCTTTCCGACCAAAGGCCTTCATCTGTAACGACTGAGCAATGGAGGCAAGTTTGATGATGTCAGGTGAAAATTTTTTCTTTAAAAATTGAAGCTCACCATTAAGTCATTTGAAGTTAATTCAATGTCTTTAATTTTGAAATAAAATTAGAAGTATATTTTATATAGGAATGATAAGTTTTAGTACATAAGTTTTTGATTGGCATTTAACAAATATGTAGGAACACTGATGACAGTAGGATACATTAGAATTCCAATCTTGTTGATTTTTTTTTTTTTTTTCATTCAGTAAATTCTGGGATGTCTAGACTGCTATCAAAAGTATACAGTTGACTTATCCTAAGAAGTTATGCAGTATAAATTCTGTTGAGGCTCTTGATATGTGATTTTAGTAAGTGGGATTGCTCTCCAGTCATCTGTACAGTTGACTATAGGACCGCAGTAAGATCAGTAAGAAGTTGTTTGTAAGTGGTCCAATTATAAATGACGTTAGCACAAGAGAGAGATGTCTTCTGATGACATTTCAAGGAGTACATAATTATTATTATTATTATTATTAACACCAGACCACCATGGAGCCAAAAGACTCATCATGAGAGGCAAGCACTGTGTATAGCAGTGTTTGCCTCCAAAGCCCATCAAACCATGCTTTAAACTAATTCAATGTGTTTGCATTCACCACAGTGTCATTCACCACAGTGTCAAGCAATGCATTCTACTCACTAACCACTCTCCATGTAAAGAACCTACTCTTTATACCCCTGCTCACACCCTCCTTGTACAGCTTCCAGGTATGTCCCCCCTTGTTCCTATCTCCTTCTTCCATTCTACAAAAAAATTTCTTACACATTAACCTGGTAATAAAACTTTACCAGCTTAAAAGTCTCAATGATATCTCATCTCTTCTTTCTTTTCACAAGATTGCAAATGCCATTCCCTCAATCGGTCTTCAGTCGCCAGGACAGTACAGCATGGTTACTGTCACAAACTGGTGGTAAAACAGTCGTTCTTAACTGAGACTCCCACATCCCAAAGCCCTTAGTCGGTCTTCTCTGACCCTTTCCGATATATCGTCATCACCACGAAAACCAGGGTACTAAATCTGTGCACAACAATTCGCCAAGGCCTTATACAGTAGAATCAGAACCTCTTTATTTCTACAAGTTAAGGTCTTCCGCATCATTGCCTCTAAACTACCACATCCTCTCAGGATCATCTTAAATGCTATAGTTCTCATTCCATTTAACACTTTCCTTATCCTTAATGTATATTTTCCTGACTGTTTGTCCATTTGCTTTGTATGTACTTCACATACAGTTTTGGATGAATGCAGACATTTCCATTCATCTTCTCATAGTAATTTCATATTTGAGGCAAAGTTTTTGCCTTTTCAAAGAAATCAATGTTAAACCAGCAATAAAGCAAGCTTCCTCAAACGAAATTATCTGGTTATCCTCTTGTTATACATATGGATATAAGGGATATGATTTTTTTTATGTGACTCTCGCCCATTAAAGGTTTTTTTTTTTTTTTTTTGTAAACCTGTAATACATTTATACCATGAGCAGGCTAAGTATTTTTTTTCCTTCATTTTCAGTAATTTTATATATTTTTTTACTTTTTATTTATTTTTGACATAGCCTAGAAACCCTGCTCTTGAGACCAAGCATGAAGCTTTCTTGAGACACCTCAGGTAATTTCTGTTGACTTTACATTAGTTGCCTCGGTATCCCATAATGCAAAGCACACTTCCTTTCAGATGTGTACACCATCTATCAATAATTGTCCTGACACTTTAGAAATTTACAATTGATTCCAGCAGCTGGACCTTAATATTGGGTACGTCCACCTTTGCCTTTGATCACCTCCTGCACCCTTTGAGGGAGATTTTCCACCAATGTGCAGCAGACATCAGGTGGAATTTGTCTCCATTCCTCCATCAAAGCAGCACTGAGTTCGGTGACAGATCAAGGATGTGCTACTCTTGACCTCAATTGCCGCTTTAATTTGTCCCACAAGTGTTCAATGAGGTTGAGGTCAGGACTCTGCAAAGGCCAGGGCTGTCGTTTAACACTCTTCATACCATTTCATAACACTGCAGCTTAGTGGTATGGGGCATTGTCATCTTGATAATAACATGGGTCCATTTCATTAAAACCCTACAGTGTAGGCAGCACCTGATTATCTAGAATATCAAGGTACTGAGCTGCCTTCATAGAACCATGGATAGTGACCAGTGGTTCTACTCCAAACCAGCTGAATGAACTCCACACTATTACTCCTCCACCACCAAACTTTATTGCAGGTACAACACACTGTGTACCAAGAGTTCACCAGGCTGCCTGCCTCTACATCCACACTCTGCCATCAGACTGGAAACAGGCGAACGTTGATTCATTGCTCCAGAGTACCATTTTCCACTCGTCAATTGTCCAGTTCACATGCTCTTTGCACCAGACCAGATGAGCTACCTTGTTTGTTGTGATGTCTGGCTTGTGTGCATTGCTCTTCTGTGGAAACCCAGTAAATGGAGTTATTTTTATGCAGTACTAGTGCTCTGGAACTCATCACAGATGGTCTGTGCCAATTATAGCCTGTTTTTGCGTGCCGCCCGCCTGTCCCTGTCAGTCATTTTCGGCAGCTGCCTTGGGTGTTTTCCTGCACCAGTGATGCCAGAACTTCTCCATTTGTTGATCACATCAACTGTTGATTTTGGATGCTCTAGTTGAGTGGCAATGTCACGTATGGACATGCCACTAATATGACAGCCCATGATGACACCTCTCTTGAAGTCACTGAGTTTAACTTGTGTTGCCATACCACCTGTATTCAACTGCTACAGTGAAATACTGCTTCCTACTATCTGTACACCAGTTTTTATGTTATTAGCAAACCTGGAATGTTCCATAACTTGAAATAACAGGGGTGTCTGGACAGTTATTAGTGTATATTGCTATGCTTTAAGGGAAGGGTCCCTACACAAACCAGTTTTGCTTTATTGAGGTGAAAAAGTGAAGGTTCTCATCTTATGCCTAGAGTAGTATAGGGTTGTAAGAGAGTCTTATAGGAGAAAGAAAAAGGCAAATGGATACTAGGATAGATAGGAGAAAAAAAAACCTTAGCTTCTTTATGTCATCATGTGGCCAATGGCTATCCTTTTTCATTTTTCATCAATCTCATGCATCTGAACAACAAAAAGACCAATTGAAACTAAAATCAAGAGATGACTGGTAACCAAATGGTTAGGCTTAATTAAACTGCCTTGACTTCTGCTCTGCCTGGGATTGCTCTCCATTCATCTGTACAGTTGACCATAGGACTGCAGTAAACTAATAATTTTCTCCATGTGAAAATCCTCTCATAATAAAAATAGACAGAATTTTATCACCCCCTGGTGATTATTGCATAATGTTTGGTGGTTTGCACCACTTAGACTGCTTCTTTTCAAGTATAAAAATTCAGACGGAACAATAAAATTTCCATAATACAATATTGTAAAGAATTTGTATGTTATATTGCTAGTTTTCAAAGCCATGTGTTTTCCTAACTTTCCACAAATGATATTTAACTGATTAATTATAAAAATCAAAGTTCTCTTTTCATGGCTGACAGGCAGTGAGAAGCATGCATGAAATGAAATGTATTAATTAAAATAATTAAATATAATATAAAGTAATATATAAACTTTATCAAATTGTAACTAACACACAAATAACAGTTGGTAAATATATCATCATCATAAATTTCCAAGTTTAAGAAATTCTTGAAATTTGCTGTTAATCTTTGTCTGTTGCACTTTATATTTCATGCATATGTCCTGTTATGTGAAAGGTAAATATTTTTGAAAATGGACAAAAGTACTATTTGAACAACAAAAAAAAACAAAAAGCTAGGCACTGATATAAATAAGCTCAACTGCTACTAATGTAAGTCCATCATTCTGATTTAGCATTCATTGGTGTGTTTTTATTGGCACTACTTCCTTTAAATGGATATTCACATTTTAGTTTGAAGTAGTTAGGGGATGATTTTGAATTCCATTCAACTTCACACATTCTTTTGATGGCATGAAGATAGATATGTTTTATTTTTCCTTTAGTGTGCAACATCTGCTCTTTTTTTTTCTCTCTAATTTCAAAGCTTCCTTTCTGTTTGGTCAAAATAGGGAATGTAGCAGTAACAAATTATATCCTACATATCCTGATGTTTTTATGATGGTTATGAATAGAGAATAAAAGAATGTTTCTTATTTAACTTATTTTGAATGCATATCATAGTCTGTGATCTTGGAAATGTTTACTGCTATTGCCACTACTACAAATGTCAAAGTGACTGCTCCCCAAAATGTTGTGTCCTGTTCTATATGTTGCTGTGGAATCTTGGAGGTTGCTGTATTTTGTTTTTTCTGTGTATCTCTCTCTTTTACTGTATTCTTTCCTAGATATCATATTCCTTACCACTTGTAATGTTTGTATCAATGCTGTGCTGCACTCTACTGACCATTGAATCATTAAAATGATTCAATGGACAGTAGAGCACTAATAAAAGGTGAACAAACAGATTCTGAGAGAAGGATTGCATCTCTTAAATAATATAGTGACAATGCATTTCAATACATTGACAATGTTCTATCAGTTTGATTATAATAACACACATACACACACATATATATACAGGATGACCAAAATTAAAGTATCCCTGTTTAAGGCCTTGTGGAGCCATCCACTAATCCAAATGCTGTGAAACTTCACATGAATACATCACGTGTCATGCAGAAGTGATATCTGAGAAAAAAAGTTCCAAAATTCGCCACCAGGGTCGCAAACACCAAAATGCATGGAAATTGCATGTGACATGACTCAGCAGGTTCTAGGAGGATTTAGAAAGATGGACAGGGAATTTTCCCTTCATTTTAGTTGTTAGTACCATCTACAATCATAGCACTAATTAATTAACCTTAATTAATTAATTAATTAACCTTGCCCCAATGTATTTTGCTTGTGAAGCTCTACTACTGCTCAAACAATTGCAATGTTGTTGCTTCACTCTCAAAATTTCATCATCATCAGTCTAACCAACTGTGTTCTGCCATTGAGTACACCATTCAAAGGATGCAGTTTCCCAAAATGGCATACTGAGGAAAGGCAGCACATTGAAAATGCATAATGGAAGTGAATAGAAATGTGTTATTTATAGAAATTAATAGAAATATGTTGGTACATCATACAGCACCCCCCTTTTTTTTTTCCTTGAATATTACTTTCACATGATGCACAATGTATTCCTACAAAGTTTCTTAGCATTTTCATTTTGATCACTGAATGATGCTCCACAAGACCTTAAACAGGGATACTTTAATCTTGAACACCCTGTATATATGTATGCATTGTGTGTGTGTGTGTGTGTGTGTGTGTGTGTGTGTGTGTGTGTGTGTGTGTGTGTGTGTGTAAGATGCCAAGAAATTATATTCTAATTGGTTTTAATCCTTTTAAGCCTCTATATACAAGTAGCTCAGTCATGAAGATACTTCACACGCAAAAACATTGTTTTGCTTACTTGGATGAAGGATTAAAGCCAAGAATATAATTTCTTGATCTAATTTATAGTAGAACCAAGTTAAAAAAAAAAAAAAAACTTTTATCATATATATATTTGGGGCAGAGAAGAGGAGTTCCATAAATATCCTATAATTTGTGATAACTTATTCTTGAGGAAGGGAAAGTGATATAATTTCACTTCATTAGTATGGTGCAACATTTTTTTATGAAATAATTTTACAGCAATTGTATGTGTTTTATTTATTTTTTATTTCAGATATCTGAGAACTTTTATTTTGATATGAATTCAGAACCAATGAAAAGAATGCTATGTGGACATGTATGCTATCAGGATATTTCAACTCTGAGTAGATCCTGTATTTTCAACATTACCTATACATCCTCAGATATATTCCTTGTTGTTAAAGTAAGTTTTGATACTTAGTATATACTCTCTTAAAATATTTGTAGATTGGAATAAATAGTGAGATAATGTCTGCTTTGTAGAATTTGTTCATTGTATTTTACTATGCAATGTGTAACCTCTTTTACCTAATAAAAAATGGTTATTTAAGGAATATTGATAATGTCATTTTTAATTCACTTAAATTGTATGTAAAGTGACAAAAAATCCTCATGTTCACTATATGTTTGCTCAAAAATTAAAAATATTTTATAATATCTAACATTACAGAAGGTTCATTATTAGTAAACTGTATGTTTCAAGTAACCTGAACACACAGCTTCCCTCTTTTTATGACAAATAAGATTGACTCATGATACACATGTAAAGCATTTGAATATATAACATTAGATATTACATTCTACATTTTACAGCACTCATAATGGAAATGTTTAAGTAGAATGTTACCTATAAAACAGATATGAGAATTGATATGAATTCTCATGTCTGTTTGAATTACTACATATTTCTTCTAAAAGTTCCATCTTATTTTTTAAAAAAATGTTATTTCAGAAGGAATTAATAAAGCTTTGGATGCAGCTTTAATTATATGTAGTCTCTCCAGAATTTTTTTTTAACTCCATGATAAGGCATTGTATGATAAGTTTGTTTTTATACTGGTTGTATAAAAACAAACTTATCATTGGAGTTGGAGTGAATGTTTAACTATTGAGGAGTAGGCAGTCGATTAATAAATAGCATGTAATATCAGAGGATACTGTATGGAATAATGTCAAACAGAATGGAGGTGACTAGTGAGGAGTGCAGAGATTGATTCCAGACCTATCCTTGATTTCAGCATTTGTATTTAATCCAGTGCAAACAAGCAAACTTGTACTGCATCAACAATAGAACACAGTATCAAAATCCTCAAGTGCAGAATTCAATATGCTCTTGATGATCTCATATAGCCAATCACAATAAAAGAAACAATACAAATTATACTAAATAGCCTTATAAATAGTTGTCCTGAGTCTTATTGAATTACAAGAGTTGTAAATAAAGTAGTGGCTACATGTGCACAAAATATAAAGTAGTTTATTTATCAAGTCTATACAGTTACATTCCTACAATGTAATCTCCTGCTACGTTCTACACCTGCTTCTAAATTTATAGGAGCTGATGGATACCATCAGCAGAGTGTCGCCTGTTGATATCAGTGATAGTGCTGCCTTCTGCTCAAAGAACCTCTTGCACATCATGAAACTGCAGACCTTTGAGGGGGTTATTTCATTTTGGAGAACAAAGTCACAATGACTAATATCCAGTGAATATGGAGGATGTTCCAATACTTTCTGGTGCCACCTGTTCAACATCTCCATCAACAATTGCGACACATGACATTGTGCATTGTCGTACAACAAACACAGTGGAGAATCCATGAAAAAAATCCAGTCAATTTCTTCTTAAAGCCAATCGCAAATGATGCTTCAGAAATCATTGATAGTACTGTGCATTAACCGCTTGCCCTTGGGGCACAGCATAATGAAGAGTGACACCTTGAACGTCGTAAGCGACTTGAACTTTTCTGGGTTCCTGGCAAAGTTTTTTGGGATGGGTGGACCTGAATGCCATCATTCGTTAGATTGTCTCTTCAGTTTGAGCTCATAAGCCCTTGTCCAAGTTTAATCAATGGCTACAATATGATTCAGGAATGCATCCCCCGTCATTTTCGTATCGTTACTGATGCAAGCCAGCAACTGCACACCTGTGCCATTTTTACATCATCACTCAAGTGATGTGGAATCCAACCAGCTGAAATTTTGTGCATACCGAGTTTCTCTTTTAGGATGGTTTGTCCCAGTTCCCTGATGACAAACTTTGATGGTTTGTCCCAGTTCCAACTGGCCATTTAGTTCATTGCCGATCAACTGTGAGGAATATCTGAACAATCTCAAAATGTTCATCTGAAGTAGCAAGTTGTCCTGCACGGCAATTATCATCCGGGTAATCTTGCTCCACGTAAAATGTACTGACTCATCTTGTAACAGTCTCATACAGTAAGGCACTGTCACTACAGGCTTCCTTAAGGCTACAATAGCAGTTACTTGCAATTTTATCTCTTGCAACCTGGACTTTGATCTAGGATTGTAGTTCTAATCTTGGGAACGTACCCTAAGCCTTGCACACTGAGACGTTGACTTTAACCACTTCTACATACAAGGATACTTGTTAGCATGGGCTGTGTTCCTTGTGCACATATACAGTACATACAACTAGCACCACTATCTATCAAGAGTAGCATTTGAGTTATCAACTATGTCTCCTGACAGTGCTGCTACTACTTTATTTACAACCCTTGTAGATTATGGTACCCAATTCTACAGAATAGTACTTTTTGTTAGCTTATTTAATGATTTACTACTTCTTTACAGAAAGAATATTTCTTTTCATCTCACTTAGTATCCTTTATCAGCTCAAAATTACATCTGGTGTGTGGTTCTAGGAAAAATGATGCACTGTTATGATGCACTCCCAAACATCTCACCATATCAAAAAACACAGGAGACCCACACTATCCATTAACACAATAACTATTATACATCTCCTTAAACCTATTCACTGTTGGGTTACTCATAACACCTCTGGCAATTCATTCTATTCATTCTCCACTCTCCAAGTAAAGACCCTAGTCCGCACCCTTACTAACCACACTCTTAGATAACTTACGAATGTGACCCCTTGTTTCCCCCCCCCCTACTCCCCATGTATTGAAAAATTTCTTGTGTCAATCTTATAGAATTGCTTTGCTAATTATAAGTTTCTATCATATCTCCTCTCCTCCACCTGTCAGCTAAATTTTGCAACTCGCACACTTTCAATCTATTCTCATAAGACAACTTCCACATACCTGTCATGAACTTGCCCACTCAGCTCTGAATCCTCTCCACCACCTCCTGGTCCCCTGGAAATGCAGGTAACTAAATTTGTGCACAGTAGTCAACACATGGATAAAGAGAAATAATAACCTCCCTATCTTTACTAGTTAATGTGTTCTTCAACATCCAAGTAATCATCATCATCAAATTCCTGCCATGTACCATCAAGGGGTGTACAGGATATGATAGTACTACATGAAAAAAATTACATCATTATTAATTTCCTATCTACAATTTTCCTCCAAATCAGTCTGTTACTTGTCAAGACTCCAACAGTATCAGATCTTATATTTCTATCATCTAAGGCACTTTGTACCGTATCAATCCACCTATATCTGGGTCTTCCTCTGGGTCATTTTCCTGCCAACCTGGCAGAGAACATCCAAGTAATCCTCTGAGCTATTTTGCCAACTCTTGTAATATTTCCCCTGAATTTCAAATCTCTATGCACCATCACTCCCAGATCCATAGCCTCATCAATTTTCTGTAATATATTACCATTAATATGATATGAAAGGATGTTATTCTTTTATCCCAGAGTGCATCCCTTACATTTTACAACTAAATTAACTACCATTGTCCTTTGCTCATCCCTTACATTTTGCAGGATGATTCATTTAAATCATCCTGCAAAATATCTACAATATATTTAACAATATTGCCAATATTACAAAAAAAAAAAAAAAATTTCTGAACAACATGTGTATGGAAGCTGCTACTAAGAATGATGCTAGCTCTCTCTTGTTAGATCACAAGTTGGCAGTGTATTCCCAGTATTGATAATACTGATTGACCTACCAAGGCTCACGTCAAATTGTAACTATACAATAACATTTATGTCTTATTTACTATGGCATACATGTTATTGTAACTATACAATGACATGCATGCCATTGTAAATGACTTTTTTATTATGTAAATATTTCATCTTATGTCATAAGACATCATCAATGCAACTAATGAACAACAATAGGAATTGAATTTAAAAAATGATTTACATTTTGTGCAAAAATTGACCAGAGAGCTAGCGGGAATATACTGCCACCATACTACGAGTTGCCCTAGCCAAACCTTATAGGAAGTGATGAACGCTCAAAGCACCAGTATATTCGCCTCCTATTGGTTCATTTTGATAGGTTTCACTAGTCTGACAGTTGTAACTCATTGGTTTTCATCAGAGACTAGGTAGAAACCTAAGAGAGCAAAAACTTTCAAAGTTACTAAGGAACTTGAAGCATTGGAGAGGTGTATTTTCTGTAAGCAAACTCTTGGTTGGCGCATAAAGTATTACTAAAATAAAGAGCCAAAAGGCTTCATTTCAGTGATGCAAAATTATATAAATTAATATCCAGTTAAATCCAACATCATTTCAAAGCCGAATATACAAACTTTAAAAGTTTTGTGCAGAAACGTAAAAGTTTTGTGTATATAAAAGAAACTATAAAACTTTTCGCACAAAACTTTTATAGTTTCTGTATATGGGCTTTGAAATGATGTTGGATTTAATATCCACTTAATTTATATAATTTTGCATTGCCAAAATGAAGCCTTTTGGCTCTTTATTTTAGTAAATACTTAATGCACCGACCAAGAGTTCACTTACGGAAAATACAACTCTCCGACGCTTCAAGTTTGTTCGTACTAAGAGTTTTTGCTCGCTTAGGTTTCTACCTAGTCTCTGACGAAAACCAATGAGTTTGAAACAGCTGTCAGACTAGTTAAACCTATCAAAATGAACCAATAGGAGGCGAATATATGGGCACTCTGAGTGATCTCCACTTCCTATAAGGAAGTGGAGAACACTCAAAGGTTGGGCTAGTGCAACTCATAGTGTGGCGGCAGTGTATTCCCGCTAGCGCTCTGGTCAATTTTCTCATGAAACTTTTATAGTTTCTGTATTCAGCTTTGAAATGATATTGGATTTAATATCCACTTAATTTATATTATTTTGCATCGACGAAATGAAACCTTTTGTCTCTTTATTTTAGTAAATAATAATTTTCAATTTCCCAAAGTTTCATACTTCATATTAAGGTCATCATCTGGAGTACACACACACACACATACACACACACACAGAGGCAAGCTAAATTACATTTCACACAGTGTGCTACAGAGACAATGATTTGATCAATGGTTATTCTACTGGCCTGACCTCTAGTGAAAATAAAATTAAAATAAATAAATAAATGAAATAAATAAAATAACTAGATCAAAGCTATATTCTATTTAAGACAAACATCTGAGAAACATTCTTTCATGTAGATTTCTTTTATATATGACAGTAAAAATAATGTCCAAATTTGAAATGACAGTTGTTATATTAGATTTATGATTCTGCATTATCTCTGTTCCTATTTATAATTAATTTTTAGGAAGAAAGCTTAAGTGGGTAGAATATGTGCCTTCCATTCTTGTAGAGAGGCTTATATGCTAGTTAAACATGATAACTAATAATTAAGGAATTGACAGCGTACACTAGAAATATAAATTAAATAAACTTTAATATATACTTTCCGATATTTCGGCAACATAACATTGCCATCTTCTTGGGAACTTAATACAAAGACAACTGCACGCAAGTACTACATAACAGCAAATGAGAAACGAAGTGAGGAAGCTACCATTTTCCTGAAGTCCTGATGGTGTCCCCCTGGCGGGCTATATTGGTAGTTCTTGGCCTTTGGGCTGAAGTTCTTCTGATAAATGTTTCCCAAATTCGGAGTAGTCTCATGCATCCAAATTTGTTGAGGTTTGGCATGTTCCTAAGGGCTGAGGTTGATTCCATGAATAGTCTTACACATTTAAACTTGCTGCGGTGTATTACTGTGGCTTTCTTCCACCTTATTCTGTGGCGAGTATCCAGAACGTGGTCTGCAAGCCCAGGATATTCGCCACAGAATAAGGTGGAAGAAAGCCACAGTAATACACCGTAGCAAGTTCAAATATGAAAGACTATTCATGGGATCAGCCTCAGCCCTTAGGAACATGCCAAACCTCAACAAATTTGGATGCATGAGACTGCCCCAAATTTGGGAAACATTTATCAGAAGAACTTCAGCCCAAAGGCCAAGAACTACCAATATAGCCTACCAGGGGCACCATCAGGACTTTAGAAAAATGGTAACTTCCTGGCTTCGTTTCTCATTTGCTGTTATGTAGTACTTGCATGCACTTGTCTTTGTATTAAGTTCCCAAGAAGATGGCAATGTGACGTTGCCAAAATATCAGAAAGTATATATTAAAGTTTATTTAATTTATATTTCTAGTGTACGCTGTCAATTCCTTAATTATTAGTTATCATGTTTAACCAGCCTATAATCCTCTCTACAAGAATGATGATCATCCACAGAGATTCCTTCGCACGCAAGGCCTGCCATTACAGCAAACTGAAGCTGAAGTTATCCTGAAACTGAACTGTATGGCATTCCTAAAACACTTTCGGGATAATCAAGTCATCCCTAATTGTGTAAAATTTAAACACCTTTTCTTTTCACAGAAAGCTCTCCATATCTACAACCGGGCGAGCCAGGCTTTACTTTGGGAGCAAATTACCGCTACACGCGGTTCCCTAGCCGACATAAACAGAGCTATTTTAGTGCTAGAAATATCCAGATGTGTCGTTTTCTAAAGTCTAAAATTTCTAAAATGAGCTTTGAAACACGCTTAATCACAAGCTTTGGTCAGTTCTACTTGCTGTCTCGTGTACGGTGGTAAATAAAGAATTCGAACGAATACGGTGTCAACATTTCAACAAGTTTGATAAATTAATAAAGATCTCGGCGTCCAAACCTAAACTACAAACCAACACTGTAGTTAACCTTTGTTCAGTTATCTTGAAGCCTGAAGCACTCAATGCTCTGTCACATGGTCACAACTTCGTCATTGCTTGTAGGAAATTACCGGCTGAGGAATTAATGATCCAGATTGAACGTGGGATTCGCCACCTTCCAAACCACATCACCAACGATATTAGATTGGATGTAGCCTGTGTTCTCACAAAAGCAAAACCACCAAAAACCAACATATCCATTAGTGAATACAAGTCACTACAAGATTTGAAGAAAAACAAAGAAATAGTTATCACCAAAGCAGATAAGGGGAACACCACTGTGGTACTCAATCATAATGACTACACAGGTAAGCTTAAGGCTTTACTATTAGATCGAGTTACTTACCTCCCTATTGAATACAATCCCACCAGCTCACAAATTAGAAAACTCCATAGGCTCCTTAAGAAGGTCACTTCTTGGCCTGTGGAGATTACCAACAGACTAAAACCATATAACTCTAGACCCCCCCCCCCCCGCATATATGTGCTCCCAAAAATACATAAAGAAAATGTGCCATTAAGTCCCTTAGTGGATGGCATTGATTCCCCCACTTACAAAATAGCTAAATATTTAGCCAAAGCGCTCTCACACTATACTGTCAACACACCATCACACATAAAAAAACTCAGCCCACTTCAAAGCCAGTATGGAAAACCTTACACTCCAACATAATGACATAATGGTCAGTTTTGACGTCTCCTCCTTATTGCCAAATTTCCCCCTCAAAGAAACCTTAGAGCCAATCCAAGCTAAATTTCCTCCTGATACCTCAGCCCTATTTCAGTTTACAATGCACTCAGGCTCTTTCATTTTGCAGGAAAAATTCTACAAACAGATAGAGTGGACAGCCATGGGTTCACCACTTTCCCCACTCTTGGCCAACTTCTTTATGGAGACTTTTGAAGAGAAAGCCTTAAACTCAGCCCCACAAAAATCTTCCATATGGCTTCGCTACGTTGATGATGTGTTCGCTATTTGGCCACATGGCCGGATTCACTCCTCTCCTTCCTAACCCACTTAAACAACCAACACTCTACAATCAAGTTCACCCTGGAAAAAGAGAAAAACGATATCCTCCCCTTCCTAGACAAGCTAGTCACCTGCCAACCTGATGGAATCTTGGTTTTCTCAGTTTATAGAAACCCCCCCCATACAGGGAGATACATTCACCAACAATCCCATCACCCCCCCCCACAACAATATGGTGTTATTAAGACACTATTCAACAGGGCAAAAGTAATCAGTTCAAATGATCAAGCCCTAACCTGAACTAAATCACATCCTTGACACTTTCTCAGCCAATGGCTCCCCCCCCCCCCCAAAAAAAAAAAAGAATACAAAAAATACTTAAACCAGTCATCCACAACCCACCTTCCTCCCCTTCACAAAAAAAGATTACTCTAAATCCATCATCCCTACATCTGAGGCACCTTGGAAAAAAATCAACAAAATCCTAAAAAAACATGAATTGACCACTAACAGACCATATAGAAAATTGGCATCCCTTATCCACTCTACTAAAGACCAACCACTTCCCCTAGACCTACCTGGTGTATACCAGGTCCCTTGCAGCTGTAAATTGTCCTGTTTTGGCCAAACAGGCAGGACAGCAAATATCAAAATCTCAGAACACAAGGATTACATCCGGTTTCACCAATACAGCCACTCTGGGCTTGCAGACCATGCTCTGGATACTTGCCACAGAATAAGGTGGAAGAAAGCCACAATAATACACCTCAGCAAGTTTAAATATGAAAGACAATTCATGGAATCAGCCTCAGCCCTTAGGAACATGCCAAACCTCGATAAATTTGGATGCATGAGACTGCCCCGAATTTGGGAAACATTTATCAGAAGAACTTCAGCCCAAAGGCCAAGAACTAGCAATATAGCCTACCTGGGGGCACCATCATTACTTTAGGAAAACGGTAGCTTCCTCATTTCATTTCTCATTTGCTGTTATGTAGTACTTGTGTGCCCTTGTCTTTGTATTAAGTTCCCAAGAAGATGGCAACATGACGTTGCTGAAATATCGGAAAGTATATATTAAAGTTTATTTAATTTATATTTCTAGTGTATGCTGTCAATTCCTTAATTATTAATTATCATGTGCCTTCCATATTCTTGGTATTTTTAGACCCTCATTATTGTTAAGATTAGGGTGATTGATAAGAATCCCACAGCCTCCTTAAATTTATGTTCATACCATGTTTTGGTGTGAAGTAAACAACAGATGCTTTTCCAGTCAGTTCTTTGTAAAATGTTCAGGGCATGATCAGAAAGGCCAGCTTGACCATAGTTATTATATTTAATTTATCATTTATGTTAAAAGTTATCAGCAATACCTTCCAAAAAATGACTACAGCCAAAATACTATCAACAAAATTTTGTCAAGACCTCTCTTAAAAACAAAAATAAAGTAGACTACAATAAAACTGTAACCATTCCATAATTAAAGGGATATGAGATAAAATTAATGGAATATTACAGAAATACAACCTTAAAGTGACCTTTTTTAAACCTCCTGTAAAATTAAAGAACTTACTCAACTCATCCAAGGATCCACTCCCTCTGCTGGCCCACTCTTGACTATGCTGTATTCATTGTTTGTGTAATTTGCCCTATGTAAGGGGAAACAGGATGCACAATTCTTATCGAAAGAAAGGAACATAAATGTCACATTAAATATAATAACTGTGAGTCTCAGAACAAGGTATATTTCACAGGAATGGTAGGAATATATAGTAATTCCACTGCAAAAAGGTGGTGCAAAGACAGATGTATTCAGATATCGACTGATTAGTATCTCAGGGGCGGTAGTGAAGATTTTGGAAAAATTGGTTAGGTTTCACATTCAGAAATGGGTTGAGAGTGGATCTCTACTTTGCAATGAACAACATGGGTTTACTAAGGGAGGGTGTTGTTTTAGCATCTTGCTCACATTCTATAACAATGTTACCATTGAACTAGACAAGGGGAGTGGATACACCATGATACTTCTGGATTTTGCTAAGGCTTTTGACACAATACAGCATGGCAGACTGCTGCATAAATTGGAGAAAATGGGTCTAGGTTATAGAATAGAATATGAATAAGAGGATGGCTGACTGAATATCAAAAAGTGGTATATGGGGGATGTGACTCTGAAAGATTTAACGAATCCGAAGCGTTGTTGAATTGGCTTGCACATCACCTGAGACACTTTGCAAGTGCAGCAGTAGGCAGCCTCCTAGGGATGATTCCTGGACACCTTTGGGTGACTGACTGGCTTGCTGTGCTATTCTTCCCTTCCAGGGTTAGCAGCCCTGGTAGGGTTAAGTTTCCTCGCTTGCATAACTCATCAGATGAAGGCTCCGACTGTTATAGGCCGGAGCCAGGAAACTCGTCGAGTGTGAATCCAGATGTCTGTTTCTTGTTTGGAGGTGATCCTGCCACCCATCCCAGCGGCATCCTCAGGAAAGTTAAAAGAAAGCTCTGCAAGGACTGTAATCAACCCATTTATTCAAGTTCCCATCATGCTTGTTCCAGCGGTCAAGGAGTTCCCAGTCTCAGACACTTCGTATGTCAGATCTGCGATTGTGCATTCTCCACCGCTGTCGGCCTTGGCATGCATCGCACCTCGAAACATCCAGCCGAAGCCAACGCTGCAATAAGAACAGAGCACATCAAAGCACATTGGACTGCCGAAGAAGAAAAGATCCTCGCCGCTCATGAGATCAAGTTGACGGCTCAAGGGATAAAGAAAATCAATGAGGCTTTATTTAAGGTGTTCCCATTAAGATCCTTGAATGCCATCAAGTGTCATAGACAGAAAGCCAGTTACAAAGCTTTAGTTCAAGAATTGGCAGCCCATCCGTCACAGGCAGGGACAGGTAATATCTCCGTATCTCCTGTCTCTAGCTCTCCATCTTCCAGCAGTCATACTGCTGTTGAAGAAGAAGCTTTGATTTTCAGACTGACATCATCTCTAGATGATCCTTCTCTTCCAGAATATAACCATAAAATTCTTAAATCCCTCATCCAGACTCACCTTCTGGGAATGGATATCACAGATGAGTTGAATGACTACCTCCATACTGAATTCTCTGAACACTTCATGCTTCGTCAACATCAGCCTACATCTCATTCTACAATGACTTTATCAAATTGGAAGCAGAGGAAGAGGAGCTATGCAGGCCCTCTATAAAAAGAATAGAGGGCAATGTGCCCAAACCATCCTTGACTGTACTTTCCCTCCACCTATAGCAGACTTACATGATGATTTTATTAAATTCTGGAGTACAATATTTTCTGCTCCACCTCCACACTTCCCTGATGATGATCAACCTACGAGGTCCATTCCTGCCCTTCGAATATACCAGCCTGTGTCCATCCAGGAGATTAAAGCAGCTCTTCCATCCAATTTCATTGCCTCCTGACCTGATGGCTTTCCTGCGTCTAGGCTTCGGAAGGTGCCATTGAAAATTCTTCAAGACTTAGTGGACATTCTTCTTTCCAGTAAAGCAATACCACCATATCTACGTGCTTCAAGAACTATTTTCATTCTGCAGAAAGAACTTCAAGCTGTGCATCAGACTTTAGACCTATTACCATCTCCCCTGTGTTACTTATACTCTATAATAAAATATTAGTTAAACGACTTCAGCAACATTGTCAGAAGCAACATTGTCAACTTTGCTGTCCGAAGGGGCAGCAAAGTTGTCCCTTTGGACAGCTGTGCCGAGAATATATGTCTTCTTTCTTCTCTTCTCTCTGATTCCCGATGCCACCTTAAGCCTCTATATATGCCGTCGCTGGACCTCCAAAAGGCCTTTGATAGAGTCTCCCTTCCTGCTCTCCTTCGAGCGCTGTCTATTGCTGGATGTCCAGAACCCTTTCTTTCCTATGTTATGGGGCTATACTTGGGTAACTCCATCACTATCACTACAGGGTCCTGTGCAACTTCTATTCCCGTGGTGCGGGGTGTTCGTCAGGGTGATCCTCTATCTCTCTTTTTCTTTAACTGCGTCATAGATGAGTTTCTTCACTCTCTTCCTAGCCATATAGGCTACTCTCTAGGCACTTCTTCCTTTAATGCTATGGCCTTTGCAAACGATCTTATTCTTGTAGCCTCTACTAAGATAGGCTTGCAGGAACTCCTTGACCAGGTAGTTGACTTCTTCTCTATTCAAGGCCTTTCTATTAATGTAGAAACCCGAATGGACGGGGCTATCCATTCAGCCATTAGATCATGGCTCCGACTGTCGCCTGACACTCCTACTGCATATTTCCATGCTAGGGTGAAGGATGGTGGGCTCGGGGTTCCATCACTTAGATGGCTGATCCTACGCCTGCGGCTGTCAAGAATCGTGCAGTTAGAACTATCTTCTTCCCCTATCTGCAGAGAGGCTTTTTATAGCCCATTAATACAAGAAGACTTTAGGCGGGCTAAAGTCTCCCATTATCAAGGTACTTTAATCGGGTCAGCACATGTAGAACACGAGGTGGGCATTTCTGTAGCATTGTTCTGTAGATGGTGCTCCTTTAAAAGAGTCATATCTAGTGCCTCCCCAGCATGATTGGGTAAGGGATGGCACCAGACTCCTCCCTGGGTTCGAGTATATTGACCTTATCAGGATGAGGATCAATGCCCTGCCTACTCAAGCCTGCACAGCTCGATGGGGTAGTGATGACTCAAACTTTAGGGCTGGCTGCCACTACAGTGAGACATTGTCTCATATAGCCCAGTGTTGCTTCCGCACCCATAGGGTCTGTGTGAAGAGGCATGATTCCGTGGTCTCCATTCTGAACAACCACTTTAAGAACAAAAGTTGGGAGACTGCGGTGGAACCACATTATAGGACATCCGCAGGTTTGCATAAGCCAGATTTAGTGATTAAAAGAGATGATGACATTTGGGTAGTTGATGCCCAGGTGGTGGGAACAGGGTGTCCACTAGCCCATAGCCATAATAATAAAGTAAACTATTATAAAAATAGCCAAGATCTAGTTAGTAAGATACGGGAGGAGCATGGAGCAACTCCAAGGTTTACCAGTGCCACCATCTCTTTATATGGTGTATGGAGTGCAGATAGTTACAAGGACTTAAAACAGATTGGATTTATGCAGAAGGATATAAAAGTTCTTTCCTTGAGTGCCCTACACGGCACACTGGTGGCATGATGTTGCCTCCAGAGAATGACTACAATGATAACTAGAACAGGCATAGAGTAAAACACTTGTAAAGGCTTAGGCCTATATCAAGTCTGGACATGATGTAAGGGTAGTACTGCCCATAACCAGTACAAAGATTAATAATAATAATTAAAAAAAAAAATTTAAAAAATAAGTAGCGGTGTACAAGGATTAGTGCTTGGTCCACTGTTATTCAATCTGTACATTAATGATATTGAGAAGGATTTGACAAACAACATACATCTATTTGCTGATGATGCAAAGATAGGTAGGATAATCAGGAATGCTGCTGATATGCAGTACTTGCAGAATGATTTGAATAGGCTGGAATTGTGGGAATTGGAAAATGGGTGTCAGTTCAATGTCAGTAAATGTAAAGTCATTCCCTTTGGCATGATTAGATATCCAATGTTGTATTATATTGGTGGAATTAGGCTAGAAGAAACTGATGAGGCTAGGGATCTTGAGGTGTTAATAGATAGAAGTTGACGTTCAGGGTCATATATCAAAGATTGCAAACACAACTCAAAAGATAATTGCAATGCCAAAATGAATGTTCACATATAAAGATAAAGATGTTATTTTGCCTCTTTACAAGGCCTTGATAAGACCTCACTTGGACTATTGTGTGCAGGTCTGGTTTCCATTGTGATTCTGATATATTGGAGAGAGTACAAAGGAGAGCGTTAAAAATGATATCAGGATTGTGGGATACTGAGTATGAAGACAGATTGAGAATTTGTAGACTGCAGACACTAGCAGACAGGAGAAAGAGGGGGAGATATGATTGAGATTTACAAACTTCTGAAGGGTCATACAGGATTTCAACTGATGAAATTTTACAATTTATGAAGGGTGGGGAAAGGACGAGAGGGGGATCCTTGGAAGCTGAGACTGAAAGCTGCTAAGAAGGGGGTGAGGACTAGATTTTTCTCTTATAGGGTGGTGTGTGATTGGAATGGATTGCCATTGGATGTTGTGAATGCAAGCAGTGCATGAATTCAAGAATAAGTATGATAGCTGGTGTGTGTGTGTAGTATGTGGCCTCCCTCGATGAGTCTCTGACTCCTTGGAGGTCTCCCTTAATAATAATAATAACTGTGGTCAAGCTGGCCTTTCTGATCATATCCTGAACACTTTACATAGAATTGACTGGAAAAGCACCTGTTGTTTACATCACACCAAAACATGGTATGAACGTAAATTTAAGGAGGCCTGTGAGATTCTTATCGACCACCCTAATCTTAACAATAATGAGGGTCTAAAAATCCCATGAATATGGATGGCACATATTCTACTCACTTAACCTTTTTCCCTAAGAGTTAATTATAAATAGGACCATAGATAATCCAGAATCTTAAATCTAATATAAAAATTGCCATGTTAAATTAGGATATCATTTTTACTGTAACAAAACTATCTATATGAAAGAATGTTTCTCTGATGTTGTCTTAAATAGAATATAGCTTTGATGTAATTATTTTATTTATTTCATTTATTTATTTTAATGTCATTTTATTTTCACTAGAGGTCAAGCCAGTAACCATTGATCAAATCATTGTCTCTCTAGCATACTGTGTGAAATGTAATTTAGCTTGTCTTTGTATGTGTATACTCCTGATGATGACCTTAATATGAAGCCGAAATGTCGGGAAATTAAAAATTATTATATATAATATGGTTGTAGAGTCAATAATTTGTCTAAAATGAATGCTAATTGTCATGTAACACTAAAGGAAAGGATGAATATCTCAGCATTTCAACAGCCTATCCACTTACCCTCTTTGACTGAATAGGCATCTTTCTCTCTCACTCTCTGTTCATTCACTGTGTGTCATGGTGGACGCTACTTTTTCAAGCTTTGCCATTGGTGCAGAAGTGCCTCAGGGTTTGGTTCTGTCACATACTCTCTTTCTCTTATGCATAAAAGACTTACTCTTAATCACCACCAGTCCTAACCACGACTTTGCTGATAGCACACCCCATTCATCCTACTCCTTTAACAAACCCTATTTCTCAGACATCCCAAGCATCAATATCATCTGTAACTATTGCCTTAAACACTAATTTTCATACTATCCTTCAGTGAGGTAAGGACAATCTGGTCACCTTCAATGCCATCAAATTCCGTCCTCCCCTTTCTCTTGCAAAAGGGATCTCAACTCACCTTCCCTTATCCTCAGTAATACACACATAATCAGACAGGATCAGTCTCTCTGTGGACTGACATTTACCTCCAGCCTCTCCTGAAAAAAACTACACATTCTCTTCCACTCAAGAAGTTATTTTACACCCTCCTAGCTACTAACACTATATAAATTCCAAATATACTCATCCTTAGAATACTCTTCACACATTTGGAGTCATGCATCTAAAACCTCCCAAAATATTCTTGATGCTCTTCAGAGTGGAGCAATTCAGCTCATTGATGATCCTTTCCTCATAGGCTCACTTCATAGATGCATTGTTTCAGCTCTGTATCTTTTCTACAGATACTTCCATGGTCACTGGAAGTAAACATCATTCCTCCACTTACTGTTGGTATGTTAGAACAAAAGCAGTTCAACATCCCTTTTCAGTACAACTGCAAAGTTCAACGTGTACAAACACATTGAACCTGCTTCTCCTCATTTATTCCATTTACTTCTGTCCTCCGAAACATCCTTCACCTTTAAAGGCACCATTAAACATTTTTCTTCTTCTTTTCTTCTTCTAAGGCCCTCCTCCACCTTATTTGTCTCCATCTTTCTCTGTTTAAAGCTTCCTAATGTCAGTTCTCCAACCATCTTCTGTCTGGTCATTCTGGCATTCATCCTCCTTTATATGGATGCCACTGAGTGATAGGCTTTGTTCAGCCATCACTTTTCATCTATAGGGTATGTTCTACCTGTTTTAATTTTAATTTTAAAATCTCTTCCTCTATATCCAACACTTTTTTTTTTTTTTTTGTAATCTGATGTTTCGAATGGTTCTTTCCATTCTATGCTCATTTTTCCTCATTCTGTCCAGCATTTCCTGTTGGTTACTGACCATGTCTAATCTGTATGTCATAACTGAGATGACACATTGGTTAAAAAATTTGACTCTGTTTTTAGGTTTTATTGTATCATGTAACCAAAAATGTTTGTGCGGTTTTTAGCAGAGTCCAAAGCAGTGCAACGTGCCAGTCAATCGGTGCACTCTAACATGGTGTGTACTCTTTTTCTGTGACTTAGAACCCTTTTAAAATGTCACTTTAACTTGGAGTAATTCATGCTTGTTGTTTTATGAATTTAAACTTTGTTTGAAGGCTTCAGAAGTGTCCCATAACATATGTGTGCCATTTGGAAAAGATGAGCTAGCAGAATTTACTCCACAGAAATGGTTTAAAAGATTTGTTTCTTGTGATGAATCACTTGAAGTTGCACCAAATTCAGGAAGATCCTCATTTTTGAAAATGAAGAATTATGTTCCACTGTTGAAAATAATTCCACATTAACATGTCAAGACCTTTCACAAATGTTTAACATGAATGGTGAAACAATTCATTTACACTGCATCGTCTTTTTTTATTAACTTTAACTTCTTTTGTGTCATAAAAACGACCCATTTTGGATTACTTGCTCACTTGTGATGAAAAATGGATCTTGTACGCTAACAGGAAGTGAACATATCATTGATTGTCACTAAACGATCCAGTTCTGTACACTTCAAAGGCACCTCTTCATCTCCAGAACACTATGATTTGTGTGTGGTGGACGAGCATATGCAGAAAGCGTTACTTCAGAAACAGCCAGGACTAGTTAATCAGAAGAAAGTGCTATTCTTACATGACAATGCAAAACCTCATGCTGCAAAACTTGCCTGCGAGATTTGTACTTTAGGATGGAAGATACTCTCTTATCCTCCATATTCTTCTGACATTTCTCCAAGCAATTATCATTTTTTATTTTGGTGCCAGACAATCACATGTGAAATAGACAGTTCTGTAATAAAAAAGAAATTGAAGCAGAGGTTGCTAGGTTTATTACTTCTAACTACAAAACGTTTTATAAAAGAGAATTTACAAACTTGTATCTTGTTGGGAAATAGTTGTAGATTAGGAAGGTGCTTATTTTAATGATTTCACATTAAAACATTATATTTCTGATTAAAACATTTTATTTCTGCAGTTGTTTAACTTTTATTATGAAAAACCACACAAAAGTTTTTTGGTTACCTGATACTACACAGAAATATTTTCAGTTTTGTCAAAAGCCACTCAGCCTAGCTGAATTTTTTTCCTTTTTATTTCTTCATAAATGTTTCTTTTTCTTAATGTTCTTGTTCAAGAATATTCTTGTTCTTACTCTATTTTATTACTGTCTGTTACATTTGTTCTTCTGTTATCTGTTTATTTCAGCATTTGTTATTTTAATTTTTTTTTCCATAGTTTATATGTAATCCTGCTTTATTGGAGGCTGTATGCATTCATCATTCATTCTAATTTGCTATTAGATTACTATAAAATCATCAGCATATCATAATAATTTAGTTTTTAACCATTGATATTAATCTCTCTGTCACTCTAATCTAGTTCATTTAGGACATATTCTCATACTACATTGAATAATTTAGGTGAAAATAGTATCTCCTTAATACTACTTTATTCATTAACTGAATGGACTACTTGTTCATATAAGGATAGTAACATTTGCTTTTTCATGTATTTTGTTTATTAACTCTGTGAAATTTTAGAGTCTCCATATTCCATAGCTCAGTCAGTATAGAGGAAGCCCCTTTGGTCAGAAAGACCTAGGTTCGATTCCTGTCCATGACGTGAGTAACATTTATCTGGTCTCTTTCAACTAAACGTGAGTTAGTCGGTTTCATGTGGAGGCAGAGGATTTTTACCTGGAAACTCGGGTTTTTCATCCCTCAGAACAGGCAAACCAGCCCCATGAACACACACTCACATCTACAGACATAGGACACTCCTGGAATAAGGATTGACTCACCTATTCCATGGGATTTTTGATTTCGAATACCTGCACGATGGTTTACGTGTGAGCGTAAATCATGATGATCTAATTTTAGCTTACTCCATGTTTCTTCATTGCTATTAGGATTGTTTTTTTCAACTGAATCAAAGGCTTTTTTATATTCTATAAAACCTAAGTACAATGGTAGGTTGTATTCTCTGAATTTTTGTCTTAGTTGATTCAGTGTCTGCCAATGGTCTATTGAGCTAAATCCCTTTCTGATTCTAACTTACTCATTAGGCTGAGCTTCATCTAATAATTTGGTGATTCTATTTGTTATTATTTTTATTAATAGTTTATATACTTGTGACAAGAAGCATATAGGGCTATAATATTCTTTTTTTCTTGTTATCCTTTTTGAACAAGAGTATCATGATGACATTATTCTAGCTGTTTGGTGTATCTTTCTGTTTTAGGCATTCATTAAATATATTTTTTAGTCCTTGTATTAATTTTTTTTCTCTGCTGCTTCTATATTGTTATTCTTTTTGAACAAGGATATTGCTTGTTCTGTTTCAAAGTTTTTTGTTTCTGGGATACCCTATTCTTCTTCTTCTTAATATTCACTGGCCTCCATGTAATAATGTTTTCATTAATACTTGTAATGTTAACAATTCCAACAAATATTGTCTACCCTTTTCTACTATGCTTTCTTTATCTTTGATCTCATCCATTTTCATCTTCTATTATTATTTTGGTATTGTGATCTTTTGTAGTCCTTTCATATTTTCATTGTTGTCCATCCTTGTATCGTTTTATCTTCTCTTTTCTTTAATAGTTTTCCTGATTGGTTTGCCATATTTCTTTTTGCATTAGCAGTGTATTCTACCAGAAGGACCTCCCAAACCAGACAGGTCAATACTGAGGAACTGCACTAAGAGCGATTCTAACACTGGACATTATGGTACTCTGGAGTACCATAATGTCCAGTGACCATGAATACCATCATGCCTAATATAACTTATCCAGTACCAGATGGTATAAGTTCTGTGAGCTTACTTAATCACTCAGCATATCTTTAAGTAGAGTAGTGTTGGCTGAATAGGAACACAGGCAAGTTACTTATCCTTTTGGACAACGTCTGATAATATCAAATGGCATTCCACATCTGTAGTTAGATTGGGTACTGAAAATCCTTTCCCACACACACACACACACTGATCTATCATTTGGAAGAAATGATGAATCCCTTTCATTAAAGCTGAATATGCAATATACAAAAATGAGTCTGCAGTATCATTAAACATATGCTAAATATATCAAAGAAGTTACTTTGAATAAATTGTGAGTCATGAAATAAATGAAATAAATTTGAATTATGAATAAATACATAAAATTTCAGTTTTTCTAGCATTGCTAAATTACTAGTTTTAAATACATGTTGTTCTTATTGTAGCTGGAAAAGGTCCTTCAGGGTGATATAAATGAATGTGCAGAACCTTATATCAAAGATGAAAAGGTATTTTTCAATTAAATTAAAGCTTTTTCATAGGAATAGTTTTTAGATGATATATGAAAATAATGGCGTTAATCTAATAATGCCTGTTTGATTCACACTTGGAATTCCCTTTTCATTTTGAGTACAGTTCACTTTTTCTTTACTTTTTTTTCTTGCTAGTTTCCATTTGCAGAACTCTCTCTCTCTCTCTCTCTCTCTCTCTCTATATATATATATATATATATATATATATATATATATAGAGAGAGAGAGAGAGAGAGAGAGAGAGAAGCCTTCTTGAATGTTATCAGGATTTTTTTTTTCCAGAAACTGCTCCCCCCTCACACACACACACATACACAAATTGACCCCAGAATAAACTGTCTTTCTAAATATTTTTTTAGTAAACTAATTTCCCGTAAGTCTTAATTGTTACTTAATGTCTTAACTTATGTATAGTGCATATATAAAAAAATACCTTCTTAGTAACCCTTTGACCATTTGGTTCTAGTTTTGAGGACTTTACCCCAAGGTTTTTTTTTTTAATATTTTATTTTAAATTACAATGTTGCTTGATTAATAAGGTATTAAAAAGTATTTATTTACAATTTTTATCAAAAACTGTCAATGATTTACTAAAGAGAATATTAACTAATAAATGATTTTTATACATACACTAATAACTATAATAACCTACATTCGGTGATTCAGACGTTTCCAATTGTATTGTATTGTAGATTTTGAAGCATGGTGAAGCACACAACCCTACCTGGCAATTGGTGCATCACATATGCATTTTACCATATATATGGCAAACCATGTAAAAAAATGCAAGCAAAATGTGCATGCAAAAGTGTGCAAAATGCATGTTTTGCTCTTCAGTAAAACCTATGTTGAAGTCATTTTTTTGCATCACATGTGTCTTCTTACTTTCGTTTCTAGCAAAGTACAGAAATTTCTTTTTTCACAGTGAATCACCACCCTCTATGTGTAAGCAATAAAATTAAATCATAAACCATGTTGAAAATTTATTTATCACTAGGTTAGACTATAATAGATTTAGTTTAATCCTTTATCCCAGTGAGAGCAAACAAAGTTTGCGCCTGAAAATATCTTCAGGACTAAATATAGTGTTGTACTATCTTATCCAGTAAGTAGTGCAACACCAAGGCAACTCGTGGCAAAGGTGGAGCAAGCTACCAGGCACTTCTAACCCAGTATCTCCCATAATGCAAAACACATTTCCTATGTGGATATGTATACTGTTATGCATTAAAGGGATTGGCCATCTACCCAGACTAGTTTCGACCTTTATTGAGGTAGAATGGGAGTTCATGTCTCTCATCATTGGCCTTTGGAGAATAAAGCATGCTGAGGATCAGCAGACAGTAAAAGAGGAGTATGATATAAGATAGAGTAGGATAGTAGGAGGTAAAAAGAGGCCTCAGTCAACCTGTTTAGCCTGATTGGCTAATTGGTCTGTAACATATAATCTCAATTTACCTGTTCAGAAAAGGTTAAACATAGACTTTTGTCTATAGTTCTCATATTATTTTATCTAAAGTAATGATTTATTCTAGTATTAATGGAGGTTCTTTTTATGTTACTAGATATAATATCCTTATTTTTATTCCAGGTAAATATATATATATATATAATTTTTTTTTTTTTTTTTTTTTTTTTTTTTTTAAACAAGATGTAAATAATAGGACTTGTTTAAATATTTATTTTAAATCTAAAATAACGGGACTTAAGGTCCGGTAAGTAGGAATGAATAGGAACTTACTGAGGAACTTGTATACCTGGTACCACTGGGACTTAGAATGGGGAAGAGACTGGCCCGGGAGATGCCGCTCACGAGGAGCGGCACCGCCTCGCAGTAAGCCTTCGCTGCCCGGGTTCTCAGCTCTCCCCCCCTTGTTTGGAGTAAAGAAACCGTGCCAGCGAAAGCTTTGTGGCTAGGGGAAACAGAGTGGTTATTCTTTTTCCTGGGGTGGGGGGGATGGTGGGTTTTTTTTTTTTGGGTTCTAAAGAGATATACAGGGCTTGATGCGTCCCTGTATAAGAAAGCATATTATCGGTGGTTTGCAGTATTGATTCACAAATTTAAAGTCTCCTAGTAAGTGCCTTTCTTGTGCAAGAAATTTGTGTAAGTAGAAAAAGAAACCTTTTCTTATTCTTGCATACATTAAATTTGCGTCTCGTACCTGGGATTTTTTCCGTACTTTCCAGATGTGATATTTTAGTACATTGATTAGGAAGATAGTGAACTTTTGGGTTTTTTGGACTGGTGGCGGGAATTGTAGTCGTACTACCTCTTCTACTGTCAGCATGGGGATTCCCAATGCTGTGCTGAGTCTCCGCCAGATGCGTTGGGCTGGTGGGCAAAAATAAAAGAAGTGGTCCACCGTTTCCACGTCCCGGCAGACATCGCAGAATGGGTCGCACGGGTTAGGTACATACCGGGATTTCACCTGTTTCACCGGGAGCCGCCCGTAGGCTATTCTCCAGGCTAGATCCCGATGAAAAGGCTGTCCCCAGCTATTTTTGATGTTTCTGAAGAGAATTTCATTATTTGTACTAAGATTGGGTGTATCACGCCTGGAAAGTTGGAAGAAATCCCAGTATACTGCTTTGGGTTTGTGTGTGAGGATTGCTATTCCTCTGTCTCTGAGTGTTGTGATCGATTTCACTACTGTACGGTACCACTTGGGCACCCCCCTTGCGCGGGGTCCAGCATAGTCCGTGATCCCAAAGAGGGGGAGGAAAAGTCCTATAAAATATCTAATTAGTAGGCCAGAAATGTGGTTGGAGTTTAAGGCCTTCCATACGGTTTTGAACATGTTTGCTTGTAGCAAGCTTCTGTGATCGGGCAGAGCATAACCCCCTTCTTCCTGTTTGAGTTGTAGATATTCTTTCTTTACTTCGCGTTTTCTCCCATTCCAGAAGAAATCCAGGTGTTCTTTTGATAATTTATTTTCTTGTGCCAGTGTGATGCCTGTGATATTGACAGTGTGCATCAGCATTGGGGTGACGATTGTTTTTATTACTGTCGCTCTGCCATAAAAGGAGAAGAAGGTTGGTTTGAACAGCCTTATCCTTTCCCTGCTTGTCTCCTGCAATTTTTGGATTGGTAGTGCTAGGGTGTCTGAAAAGGGCACGCCTAGTATAGTTAGAGGCTGTGTCTGTAGCGTTAAACCGTAGGGAAGTCCAGTGCTATGGAAATTTCCGAAACTTTTGATTTTGTTTTTTTTTGCGTTAACGCGAAGACCACTGACTATGCTGAATTTTTGCGTGTGCAGATAGATATAGATGGACTCAGAGTCTCTGAGTGTAGCCACTACATCGTCTGCATATGCCACTATTTTGCATTGTCTGGAGCCTTGGGGCAGTGGAATACCGTTAATTGCGGGGGTGTTATCAATTCTTTTGATTAGGGGTTCTAATACTAGGGAGAAGAGGAGGGGGCTTAGCGGGCAGCCTTGCCTAACCCCTCTCTTTATGCGGATTGGTTCTGTTAGAAACCCATTAATAGATAGTTGGGTCGTGGCTTCCGCATACATGTTTTTAATTGTACGCCGAAGTCTCGGGCCCACGCCTGTTTTTAGTAGGATGTTCTGCAAGTACCTGTGGTTGATGCTGTCAAACGCTTTCTCCAGGTCGGTGGAGAGAAGTGCCAGGGGGTATTTTTTCTCTTTGGCCAGTTTGATCAAGTCTCTTAACAAAAAGAGATTGAATTCCATAGATCTACCAGGGATCCCATAGACCTGTGAGGTTGTTATTATTTTTCCGATACCACCCTTAAGGCGCGTGCAGATAATTTTTGCAAAAATCTTGTAGTCTACATTGGTTAGGGAGATTGGACGCCAGTTATTCGACAAAGTCCGATCTCGGTCTTTCTTGGGGATAAAGATGGTGTGGCTCTTAACGAATTCCTCGGGGATGTTTCCCGAAGTGAGGAATTCGTTAAAGATGTTTATTAATGCTGCCAATGCAAATTCCCAGATAGATCTATAGAATTCTATCCCCAGTCCGTCTGGTCCTGGGGTCTTCTTTGTTTTCATCATTCTGTACGTGGCCTTTAATTCGGCTGCAGTTATCGGCCTGTCCTGCAGGGCACTAAGATGATCAGGAAAACGTGTTGCGTCCCACTCACTGAAGTCATCCGTGCCCTGCCGGTCAGAGAAGATACCGATATACTGCTGATGAAAGTGACCGAGTATTTCGTGGGTTGAGCGTAAAATCTGGCCCTTCTCCTCGATCTGGTGAATCGTTTTCTCATCATTAGCCGCCACCCGTTGTTGGTTGTAGAATGCGGCGGAAGGTGTTTCCAAATGTCTGAGATAGAGTCTCGTTCGAAAGTCGAGGTCCTCGACTCTACTCTGCCGCTCTTGCTGCAGTTCTATTTCTACTTGTCTGATGAGATCTCCGCAGGGAACTCCGCTCCGTTCGTTTGTCCGGTACCAGCCGAGTTCCCTGTAGAGATCCCTCAGCCGTTTGCGTTTTTGGTAGGCCCTTTCGCGTCCACATTTTTGGAACAGTTCCCTAGCCTGCCTCTTGAAGGTCAGCCAGTTTTCCCAGTCCCAGTTGGTGTTTGTCCATCCGTCACAGAGGTTCTGTAGCTGGTCGCTGAAAAGACTGGGGAAGGTAGGAGGGAGCCTCCAAGGACCTCTGGCTGTTTCCATCACCTCTGGGAGCGTGATTTTTAGTATGACCATCTTGTGATCGGTTGTCAAGTTATGCACTGCGGTGTGACGTATCCTCTGAACATATTGTTCCAGGTTTTGGGACACGTACACCCTGTCTAGTCTTGTCGATATCTGGCCGCGGCCCCACGTAGTTTCTACTTTGGCGGGGTTATTCCGCCTCCAGATATCGACGAGGTCAAAATTTATACAGCATCGATTTAAAGCGGCAATGCCGCCAGTTCCGTTGTTTGCGTTCCCGCCTATTTTGTCTAGACGTGTGTCTTCCACACAGTTCCAGTCTCCTGCAACTATTAGGTGTTCTGCTCCCAGGAGATAGTTTTCAAGGGCAGAGAAGAAACCACTTCTGTGGTATGGATTGTTCGGGGCGTAAACTGCAGCAAGTCGGATGGTACGGCCACCGTACTTCCAGTCCACCGTTACTAGGCATCCTGTGGCGTCTTTTTGGACGTTGAAGAACCCCCCCGCGATTGGGGGGCGAATTAGTATCCCCACCCCTCGCGAGTGAGCGTCCCCGAAGCACCAGTAGCTGGTGACCGGATAGCTTCTTGAGAAGTTCTCCACGTCCCAATGCTTATAGAAATGGGTTTCTTGTATCAGGAGGATATTAATTTTGTGTGTTAACATTAGCCTCCAGACAGCGCTTTGCGCAAAGGGGTTGCGTAGTCCGTTAGTGTTTAAAGTTGCGATTTTAACTTCCATGTTGGTGTTAGAATGAGGGGGGGGGCGTTATCTGGTGTTTGTTTTATGAAACCCGGTTCTGGTTCCTCGTCGGAGCTGGTTGCACTTTGAGCATCCGAGACAATGACAAGCCTGTCTGTAGAGTCCCTGTCTTCGTCAGAGTCCATTTCGTGGACTTGGGGTTGTGCCAATTGATCCATTACTGGGGGTAGGCTCTCTAACATTGTAACGTCATTGTCGAGGGGCTTTGCGCCTATTGTTCGACGTTGACCTGTGGTCTCTGTTTCGTCCTCCGATGACATCATGCTGCTTTGTTTCGCTTTTTTCTTTTCCTGTGATTCCGTTTCTCTTGCACGCTTTGTTGGGGCGCTGGGTGTGACCTCTTCCTCTTTCCTGCAAGCTTCATGGTTTGCCACATTGATGCTGGTGATGTTCTGTGTGTGGCGGCTTGCCTTGGGTATCTTTGGGGTTTTCGTTTCCGTTGCTGCTTCCTTTTCAGCCTGCTGGCCGAGCTCCGGAAAATCGCTCCTTGATATTTTCTCAGGGTTCCCGATGGGCATTGCCCTAATCGGTGTTATGGTCCCTCCTGTTGCTTCTGAGTGTGTCTTGTACGGACATGTGTCCAATTTGTGGGTCAGAGCCCCACACTTAATACAGGGTACTGTACAGCTTTCCATTTTATGCTTTGACGATTTGCAATTTCTGCATTGTATTCGAGGGCAATCTGCCCCAAGGTGTTCCTCCGAATTACATCTAAAGCACCTTTTTTTCACACCTGGGTAGTTCACCATTACCCTCGTTCCCCCCAAAAAAACAAAATTGGGGACTTCTTTTTTCATGTCAATCTGGATTTCAACGTCTCCTGTTTTCCATCCTTTATAGTCTGCATACTCCATTGCTTTAATCTCGTGAATTTCCCCCCATTGGCTAAAGAATTTCTTGACTTCAGGTTCATTCTCTAGGTATTCTAGTGGAAACCTGGTTATTTTTAGCGTTTTTCGTAGGCTCCCTACTAGAAACGGTCTGATTGTTTGTCCACAACAAATGAAACCCTCTAATAATTTCTTTTTTGTTTGTTCGCTTTTCACCACTATTTGAAATCTATTGTTCCCATAAGGTATAAAACCGTATATATTTTCAGCCCCTACTGTTTCGATTAGAGCTCTCGCTAACGCCCGCTGATCTACGGGCTTCGTGAGCTCGATACCGAGCGTCCTAGTTCTAGGCAAAAAATGCGACATGGTTACAGAAATTCCTGACTACTGGGTGTAGAAAGGGAATGTAAGGGGGGGGGGAGAGGGGCAAAATCGAGGAACGTTGGGCGTTCCTCGCCGCAAACAAAGCGATACCAGAATAGACGGATAAAACAGGCAATAAAAAGAAAAAAGGTCTTACCAAAGCTGGGTACTACTGCGGAATCTGAGCATGGAGCTCTCTTTTCGGGCCGTTGAAACTGGATCTTCTTGAGAGGTAGACGTCTGCCTTCGGCCGGAGCTTTCTCGGGGGTCCTCGGGAACTGTCTCTGGAATCCGCTGCGTTCTGTCGATATTGAGGTCTCTTCAGTGGGAGCCAGGCCCAGAGCTGGAGATACCAGGCAGAAGCAGTAGCAAGTCATCTGTGCCTATGGGAGTTGCCAAAAGGTTTATCACCTTTTGTAAAAATTACTCTGGATTTAGAGAAAGATGTTGAAAATTTATTTATCACTAGGTTAGACTATAATAGATTTAGTTTAATCCTTTATCCCAGTGAGAGCAAACAAAGTTTGCGCCTGAAAATATCTTCAGGACTAAATATAGTGTTGTACTATCTTATCCAGTAAGTAGTGCAACACCAAGGCAACTCGTGGCAAAGGTGGAGCAAGCTACCAGGCACTTCTAACCCAGTATCTCCCATAATGCAAAACACATTTCCTATGTGGATATGTATACTGTTATGCATTAAAGGGATTGGCCATCTACCCAGACTAGTTTCGACCTTTATTGAGGTCTGAAGATCTGTCCCATAGGCACAGATGACTTGCTACTGCTTCTGCCTGGTATCTCCAGCTCTGGGCCTGGCTCCCACTGAAGAGACCTCAATAAAGGTCGAAACTAGTCTGGGTAGATGGCCAATCCCTTTAATGCATAACAGTATACATATCCACATAGGAAATGTGTTTTGCATTATGGGAGATACTGGGTTAGAAGTGCCTGGTAGCTTGCTCCACCTTTGCCACGAGTTGCCTTGGTGTTGCACTACTTACTGGATAAGATAGTACAACACTATATTTAGTCCTGAAGATATTTTCAGGCGCAAACTTTGTTTGCTCTCACTGGGATAAAGGATTAAACTAAATCTATTATAAATCATAAACCAGTCCATGCACTAAGCCTTGCAGCACACCACTAGTCCACCTGTTTCACCTCGATTCTGTCCTTCCATATACCACTTTTTGGTATCTGTCCAGAAGCTACTCTCTTATCCACCTAACTAGTGTGATATCCATCCCCATTTGTTTTAATTTGCATAAGAGAGTTACATGTGGTATTCTGTCAAATGCCTTTGCAAAAACCAGCAAAATCATTATGTAGCCATTTCCTTTATCCAACTCAGCTGTTACTCTATTATAAAAAGTTAGTAAATTACTAAGGCATGACCAATCTTTCACAAAGCCATGTTTACCCTCATAATTTTATCTACACATTCTCAAATTCTCTTTTTTACCAATTTTTGATAATATGATATGATAACTATGTTAGTACTTTTACCACTACATCTGAGATACTGATTCGTCTATAATTTGCTACTGCAGTCTTAGAACCTCCCTTATGCAAGGTATGATCATTCATTACATCAGTCCATATCCTTAGTCACCTTGACCATAACTCCAAATATCATTACATCAGTTATAGTTCCACACTTATAATGGAATTATTTTGTTCTCTTGCTAATCATTAGGAATCAGGCATGTGCCTCAACTCATGTTGAACAACCAGGTCTGGGGCATTGCAGTCTCTCTCTCTCTCTCTCTCTCTCTCTCTTTTACCCATGCTTTCAGCACTAGTGCTGATATCCCCCCCCCCTTTAATCCAGCTATGTTGCTTGAATCAGGTTCTTGCAATAGCTTGAATATTTCTGCTCATATACATGTATTCTTTTATCTTCTTTGTCTTTAGCATCCAGTGAGCTAATGGGTGTGCTTAAAAATCATGACTTACTAAATTAGAGATTTAACAACACAGTTATTTCTAGCGCATCTTTCTAGATGGTACTTTCCTGCAGTCTGCATTTACTAAGGTCATTCTCTTTTTTCTTTTTCTTTTTCTTTCTTTTCTTTTTTTTTTTTTACTTGCTACATTCATATCAAGGTCCTCACTTGGAGTAAACACATATATAGAAAAGACAAGCTATGTTACATGGAAGTCGACATGTTTTCCAAGTGGAAAACAACTTCCATCAGCTATCTCTAATCAAGAGAATTTTAATAATAAGGTGTGACGCTTTGACAACTCATATGTGGAAATATGACTTCTGGTTTACTTCCCCCTCTGGGTCTGGCTCCCACTGATGAAACCTCAATAAAGGTTGAAACCAGTCTGGGTAGTGACCCTTCCCTTAATGCATAGCATTATACATTTCTGCAAGGAGATGTGCTTTGCATTATGGGATACTAAGGCAAGTGATGTGAAGTCATACCACCTTTGCCACGAGTTGCCCCAGTCCTGAAATTACTTCAGGTGCAAACTTTGTTTGCTTACATTTCGATAAAGGATTAAACCAAATATATAATTCAAAGCTATGTTATAATACACATAGATAGTATACCAAAGTCTACACTGTCTACCAGTAGTTGTCTCCATAATTTATTAAAATGGGAGAAGGATTTTTTTTTTTTCTGTTACTTGCTGTTGTGAGTAATGGAATGCACAACACTTTGTTTAAGTGGCTCCCTTCAATGAAAGGTTTTTTAAACCTTTCATGGGTGGAAACCTATAGTACACTCATACCATAAATGAGCTTAAGAATGTTTTCTATTATTTATTAATTTTAAATATATATTACTTGGCTGTATGACATAATTAAAAAAAATTAATGACTAGAAGCCAAGAGATACCAAAATAGAAAAAAACTGTTTATTATTTGAAAGCACACAATTAGTTTTGTCTTCTTAAAAACTTCATCAGATGCATAACATGAAAAGAGAAATACAGAAAATATACTGTTAAATTGTGAATGGAGATATTTTATGTTTTAATACTTCATTCACATTTAACATAATCCACCATGTCATAAGCAAGACTTGTGAATATTACTTGTTGTTAGTCTCTTGCTTGTAATATATTATTCATATAAATGCTTTGAGTTTGGTTTGTTATTAATTAATTATTTAATCTTAGAATATTTAATAATAATGAAAAGACTCTATATAAATATGTCATTCATATTGTTTAGTTTATTCTGTAAAATTTATTATAAGAAACTGTGTGCATGTAAATTTAAATGTATATTATATGAATTGTGATATATCTTTTTATTTCTGTATGTAAGAGTGATTTTATGTAATTCTTCTGATTGGATTTGATTGGCTGCTCAAGGAGAAACGGAGTTTATTTTAGTTAGCTCATGCTGAGAACATGAGCTACTGTGTATAAACAGAGAAGCCAGTGGATATAAGCTGAACTGGTTAGAACTGGATTTTAGCAGGAGGAAGGAATGTAGTTGATTGGAAAACGAAAGTAAGTGAGGAAGAAGCTTTAGAGACAGCAGAGAGACTGGTTGTGTGTAACAGAAAGGGGAGTTGATTTATGCCATAAATCGACTACAAAAGGACTGGGAATTAATAGGCATTGTGAATTACTTCTATAGGAGTTCTGATACTGCAATATTTTCCAAGTGGTTTGTGGAAGAATAGTGCAGAACCGAAGTTAATACATAGAAGAAAATAAGGAATTAGTAGATAACTGAAACCTAGTGCATCAAGACTTGTATATTTCTGTGTCTATAATTCAGTTATTATAGTGGAAGATTTCTTTAGAATTGTGTAGCCATAAAGTAAAAGTCAATAAGAATTTCAAATGTGCCTTTGTGAATTCAATGTGTAGAAGCAGTAACCCGGTAAGAGATGTCCTTTCTGTAACCTGTGAAGCTATAACTGTTAACTCCGTCGGATATATTTTAATCTTAGCTGTGGTGTTATGTCGATTAATGGTCGAATGTTAGATGTATACTGAAGTACTTTCCCCTCGAAATAATAAGTGTCGTGTTGTTCTATTAAATGTTAGCTGACTGAGAAAGAATAAAGTGTAGCCTGTCATAAGATTAATTATTGTAACATTTGGAAGGTCGAACTTTTAAGAACTATTTTCAACTTGCTTGACTGAACATAAAGAACTGATAAATGAATGTTTGATAATTTGTGGATTGTAATTATTCTGAATACTTTAAACTGAGCTAATATATTTATGATATGATTCATCCAATTGGTTAGAGTGAAATATGTCAGAGAAATACTAATACTTTGTGAATTAACAATTGTTAATATTAGTCATGATCCTCAAACCTAATTGAGAAGTTATTAATGTATGAATGTGATTTCTTATTTATTTTAATTGGTTAACATTTTGCAGATAGTTATACTTAAATGTATATATTGTACTTTTCCACATTAAATGTTTTTCTTTTGTTGAGTTAAACTTGGTGTTTGCCTGGTTTTCTTTCATTGCACTACTCATAAAATTATTCGGACCTTTGCGGAAGCCTTAGATACTAGTAATAACCTCGGCCTGAAGATAAAGTTATAATATAAGTTTAGTTGATGATTGATTCCTCTATATTATTTAGACTAATATGAATATAGGGTGGTGCAGTATAATATAAATTTCTTTATATTCAGATGAGCCTCAATCAACAACCAACTAAATAAAAATGGAATTTAAAGAGATAAAGATAAGATTAACAAACCAACAAACCCGTCAGTTAGGTTGGACTTTCCAACAATACCTTATAAAGGAGCAACACCTATAAATTAACTTGCAAACTTGGATGCCATAGTATTGTTGGGCATGATCTCATGTATTCCAAAGTTCGATAACTGAAGCGTGACAATCAGATAGGTTATAGCTAAGGTTTACCAGATTGAGGACAATTTCTGTTGATTCCACAATTCTTCTTTCCAGCTCATCATAGCATCTAAAAATGTTTTCTGATTTGTTCCAGATAACTAGATGAATCACAAAATCTTCATTGTTAGGATGAGCAGAATTAAGAACATTATTAGATAAATGTCTTGGCTCTAGTTCTGCCATGGGTGATGTCTCTCACATGTTCTTCCATATGCAACTTAATGAATTTCTCCATCTGACCAAAATAGGGCACATTGCAGTTACACCAAAGGTGATAAACTCCTGGATACATTAGTCTGTCATGGCTTAGGGCTCTGTTATGGAACAGAGTTTGGATATAGAAGTAAAAGAAGTATGGATTTTAAATTTCTTGAGGATTTTAGCTAACTTTTGTGAAATGGAGCTGATATATTGATAGGGATATTAAGCCTTTTACATCAGTACTATCTTCAGTATGGTGAGCAGCTGGATTAAAATTCACCTGCTGTCATACTGAAGATAGTAGTTTACAAACAGTCTGTTTAGGATAACCATTTTTCTGAATGGTTGTAAGGAAAAACTGTAGTTCTTTGGTGATCTCTTCTTCTTCACTAAGGAGGGACCAGGCGTGTTTACCTTGTTAAGAAATGATGCCAAGTTTTTGGGGAAGATGATGAGATTGTGCATAAGGGTATCTGATGGTGTGTGTGTGTGGATTTTCTGTAAATAGAGATCTTCAGTTTTTCTCACATATGAGTGAGTTTGACATTCAGGAAAGGGAAAGAACCTTTAACTTTTAATTCCAATATAAATTGTATTCTTGGGTGTTGATGTTGAGATGGTTCAGGAACTCCTTTAAGGAATCTGGTTAATGGCTCCACATTAAGAAAACATCATCAATATACTTTTTCCGTAACCTTGGCTTTAATGGGAAGGAATCGATTGCTTTTTCCTCGAAGGTTTCTAAATATAAATTTGCTAATATAGGAGATAATGGATTGTTCATGGCCAAGCCAAAGTTCTGTTCGTAAATAGTATTTTTAAAAAAGAAAGTAACCAGAATTTATAATATTAGACTGGATGTAGCTTGTGTTCTCTCCAAAGCAAGACCTCCAAAAACCATCATATCCAATAAGGCATATAAAGCTCTGCAGGAAATGAGGAAGAACAAAGAAATAATAATCACCAAAGTCGATAAAGGAAATGCCACTGCAGTACTTAACCAAACGGACTACACAGGTAAGCTTAAGGCTCTATTATTAGATCGGACTACTTACCTCCCCCATTGAATACAATCCCACCAACTCACAAATTAGAAACTCCACAGTTCCGTAAAAAGATCACTTCTTGGCCTGTAGAAGTTAGTAACAAATTAAAACCATATAACTCTATACCCACCTCCCCCCATATATATGGACCCCCAAAAATACATAAAGAAAATTTGCCATTACGTCCCATAGTGGATGGCATTGATTCCCCCCACATATAAATTAGCTAAACATTTGGCCAAAGCACTCACACACTATACTGGCAACACACCATCGCACATAAAAAAAACTCAGCCCACTTCAAAGACAGTATAAAAAAACCTTGCACTCCAGTTTTGATGTCTCCTACTTATTCACAAATGTCCCACTCAAAGAAACCTTAGAGCTAATCCAAGCTAAATTTCCTCCCGATATCTCAGTCCTATTTCAGTTCACAATTAACTCAGGCTATTTCGTTTGGCTGGAGAAATTCTACAAACAAATAGAGCGGACAGCCCATGGGTTCACCACTCTCCCCATCCTTGGCCAACTTCTTTATGGAGACCTTTGAAGCCTTAAACTCTGCCTCACAAAAACCAACCATATGGCTTCACTACGTAGATGATGTGTTCGCTATTTGGCCACATGACTCTGATACACTTTTCTCCTTCTTAACACACTTAAACAACCAACACCCCAGAATCGAGTTCACCATGGAAAAAGAGGAAAACAACAGCCTCCCTTTCCTAGACACACCAGTCACCCACCAGCCTGATGGAACCTTGGTTTTCTCAGTTTATAGAAAACCCACCCATACAGGCAGATACATTCACCAACAATCCCACCATCCCCCCTCACAACAATAAGACACTATACAACAGGGCTAAACTAATCTGTTCAAATGACAATGCCTGAACTAAATCACATTCTCAACACTTTCTCAGCAAATGGCTAACCCCCACAAAAAAATCCAAAAAATATTCAAACCAGTAAACCACAACCCCCTCCCCTTGACAACAAGGATTATTCTAAATCCATCACCATTCCCTACATCCGAGGCACGTCGGAAAAAATTACCAAAATCTTAAAAAAACATGACTTGACCTCTTGTTACAGACCATACAGAAAATTGGCATCCCTTATCTGCTCCACTAAAGACCAACTTCCCCCCAGACCTACCTGGTGTATACCAGGTCCCTTGCAGGTTGTCCTACTTTGGCCAAACAGGCAAGACAGCGAAATATCAGAATTTCAGAACACAAGGACTACATCCGGTTTCACCATTATAGCCACTCTGGTCTTGCAGACCATGCTCTGGATACATGCCACAGAATATGGTGGAAGAAAGCCACAATAATACAAATACACCGTAGCAAATTCAAATATGAAAGACTATTCATGAAATCAGTCTCAGCTCTAAGAAACATGCCAAACCTCAACAAGTTTGGTTGCACGAGACTGCCCCAAATTTGGGAGGCATACATCAGTAGACCTTCAGCCCAACAGCCAAGAATACCTACATAGCCCGCTAGAGGGCACAATCAGGACCTTTAGGGAAACCATAGCTACCTCGCTTCGTTCTCATTTATCGTGTTTAGTGCCTGCATGCACGTATCTTTATTGTAAGTTCCTTTTGAAGATGGCAATTTGACGTTTCCGAAATATCGGTAATATATTAAAGTTTATTTTAATGTATATTCTATTGTACTTTAGAATTTCCTTAAGTCATTTATTAAGCATGTATAACTAATGTCTAAGCCTTTCTACGATAATTTTGTTGTTGTATTCTTTAGTATCTAGGATGACAGTCGAGTTACCTTTGTCTACAGAGAGAATTATAATATAGTTATTTTTCCATAGATTTTTTATGACTTGACATTCTGCAATAGTAACAATGTGGTCTTGCATCATTGATTGTGAAGATCGATTTTCTCTATTTCTCTTTTTCTCTATTTTTGTACATAACAGCTCTTTTGGAATAGATCTTGGTAATATAACAAAATTAAAACCTTTATTAATAATATCCTTTTCAACATTTGAAACATTGTAACTGGAACTGCCACATATTTATAAAATGTGGCAACTCATTTTCTTGAATTCTGAAGAGAGAGAGAGAGAGATGTCTTAAGCAGCATGTGGTGAAAGGGACAACATGCAGACATCGTATGAGAAACAAGGATCACATGTTTTGTTTTTGGTGTTCTCTTCAATGATTCTGATTAAGATGTCATGTTTGTCCAAGATAGTGAGTGTGATAATGTAGTCTTTGGAATGAATGGATATGCTGAAATTGATGTCAAGGGGAAAGAATTCTGTGGAATTACAGGTAGGTGATTAACAACCTTGCAAACTAGCTCGAAGCACTCTGGATGGAATAATTTGAATGAAAAGAGGTCAGTAGATAGGGGCCAACTGAGAAATATTTGTTAACATCAGCATCAAATTATATATCTCAAGTGAGAAAGATGAAGCTAATTAGTACATTAGTTTCCAGGGAAATCCTAAGTATTTTTTTATTGCATGGCTAGTAGGACAAGAAATTATTGTTAATAAATGACCTTATTAGATAGGGCAAGTAGTAAGGGTAATCAGTGTAAATCATATACTGGAGCAGTCTATAGAGTATTTCATCTTCGTAAAGAAGCAGGTTTTATTGCTAGAAGGCTAGATGGGTGTTAGAGGATTAGATGGGTATCAAGTTAATAGGTTTAAATTTCTAAACATATTAATTAGAAAGATTGCTAACATCCAGTACCCTGGATGTTAACCTCCCAACCGGCCGGTGTGGATGAAATATTTAACACTCCCTAGCTTTTTTCATGGATCAAAACTTCGTCGGCATTCTACCTTTTATCATGCCATTACCTTCCTCCGCCGTTAATCTCGTTACGGCTATTCTATAGCCATTAGTGGATTAACTGTTGCTTAGTGACCTTTGTATCCCCTCCCCCCTGTCTTTACGTCTATTGTGTTGCTTAGAATTTCATTTACTGTCCTAAGTTATTTGACCTTTCTTGCCTCTAAAATGATTTATTGCGTCTCTTCCCAAAAATTGAAACGAATTTCACATATGTGAAAAAAATCAATCCTGAAATGACCACTGATCAGCTTTTGCAATGAATCTATTTAGTGATAGTAAATTTGGTGTATTTTATTCTACAAATCAGTGCACCGGAAGAGTTGCACTGATTGTTCTTTCACGTTACTTATAATAGTTGAATAATTTTTTTTCGAAGTTTAAAATTTTCAAATGTTTGCTTTGAAAATATTATGTCAAATATTTATATTTTTAAATAATATTTATTGAAATAAATATGTCCTTTTTTTTTCGTTTCTAGCGAAATAGCATTATATGGATCATCACATTTCAGATTTAGAAACGATTTTTTGTTATTCATAAAGACAAAATAAAAAAAAAATGTTAAAATGCTAAATTGCATTACTCGGTTTCCGATCGTGTCTTTTTGGTATCAAAAATTTACATCCAATGATATTTTAGCAGTGATTCTTCACCTTCGTCATTTATTTATTTATTTGTATTATGCATATTACGATAATATCTAGTGCATAACCTCGTAGATATGTTGAAAATATAATGTGAAAAATATCATATACGGAATGATTCAACATTTTTGCTCATTTTGAAGATTTTCTAATGCTTCCCCCTCCCCTCCTTATTCTCTCCTGGAACTGAATTGCGTAACTACTCTAAATTTCTATACCGGTTTGAAAGTTTTTCTAGACAGCATTCAAAATCAATTACTTCATTTTACCATTTTGACAAAAGATATACGGCAATCAGATTGTATTGTGAAGCTTCTAAATTCTGTTCTATTTATTTGCAATCTAAAACCAGCTGTTCTACTGTCTGCTGAAATTATGTGAAATTTTAGAAATAATATGCTATATTTTCACCATGCAAAATTGTTTATATGCATACCACACAAAAGAAAGTTCAGTAGTATTATTTGTGTTTCGTTTTCTTTTAAAAAAATCTAAATATTACTTCTTCTGCTGCTGGAAGCTATTTCTGAAATAATCTACGTCTTCTAAATACTTGGTAATATCCTCTTAGCTGCAGGAAAAGTTGAAGGCTTATTACTCTCAGTGCTATTGAGAAGAAAGGGGAGAACACTAAAGTGCCCCAGGCTGTAGTGCAGAATATGTCAAGAATGTCTTGTTTCCTTTTCGATTGTTGATTACCTATATCCTAACAGAAATACTGATATTTCGTTTACATGCTTATACATTATTTATGCCAAAATAATTGCTTAATTTATAATGATCAGTTTCACTTTTATTATCAAAAATTAGAAATTAAATCATACAATTATCTTGAAAAAGAGGATTTGAATTATTTTCAAAGAAAAGGTGCATATGTGTTTCATAATCTTCTTTTTTTGGGGGGGGGGTATAGACCTAAGCAATCTGCAGATATTTCAGATAATTTATTTCATAAATCGTTCGCAAGACAGTTGTTACAAACGTAAATCACTTGGGGACATACCCATTCATTTTAGTGTAAAATAGTAGCAAAGGTTCAGTTACTTTAGATATCTAATCTAGAAGAAAATGTTATGTCTGCTGAGATTAGAATCATACGTGAAGTGAATAATTTTTCTGACATGATTTCTCTATTTGTTATAATGTAACCAATTTCCAGATTTTTTTCCTTCCTGCAAACTTCATGTTATATGCAGTGATTTCTTCTTTGTACTACAAGAAAAAAAATCAGATAACAGGAGAAAAATATGTAGTATTTTCTTTTCCACTGGCTGAATTTACAATGTTCTTTCTTTGCGTTTTGAAGAGAAAGTGCAAATGACTTTTTTCTTACTATTTTTGCCATTATAACATCTCATATAATTATAAGAGTGACATTTTGCCGTTTTTCTCCCACACGAGAAACAGAAATAAGGTGGTAATAATATTGTTGATTCTGCCAAACTTCATTGTAGCAGAAATTTTTATTACAAAACTTTGTAATATATATATTATATATATCTCCGAAACAAGAAATTTGGAACCCATATCGCATCAATGTTGAGTGTTGGCAAGGTGAAAATGTTCCCATTATTATTTATGTATTTCATTTATTAACTAGGGGGGCTATGCCTACCCCCCCCCCCGTGTTCCAGTATGGTAGACTAGTTCTCCTTCAATTGTGATAACTCGAAAGGGGGTTCTGCCCCTGAATTCTGATGACTCGAATTTTGAAGACTCGACACTCAGGGTAGCCCCTGAGTTTCAAAACGTTTCGATAAACATGACATAAAAAGGCTTATCATTTTATATATATATATAGGGTAGATTTTATTTCATTATTTTTTATTGTTTTGATGAAATACTTTACCTGGAATACTCTTTCCAGTTTCTCTGTGTCATAAAAAGTAATTAAAAATTAGCCTTCAAGATGAAAAAGAAACAGTGCATTTGGGTATCCCCTCTATCAATATATGTAGTCCTGAAAAGGACTATTTTGATGGCCTTGAAAACAAACATTTTTTATTTCATACTGTTCAGAATTTGAAATTCTTGAACAGCGTGGAACACCTTGAAGCAAGGGTAAACACACAAAGCAGTTTTACACTCAGGGCACCAGATTTTTGTTTCCTTTCTGATATTTTTTTTATTACATGCATAATATTTGCGTGCAGGTTTTTTTTTTATTAGCCGTTGGTGGTAGATTTTCGGGATAATGGTTGGAGTTAGCAGCGTTCAACCTCACATGTCTGGCAGGATTTCCTGTTTTTCTGCTTGCTGAAGAAGGTGCATGTGCATGCAGCAATGCTTTCGCAATTTCTATTCTGTATTCTAGATATGTTATGGTAGACAAACATTTTTTCTTGTACAGGAGGAAACTGTTCCAAATAACAAAATCCAAACACTTCAAAATTCAAATAACATGTCCAAACACTTTTTTTGTAATATTTTTTATGCTGTTTCCTCATTACAGAGTAGAATGATAGCTGCTGATCGCACCTGTCGACTCAACCCATAGTGTCGTTGTATGCACACACAGCAATGGGTTTTTCGTTCTTCAAACCATGCTTCTCCACGGATTCCGCTGATGGATTGTGCAGGGAAGATAGCAGAAAAACATCTTTTTTGTCTTTCCAATGTAGTGCAAAGACTTTCCCTCGCTGATAAATTCGGATTTTCCCCTTCGATAGCTTTCCTGAAGCCAGATCTGGAGGCATATCTCGCCTTTTTTGCATTTACAGTACCATAACTATCTGTAAGATGCTGTAAAAGCAAATCAGCGAGTTCAGGACACATATATAGTAATTATCCATTATAATGCAGTAACCTTTCCCCAGTAAAGGGTCTAGTAACTGCATTACTGCATGCATCGACAAGGGGAGATCCGAATATTTATCGTGCTCGATTACAGTTTGCTTTCCCGTATAAGGTTTGAAATCCCAAAGATATCCACTTTCCGATTCGCAAAGCATAAAAATTTTACTCCATACTTCGCTTTCTTTTTGGGAATATACTGCTTACATTTCAGTCCACCTTTGAATGGCATAAGGCTTTCATCGATACTCAAGTTTCTCTCAGGAATGTAGAGTAATCTACATTTTTGACGGATTTTCATCAGAAAATCATAAATTTTGTTGAGGACTGGGCAAGGATGTGTTGCCTGATCGTATTCCTCATTATTCTGAAAATGCAAATACTTCATGATGAGACTGAATTGTTTTTCAGTCATAACATCACGAAACATTGGCGTGTTCAGAATCCAGTCTGTAGACCAATACATTTCGAGAGCGGGCTTTCAAAATGTATTTCGAAACTTCGGGTTTTTCACTTTCTTTATTCTGATATTGCATTTGAAGGATGACAGTGATTTTAAATATTAATTTCACCTATATCCGAATATCACATAATTTCCTGATTTATAATAATCAGGAAATATGTATATTGTCTGATTTATAATTTGCTAATTTATAATAATCACCACATAGTTTCAGTATCGAAAAATTAAAGTTATGTGGAACAATTACTAGAGAAAAATAACGAATTAAATAAAAACTGTACCTATGTTTCATAACAGTTTTTGGGTGTGTGATAGTAATGCAACGGGGGGGGGTTGAACTATCAGAGGCGAAATAAAGTTCAATTCTATTGTAAAAATATGGAAATGAAATTTCACATTTGATATACATATTTTGAACGATAAAAATAAGCAAATGTATCGCTTACTTTAAAAATTGGAGAATAAAATATCTGAATTATGCAGAAAATATAAATTTAAATCATAACTGTTAATTTCATTTTGTAATAACCAATTATACAAGGAATCCAAGAAAGTGAAAGTACAGATTACTATACAACATGAAGAAAAAATTTAGTAATATGATTAAAGAATTTCATGTTATTCTCTATAAAGCAATGTTGCTCAAGCGTGTCCTAAAGGAAATCTGTTAAGTATTATTCGATTTCGATGGTTTTGTACAAAAATAAAATTAATATAATCTGGAACGTCGGCAGCCGGTTTTCTTTTCTTTTTTTAAAAGAATATTTCAAATAATTATCGTGAATTAATTTCTTCGAGAACAAAGAAAAATCTTTTGTCTAGTAGCGATTAGAAAAAAATTAGCGCAAAAAAATAAAAAATTAAATTGGTTAAGTGAAGAAATTATGCAAGACCTTTATTTTATCCAGAAATTAAAACCGTATTGTACAATAAAAAGAGAAAACAAAAATATAAATAATTTCTCTATTTTTAGTCTATCATATATAACTAAAATCCAGTTCACCAGCATGGAACAAGAAAGTCCGTTTCTTGTTATAGGCAACTGAGAGGCAGCTACGAACGGGAGATAATCCGATTAACCGTTCTCTTCAGCGTGAGGGTTTATCACACCTTCTAATGGACATGACAGTCAAATTGCACTTCTTATCCAGGTTCTTTAAACAGGTGGACTGAATCTTATCCAGATTTAGTTGGACGTCTATAGACGTCCTAGCCGGTAGGAATGTTAACATTCTTTCATAATGGATGAAATTTTGCAACTGGCAGAATCCCTGTGGATTGGAAGGAGGGTATCATAGTGCTATATGCATAAGGTTGGAGAAATTAATAGCAGTTCATATACAGAATTAGACAGATGAAAGTAATATTATTTATTGTGGTCATCATAGATTTGTTTAAGAGAGTGCTTATTTCACTAATTTAGTCACCTTTTATAAAGAAGTAACAGGAATAATTGATGAGTAAATGTGTATATTATAATTTTTCTTGATTTTGCAAACGTGTTTAACACATTCATGGCATATTTGTATTTAATTCATAATTAGTTTTAGTCAGCAGGGTGTTGGATTTGATTAACAGTAGATATCAAAGAGTAGATAATGTGAAAACAGTATCCACAAAGAAAAAAAAAAAATCTGACCTGTAGCATTTCACAGAACTCAGTATTCAGACATTAATATTTCATCCTTATATCAGCAGTATTGTCACTGCATTGCACAGAGATATTCATTTGTTTTATAGATATGTGAATCTGGGAAGAGATATTAGTAATAGGGCCAGTGTTGTGACTTTTCAGGAGAATTTGAATAAGTTGGAGAGATGAGTGAATGCCTGTGGATGAGAGTTTAATATACATCCTCTGTCCAAAATGAAACTGAACTTTTGATAGAAAGTAAAACATAGGCCAATTATAATTATTCAAATAATTTATTTTAATCAATATACTCTCCCTTAGTATTTGGCATGGTCAATTAATTCGTTAAATGAGTTTTTTATATTGGTTTTTGGGATACTGTTGAGGGTCGTGGTTACTTCCGCTTGAATGTTTTCAGTGGTGTCGTATCGCTTTCCTTTCATTGGCAAATGAAGTCGGGGGGAGAGAAAGAATTCACAGGGTGCTAAATCAGGTGAATACGATAAGTGATCCAACACACAAACTTGGTTTTTGCTCAAAAACCAAGGGGGAGGGCACACGCGACTGGGGTACACCACAGGAACCAAAACCAGAAATGTAGAAGGAACTAAGAGATCCTCCAGCCCCGTGAGTTCGTTTTTAAACTCTTCTATAGCACCCTCTTCCGTACTCCAAGCTTGTCTATGACGCTTTCCAATTGGCTGTCACCACCTCGCTGAATGAGGATCGCTCTCTTCGGGGAATGAGAAATTCAAGCACCTTCCACGAATGCCTACTCATCGTTCGTTACGTCATCTTTGGTGGTCACACAGCAACCTTTGTACTTTCGTTCGCACGACAATACGCGATTTTATACATGGCATAGTTTAATATTGGTTCTTTTGAAAGTTTAAGATTTCCATCTATTTTAGACAATACTTTAAACATAGTACAATCTAATATTTATTTCCTTCTTCAATTTCATTTTAATTTAGGATTCAATTTCTTCCTTTATATTTTAATTCCCTTCTTAAGCAAAGTTAACATCTGCATTTTTACATATTATGTCTGTTTTGCCAAGAATACAAGTGGACTTTTGCTTGATATGGTTGTTCTTGTTAAATCTTGAATGGAGCAGTTCTATTCTTGATAGAACCATCATTCAAGATCTAACATAGGACAGCTTACAGCTGGAAGGGACCTGGCATACACCAGGTAGGTCGGGAGGGGGGGGGGGTTGGTCTTTAGTAGAGCAGATAAGGGATGCCAATTTTTTATATGGTCTGTAACAAGAAGTTAAGTCATGTTTTTTTAGGATTTTTGTAATCTTTTCCGAGGTGCCTTGGATATAGGGTATGGTAATGAATTTAGAGCAATCCTTGTTGTGAGGGGGGGGGGAGGTTCTGGTTCATTGGTTTCAATTTTTTTTTTGGGGGGGGGTAGCCATTGGCTGAGAAAGTGTTGAGAATGTGTTTTAGGTCTGTGGTTAGGGCATTGTCATTTGAACAGATAAGTTTAGCCCTGTTGTGCAGTGTCTTAATGACTCCATATTGTTGTGAGGGGGGGGGGGATTGTTGGTGAATGTATCTGCCTGTATGGGTGGTTTTTCTATAGACTGAGAAAACCAAGGTTTCATCAGGCGGGGTGACTAGTGTATCTAAGACAGGAAGGCAGTTGTTTTTTTCCTCTTCCAGGGTGAATTTGATTCTGGAGTGTTGATTGTGTAAGTGTGTTAGGAAGGAGAGGAGTGCATCGGAGCTGTGGCCAAATAGCGAACACATCATCAACATAGCGAAACCATATGGTTGGTTTTTGTGGGGCAGAGTTTAAGGCTTTTTTCTTCAAAATTCTCCATATAAAAGTTGACCATGGGTGGGGAGAGTGGAGAACCCATGGCTGTCCCCTCTATTTGTTTGTAGAATTTTCCTTGCCAAAAAAAATAGCCCGAGTTCATTGTGAGCTGAAATAGGGCTGTGATATCGGGAGGAAATTTAGCTTGGATTAGCTCTAAGGATTCTTTGAGTGGGACATTTGTGAATAAGGAGGAGACATCAAAACTGACCATTACATCAGTGTGTTTGAGTATAAAGTTTTCTATGCTGGCTTTGAAGTGGAGTGAGTTTTTTATGTGTGAAGGTATGTTGCCAGTATAGTGTGTGAGAGATTTGGCCAAATGTTTAGCTAGTTTGTATGTGGAGGAATCAATGCCATCCACTATGGGACATAATGGCACATTTTCCTTATGTACTTTTGAGAGTCCATAAATACGGGTTGGGTATGGAGTTAAATGGTTTTAATTTGTTAGTGACTTCTACAGGCCAAGGAGTGACTTTAGGGTATGTTGATGGAGCCTGTGGAGTTTTCTAATTTGTGGATTGGTGGGATCGTACTCGATAGGGAGGTAAGTAGCCTGATCTAACAATAGAGCATTCACATTACCTGTGTAATCCTTTTGGTTAGGCAGTACTGTGAATAAGGAGGCTTTCCCTTTATCCACTTTGGTGATTATTATTTCCTTGTTTTTCTTTAATTCTAGTAGAGATTTAATTTCTTTACTCAGCATGTTAGTTTTTGGTTGCTTTGGTCAGAACACAAGCCACATCCACTCTAATATCATTGATGACGTGGTTTGGAAGGTGTCATACCCTGCGTTCAAACCTTCCAAACCACGTCGCCAACGGCATTAGACTGGATGTGGCTTGTGTTCTGACCAAAGCAAAACCACCAAAAACTAACATGCCCAGTTCCTAACATGCCATCTCTACTAGAATTAAAGAAAAACAAGGAAATAATAATCACAAAAGCAGATAAAGAGAACACCACACTATTGCTTAACCAAAAGGATTACACAGGTAAGCTGAATGCTATATTGTTAGATCGGGCAACTTATCTCCCTATCGAGTTCAATCCCACCAACTCACAAATTAGAAAACTCTACAAGCTCCTTAAGAAGGTCACTTCTCGGCCTGTAGAAGTCACTAACAAATTAAAATCGTTTAACTTCATACCCCCCCCCCCCCCCGTATATATGGACTCCCAAAAATACATAAAGAAAATGTGCCATTACGTCCCATAATGGATGGCATGGATTCCCCCCACATACAAACTAGCTAAATATTTGGCCAAAGCCCTCACACACTATACTGGCAACACACCTTCATACATAAAATACTCAGTCCACTTCAAAGCCATAGTGGATGGCATTGATTCCTCCGCATTGTTTGTATGTGTGTGTGCGTGCGGGGGGGAATCAATGCTATAGTGGATGGCATTGATTCCCCCACATACAAACTAGCTAAACATTTGGCCAAAGCCCTCACACACTATACTGGCAACACACCTTTATACATAAAATACTCAGCCCACTTCAGAGCCAGCATAGAAAACCTTACACTCAAACATATTGACTAAATGGTCAGTTTTGATGTATCTTCCTTATTTACAAATGTCCCACTCAAAGAATCCTTAGAACTGATCCAAGCGAAATTTTCTCCTGATATCACAGCCTTATTTCAGTTCATAATGAACTCGGGCTATTTTGTTTGGCAAGGAAAATTCTACAAACAAATAGAGGGGACAGCCATGGGTTCTCCACTCTCCCCACCCTTGGCCAGCTTTTATATGGAGACTTTTGAAGAGAAAGCCTTAAACTCTGCCCCACAAAAACCAACCATATAGCTTCACTATGTTAATGATGTGTTTGCTATTTGGACACATTGCTCCGATGCATTCCTCTGCTTCCTAACACACTTAAACAACCAACACTCCAGAATCAAATTCACCCTGAAAGAAGAAAAAAACAACTGCCTTCCTTTCTTTTCATTCTATTGTATTCTATGGTGGGTATATTGCACCGTAGTAATGCTACGGTGCATTACCACGATAATGCACCGTAGTAATTTCAAATACGAAAGGCTATTCATGGAATCAGCCTCAGCCCTAAGAAACAATCCAAACCTCAAATTTGGTTGCATGAGACTGCCCCAAATTTGGGAAACCTACATCAGAAGATCTTCAGTCCAATCGCCCAAGAATTCCAACATTGCCTGCTAGGGGGCACCATCAGGACTTTTAGGAGAAAGAATAGCTTCCTGCTTTGTCCTCATTTACTGTTTGTTGTGCTTGCATGCACGTGTCTTGTTTTTAAGTTCCTGTGAAAATGGCAACGTGACGTTGCCGAAATATTGGGAGTGTATTAAGATTTATTTTAATGTATATCCTAGCATATGTTGTAATTTCCTTAAGCTATTTAGTAAAAATGCATAACCAACGTCTAAGCCTTTCCATGAAAATAAATATAATAATAATATGTTTGTATTAGGGATTTTTTCCCCAATGGGGGTTGTGAAATCTTTTAATTTTTCTAAAGGGAAGGCCTTGACATCCATAAGTTTGGGAAGCACTGCTGTAGGTGACGAATTCTTGCTATCAATTGCTTCAGAACTTCAAGATAAAACTCACCATTGACCGTTTGGTCAGGCAGAACAAATTCTTTGTGGATAATGCCCTTGGAATCATAGAAACAAATCAGCATTGTCTTTACTTTTGACTTCTCCAAGCACTCTTTCGGATGCCCCTCTTCTGGTGCTCTCCACTCAGCACTCTGGTTCTTTGTTTTGGGCTCATACTCAAAATGGCACGTTTCGTCACCAAACTTCCAAAAGTTTGGTGATGAAATAAGTAAGGAAGTTTGAATCCTTATGATTGGTTTTAATGAGGTTCTTGCAGTGTTCAATTCGATGCATTTTTTGGTCGTCGGTCAACATGTGGGAAACAAATTGCGAATTCAGTTTGTGAAGGCCCAAACTCTCGGTCAAAATGTTGTGCACAGTTGATTTTGGAATCCCCAATTCATCTTCGATCAATCTCATGGATGATTTTATTGGTTTCTTTGATGAAATCACACACTTTTTGAATGTTAACTTCGCTCAGTCCAGTTTTTCGATGGCCCAGCTTTTCGTCATCCTCAAGCATCTCACGACCACTTTGAAATCGCTTAAACCACTTGTAAACTAGAGTACGGGTTAAGCATTCATTACCATATGCTTTTTGAAGCATTTGATGCATTTCAATAAAACCTTTACCAAGTTTAAAGTCAATTGCAACTCTTTGTTTGCAACTCATTTTCCGTCCGTTCGTCAAAACACAATGTCACTCTTGGCACTATAACTCGGCTTCTGATGAAACAAATGTCATAATGTCACAAATGTCATGGTGGCGCAGATAGCATCAGCCTGGCCAAAAATTATTGCGATCACTGAGACGTGGTTGACAGAAGGGGATATAACAACAGGAATAGAAGTCGCTGGGTATAGCATTTTTCGTCAGGATAGGAGGGGAAAGCGTGGTGGTGGGGTACTGCTTATGATAAGTGATGACCTATGTCCTCTAAGAGTAGAGAATTTGGAAGGAAGTGAGACAAATGATTTTGAGAGCGTATGGTGTGAGGTAGAGGTAGGCAAGACAGGATATTTAGTGGGGTGTTGCTACAGACCCAGGAGCACAGAGGATGGTGACCAGGAGATGTTTAGACAGCTAAGTTTGGCAAGTGCAAGAAGAATGCTTGTTATGGGAGATTTTAACTTCAGTAGTATAAATTGGAGAGAGGAAAATGCATGTAGCAATAGGGGAATGGAATTTCTAGAATTCTTGAGGGACAAATGTCTTAGCCAACATGTAACAGAAGGAACAAGAGGTTCAAAAGTTTTGGATTTGGTTATAGCATCAGAAGAGATGATAATAACTGAGTTGATGTCTCTCCCACCAGTTGGAGAGAGTGACCATATGGTGTTGACTTGGAAAATGAATAGACATGCAGGAGTATCAAAGAGACCGGAACTTATGTGGAATTATAAGGCAGGTGATTATAATAGTCTTAGACGTCAACTTCGGGAAGTTTCATCATGGAGGGAGGAATTGGAAGGCCGGGATATCACTAGTGTGTGGGAAATTGTGAAAGAATATTTGTTATCAGCAATGGTAAGTTGTATACCACGAGTGAAGAAGAGGATGCAATTTGGAGTAAAGTGGATGACAAACAATATTAAACAGGAATTGCATGCGAAAAAGAGGCTATGGAAGAGATATAAGGAGTCAGGTGAAGAGATGCATGAGGAATATAAGACACAGGCCAGAAGAGTGACTAGTGTGGTAAGGAAAGCGAAACTGGAATATGAGAGGAGATTGGCCCTAAGATCCAAAGAAAATCCTAGGGAATTTTTTAGCTATGTGGCCAGTAGGAGGAGAAATGACTGTGGAAGAATGATATTGTGGGATAAAAATGGGAATAGAGTGACTGATGCAGAGGACATAGTGGAATTGTTCAATGAACACTTTATTGGAGTATTTCATCCTAGAGGAGTCAGTTTTAATGCTAGAGGGATAGGACTGGTTCGAGGTCTGGAGGTACAGGAGGAGAGTATGTTTCAGATACTGAGTACTCTGGATGTCAGTAAAGCTGTGGGACTGGATGGTATTTCACCACGAGTTTTGAGAGAATGTGCTAGGGAATTGACAGTGCCTTTAACGTGGCTTTTCAATGAAAGTCTGGCTTTGGCAAAGGTGCCCAGGGAATGGAAGGAAGGTAGGTAAGATAGTGCCATTGCATAAGAGTGGTAACAGACTAGAAGTGTCTAATTATAGGCCAGTCTGTGTGTCATCAGTAGTTAAGATCTTGGAGAAAGTAGTGAGGGACCGTATACAGCATTGGGCAGATGAGGGTAATGTTATCTGTGAGAATCAACATGGATTTGTGAAAGGATGCTCTTGTTTTAGCAATATGCTAGCCTTTTATAATAAAGTTACAAGAACATTAGATGAGGGAAAGGCATATGCTGCAATTTTCTTAGACTTGGCGAAGGCATTTAACAGGGTGCCACACGATAAGTTGATATTTAAGTTGCAGCACATGGGTCTGGATGTCAGATTGGTCAACTGGATTCAGGATTGGCTGTCTGATAGGTATCAGAGAGTTGTGTATGGTGGAGCAGTTTCCAGGAGGCAGAGGGTTACAAGTGGGATCCCACAGGGCTCAGTACTAGGACCTATATTGTTTAACTTTTATATCAATGACATTGCCAGTAAATTGTAGGGGGATATTCAGTTGTTTGCAGATGATGCGGAGCTGGGAAGGATTATTAGTAATATTATAGATGTGGTAGCCCTGCAAGAGGATTTAAATAAGCTAGATATATGGGCAAATGAATGGGGGTGTCAGTTTAATGCAGCAAAATGTAAGGTCTTGAGGTTTGGGAAACATCGATGGGATGCTGCATACTCTATGGGAGGAGTTATACTGGAGGAAGTAGGGGAGACAAGAGATCTGGGGTTGATGATTGATAGAAACCTGAAGTTTAGGGGACATATTGCAAAGGTGGTGAAGGTAACACAGAGGATTGCTGCTATTATGAGAAGGACACTGACCTGCAGAGATAAGAGGGTTATCATTCCGTTGTATAAGTCTCTGATCAGACCACACTTGGACTATTGTTCTCAGATTTGTTCCGCAGGATTTGAAGGGGATAAATTAACTGTGGAAAGGATACAAAGATGGATGACAAAGATGGTTTCAGGACTGTACAAGGATAGTTATGAGGATCAGCTGAGAGAATGTGGACTGCAGAGTTTGGTGGATAGAAGAATGAGAGGTGACATGATTGAGACTTTTAAACTGTTGAGAGGTGGTTACAGGGTTGACACTGGGGAGTTCTTTCGCTTGGTTGAACAGCGGGAAGGAGTGATGACAAGAGGCCATCCCTGGAAGTTACGAAAGGAAACTGTGAGCAAGAGGGTAAGGAGTGGTTTCTTTGTGTGAAGGGTGGTTGAGCCGTGGAATGCATTGCCTGATGGAGTGATGGGAGCAAGAACGGTCAGTGAGTTTAAAGAGTGGTATGACAGACTTTGTGTGTTTCTCAGGGGGGGACCTCCCCTCGATGAGTCTTGACAGACTTTGTCTTAGGAAGGACCTCCCTCGATGAGTCTTTTGACTCCTTGGAGGCCTGAATAATAATAATAATAATAATAATAAACAGTTGACACAACATTGATGAAGGTTGCCACTTTCAACAACAAAAAGATACAACAGGTGACACTGCTAATTTCTTCTGTTTTTGAACAGTGTTCAGTTTCTTTTTGGACAGAGGATGTTCTGTATTTGTGTAAGATTTTGAGATCCATAGAATACATACTCTGTTTAAGAGAATGATAAGAGAACAATTTCTTTCAGCAGAAATTGTCTGAGTCCTAGTATAAAGTGACCTTAGTTAACTCGGACTAGGTTAAATTGGTCAGCAGTAATTAGTCGGAAATTTCTGTTCACCATCATCCCATGAGTCCTTGCTTTCGCTGGCATAATTCCGCCTTCTGTTGGAACGATACCTCACTTCAAGTTACCCACTAAGGTCACTTTATCTTCTAGTCTTACACGTGTGCATCCAGTATCTATATTTCTCATCACCTTTCACCAAGTCTCTCGCCTCACTGTGGACTGACATTGTTACATTTTGGGGATGTGAGAAGTCTCAACTGAGACTGAAGTTTCCAAGTCATGTGTTTGTTAATGGATGAGCCTAACATAGTTTCAACCTAACATCATAATGCCATTGTCAGTTAAATACCAGTTTGTTGACAGCCATACTTCTTGTTGCTGCCTTGACTTTTATTTGCAGTTGTTTTCTTTGCATCCAACTTCCTTTCATGATATATTCAAGGCTGAACATGCTTATATAGTCTATTATAGTATTGTTTCAAGTAATTTTCATTTATTTTTCTTCTGCGGTAAAGTTTCCATTTTTTTTTTTTTTGTTGTTTTTAGTTTTACAGTAAACATCCCTTGATGGTGACACTTTCTTTTAAGAACATTTAACAGGTCATTATAAATCTTGTTGAGAAAATTGTTGTAGTTCCTGTTCCTTTCTATAGTTTTATAAACATGTTCAATAGTTCCATTATTTTCAAAAATGATTCAGTGATTCAAAATTGTATTTATCCTGCATTTATAAGTTTCTAAACAAGTAAGAATTACCATTATTAGAAAGAAAAAGAACAGGAAATAGAATACATTCAGTGGTAATTTTAATGCTGAAAAGTTTCATTTTAATTATTATCACTTAGACCAGGGGTCGGCAACTGGTGACCTGCATTCAAGCTGCATTCGGCCCAAACGTGCATTTTTGGCAGCCCATAAAAGGTTGACCATACTTACATGACATGTGGCCCATATGTTAAATTATTTAAATAATACATTTTATAATATGAATAATAAATTAAAAATAATTTGATACCGATACTTCTTGATATTGCTGTGCAACTTGAAGCGAGTCAACCGTGTCAGTCATCATGAGTGGGGATAACAAAGGCGACTTCATCCGACAAAAACCGAGATTTTGGCACAATTTTGCAGTGGCATTCCGTCTCTTATATTTGTTAAAAATAATTTCAAAAATGGGTTCAAGAAAAGGTAAAATTGCAGATGAAGGGAGAATGTTTAATGAAGAATGGAACAGCAAGTATTTCTTTATTGAAAATGAGGGTAAGCCCTTTTGTCTTATTTGTCATAAAAGTGTTGCTGTTATGAAAGAATATAATATCAAACTTCATTACAAGAATGAACATGAAAGCCAATACAAGGGTTTGAACTGTGAACTTAGAAAAAATCTCTAATAAATTAGAAGCTTCTTTGATTGCTCATCAAAACATATTTAAGAAGCAAAGTATTCATAATGAATCGGTTGAGTATGAGGATGTTATACAACTATCTGATAAAAAATGTATTAAGTCTCTTGCATTTAATTGATAGATATTACATCGTACCCCAATTCGATCAAATTGGTCTAATAAGAAGCAAGTTCTTATGGAGTGGCTCTCTGCAAATAACATTTCTCATTCCCCAGATATGCGAAAAATTGAATTGCTTAATTTGGTCAAAAGAAACTCGCCCACAACTAAACTATTTAAATTCGACACGATGCTCAAAGAGCATGGATTTCTAGCTTTGAGGCTACCACCATATCATTGCGATATTAATGCTATTGAGTATGTTTGGACAGAAGTGAAAAGTTTCATTCGCCATCGCAATGTAACTGGGGATATTGACATGTCAAAACTTTTTAAGCTTTCAGAACAGGAGATTGAAAGTATTACTGTTCAAAAGTGGGGAAAATATTGCTCTCATCTCACCTCATTGGAAAATATATATGGGGAAAAAGACGGAATTATCGAAGAATTGTGCGAACCTTTGGTGATCAGTTTAAGTGAAAGTGATGGCGATTCGGACACCGATTCAGATGACTCTGAAGATTAAAAGAATTTGACAATGGTATTTTTTCCAACATTTTTTTGCATGCTATTGAGAGTCACAACAAGTCATAAATAATTAATCAGTTTAGGACATTAAAGTGTCTCAGTTCTCTCAACTGTAAGTTTAGAATATCTAAGTTCATTTGAAATAATTTCTGTTTTTCTGTATAATTATTTTTATTTTATAGAAAACTTTCTTAAAAATAAACTTAGTTACATTTTTGTTTTATGCTATACCTTTTTTAATTTTATTAACACTCTACGTACATTTTTCCAACTGTTATACAAGCAAAATAGTTATATTTTAAAAACAGCAATGTTCGTAAAAGAAAAGCTAAATTTTCTGACCTGTAATAATAAACAAACTCAGTTTGTTTATTATTACATCCTGATTACCCTATTATCGGAATGGATTCTCCTTTTTTCTGACATGCGCAGAAGTGTCGAGGGACCTCTAATCGGTGGGCGAACTATAACGAGTAAAAAAAGCAAAAGCGGATTATGAAAGGAAACTAGCTATGCAAGCAAAAGAGAATCCCAAACAGTTCTTTCAATATGCTGCAAGCAAGAAAAAACTGTACACGGCAAAATGATTTTAAGGAATGACGATGGTAAGGAGGTCACTGAATCAGTCGATATAGTGGAGTTACTGAGTGCACACTTTGCAAAAGTATATCATCCAGGTGGTGACATTGAAAAAATGAAGGAACCATTAGTTTATATGGGAATTGCGATGAATGAAGTGGAGGTGAATAGTCTATTACAGAACCTTAACGTGAACACATCTGTGGGATTGGATGGTATACCGGCACGGGTCTTGCGTGAAGCGGCTAAGGAATTATCAGTGCCCTTGACCATGTTGTTTAATCTGCATCTCAGGTCTGGTTTAGTCCCAAAGGTGTGGAAAGAGGGGAAAATGGTTTCGCTGCATAAAGGATAATCCAAGACTACGGTTGAAAATTACACTGATCAGCATATCAGGAGTCGTTGTCAAGGTCTTGGAGAAAGTAGTCAAGGGAAAAATACAGGAATGGATTGATGAAAATGAGATACTGTACAGGGGACAGCATGGCTTTGTGAAGGGTAGATCATGCCTCAGTAACTTGCTCAAGTTTTATAACACAGTGACGGCTGAACTGGATAAGGGTAATGGGTTTACAGTGATACTGCAGGCTAAGGCATTTGACAGGATACCACATGGAATTCTAATCCATAAACTACAACATATGGGAATGGATATAGGGTTGGTGAGATGGATAGGTGGGTGGTTGATGGAAAGATATCAAAGAGTAGTTTATTCAGGAGTAGAGTCCAAAAGACGGCCTGTGACTAGTGGTGTGCCGCATGGTTCTGTTCTTGGACCACTGCTGTTTAATCTGTTCATTAACGATATAGGGAAGGATCTAAGTGGAACAGTTCATTTGTTCGCTGATGATGCAAAGTTGGGTAGGGCGATAGTGAATGCAGAAGATGTCAAAATCTTGCAGGATGACTTGGATAGATTGGAGTTCTGGGCTAAGGAGAATGGATGTCATTTTAATGTGACAAAATGTAAGGTTATGCATTTTGGGGTGAAAAGATTAGCAGCAGTATACCACATTGGTGAAACTGTACTCCAGGAGATTGATGAGGCCAGGGACTTGGGAGTGTTGGTGGATTGGGAGATGAAGTTTAGGGGGCACATTGCAAAAGTAGCTAAATCAGCTCATCAACTCACTTGGTTATTGAAAAATACCTTGACGAGCAGAGACAAGCAAGTTATTGTACCTCTGTACCGAGCCTTGATATGACCTCATCTCGACTACTGTGCCCAGATTTGGTCACCTCGGTTCCTTCTTGATGGGGAGGAGGTGGAGAGGATCCAGAGGCGAGTGACTAAGATGATAGCAGGTCTATGGAATGAACCATATGAGAACAGGTTGAAGATTTGTGGGTTGTCCTTAGACTCCCTTGATGAGTTCTTGGACTCCCTTGATGAGTCCTTGGACTCCCTTGATGAGTCCTTGGACTCCCTGGAGTCGCCCGAAATAATAATTGTTTAAAACACCAGATCTTACATTTTTGATTATTTATTTATTATATTTTATTTGTTTACTTATTTTATTTTTTATTTTTTTCTGTAGAATCGTGATAAAGTGAAAAACAATGCTGTTGCATCTTGTGAGCGATTAGGAAAATATAGGATGCCATTTGCATGGGCTGCTGTATATCTAATGAATATTGTAAATGGTGTTAACAGTATGGAGAAAGATTCAGGAAGTGATAGAGAGACTGCTAGTTCAAATAGTCTAGGTAATGTTTATTTCACTCATTTTTGTTATTTTTTTAATAAAAGCTGTTACAGTATATCATTAGGGCGAGATATATATTAAACACATAATATGGCTTTAAATTCATGCATGTTATAATGCAGTGTTTCTCAAACTTCAAATATCCACAGTACCCCTTCTTAAATTTTTATTGTTACCAAGTACCCCTAATTATTTAATTAAAAAATAAATAAATTAGTTAATTAAAAACAAATAAATTAATTCATAAATTAATTTAAAATATTAATTAAAAATTAAATATCTATTTTAATCGAATTGATATGTTCATGTAAACAAAAAATAGGATTTATTTTTAATAGAACAAAATTTGGAATAGGTTCATCTTCATTTCCCGTCCATGAAAATCCACATTTCAAGTAATTCATATCATACTTACGAAGTTTTCATCCTCTTCCTAGTTGGTTCTCTAGAGATGTCAGACGATACACTCTTATCAATTTCATTTGATCCAAATGCAATCCCAATGCTTTCTTGTTGCTTACAGCTACTTGTTTTTGCTATATTGCTCTGTTTTGGGGGTTTTATAAATCCAATCTTTAACCAGTGATCCATACGTAAGAATTTGAAAGTTAAAAAAAAAATACCATATTTACTCGAATATAACTCTCACTTTTTTCCCGAAATTAAAGCTAAAAAATCGTGTTGCAAGATATGTGCGGGGATTTTTGGAAACTAAAGTTTTCAGAAAAAAACTGAAAATGGTGCGACTTACCAAGAAGCTCCTACTCACTATCACTACTTTTGGCATCGAGAACAGTTTCTTTGTGTGCATTGTCAAAGTCATCTACCCAAATAGCATCATCTTCTTTCCCATTATTTCAAGCAAAAATTACCAGTAATTTACAAGACTTGAGATACATAGAGTAGCGAAGAACTGCATGTGATTGGTGTGGTATTAACAAAAGATCGCCGGAACCAAAGACTAATTCCCTTCAACCGAATTCCATAATATCTGCAACACATTCACTATATGTTTCTTGGTTTTAACACGTTAATGACGGGGTGGTGTCATGCAAAACCATGTGTTCCACTGTCAACATGTGGTTTTGCTTGGTCTATACATCAGTTTCTGTTGGAAGGGGGGGGGGATGTGATTCTTTAATTAGTGCCGTTTTTATGGCAGTTGTCTCTGATTGCACTGTTTATTGAAAAATATAATGACTCCTTTAATTATGCATAGCTGAAAATTTCCATGTACCCTCTAACGACTTTCCGCGTATTCCCAGGGGTACGTGTACCACACTTTGAGAAACACTGTTATAATGCCTAGTAAGATGATGGCGAGATTAAAACTTTATTAATTTATTTATTTATTACAGAAATGGTTTTTATCACATTCCATCAGTTCTTTCATAGTGTTTATCACTGATATATCCATAGCCAAGTGGTTTTATTATGCATTTCTGTTATAATTTTTTTGTTATGCTTTTTCCTCCCATCAGTTTTAATTTTCCACAAATACGTTCACTTGGTAATCCATCAGATAAAACAAGAGTAAGAGCATCCATCTCCTCCCATAGATGGTGACAAATTCTGATCTAAATGACAAGACTCGATAGTGTGTAAAAATAAATAATATTATTATCCATTACTAAGCTTCCCTTCACTTGTCGGCTGTATTCATAATTGTTATTGTTACAATTCACATATCTTTTGAAGCATACATGGCGGATTTAAAAAATTTAATTGAATGAGTAGTGCACTGCAAAATTCAGTTAGAGGACCATATGAACTAACAGAAAAGTCTGTTTAATACCCTGAATAATATCCAGGGTATTAGGTATTATTGTTATTATTATTATTATTATTGGACCATTACTGATTCATAAAATCTTACAAAACGGATAAAACTCAAGAAATTGACTAAGAGACAAAGTAAAGTAACATCATTAATGTTCTTTGTGGTATGCATGAGTATCACAGTGTGCTTAAAATATTTTTGTGCCTCAAAAGTGTCATCTATATATCAGTTCAGCCTTATAAATAAAACTGATTGTCTGAAAGTGTCACAAACTACAAAGAAGAAAATAGAAACAGATATTTCACAAAGTTGCTTCCAATTTCTGAATGAGCTTATGCTCCTTTCTGACTTAAAACCATTCTTCCTTATACTATATTTCTCCGGAAACTTCCATTATCCAGAACATATTTTGTTTTTAATCAAAAAACTGTTTTTCTATTTCTTTCACTATATTGAACTTCCTATTTGGAAGTACATGTAATCCTCATATAATGCAGTACTTATACAGCGTGGTTTCGATGTGGCACGATCACAAATTGTAGTAATCCTTGTTTAACATGGTACTTATACAACACAGTTTCGATATAACACGGCCTACAAACTGTAGTAAACCTTTATCTTTTGTTATATTTTTCACTGCACGATTTAAAAATCGAATTTTATCTTCGTTAAATTTGTGTCTACCCTTATCATGCATGTAGTTATAAGCAGCAAATTTATATTAAGGGAAATACTCTTTAGCACACATGCACTTTTTTTTTTTTTTTTTTTTGTGTAGCATCAGTTGTTTACTGTATAAAATGTTTATTATTGTGCATGTACATGTGTACACGAGCAGCGCACTCGTGTACACGATATTCTGATAGAAAAAATAGAGAAATCTCTAATGATATGGATAGAAGATTGCACTCAATAAGTAGCAAATTTATATTAGTGGAAATACCCTTTAGCACACATGTACGTCAGTTGTTTACCGTATAAAGTGTTTATTCTTGAAATTTGTCTTCGAAAACGAAGAGTTTTCTGCTAGGAAAGTACATTAAAAATCTAAGTGTGTTAATCTCATTTCATCTGATCACTTTATTTTCTGGCGAGTGACATAATTAATACATAATGCTTTTTTTTTTTTATGTAAAAAATTTATTTATATAGTAATGCCACTAAAACTGCAACAAAAGGGAAAAAACTAACATTAAAAACGAAATTCATTTCTCTCGAAAAAAAAATCAAAATCATGGGTTGATTGGAAAATGGAGAAAAACCAGGAGTTGTTACAAGGACTTTGAATTTAAATGAATCAACAATTCGAACAATCATGCAAAATAAACATAAATTCTGAGAAAGCTATTGCTGGGTCAACAGTAAGTGCAAAGCACGCTGCTCGTGTATACGATATTCTAAAAAAAAAAATAGAGAAATCTTTTGTGTATTCTTAAAATCCAATGAGAATCAGCATCAGTAGATGTAGAAGCTGCCAGGAAATACCCAGGAGAACTTTTACAATACATTATAAAAGAAGGTGGTTATTGTGCAGACCAGGTGTTCAATACGGATGAATCCAGGTTATATTGGAAAAAAAATGCCAAAACTCACCTATATTTTGAAAAATGAAAAATCGACTCCTGGATTCAAAGTTTCCAAAGATAGAATTACTCTACTGTTTTGTAGTAATACATCAGGTGATTACATGACAAAACCAATGTTTATTAGCCGATCCTCAAATCATCATGCTATGAAAGAACTCTACAAGTCCACTCTACTGTTTATTGGTGGGCCAACAAAAAGACATGGGTTACAGCTAGCATGTTTGAAAATTGGTTTTTCAAGTGTTTTATACCTTAATGTAGAAAGTTACACAAAGAAAAAGAATATCGACTTCGCAATTCTATTAATTTTAGATAACACACCAGGCCACCCAACAAATTTAAGCCATTCGAATATTAAAATAACATTTTTGTCACTTAATACTACTTCATTTATTCAACCACTTGAACAAGGAATAATATCAACATTTAAATCATATTATATTTGTCAAACATTCCAATTAATTTTGGAAAAAATGGAATCTAATCCAAACATGCACTGCCTCAAGAGTGGAAAGAGTTTTCAATATTGAATTGTGTGAAAATTATTTCTCTGTCCATTAAGGAATTACAATGCTTTACGCTGAATGCTTGCTGGAAAAGAAAAAAAAATGGTCTGAAGCCATTCTGGAACAAAATTTCGCACCTCCAGTGGATGCCGAGCTAAGTCATATAATAAACATCGCCCACGTTTTTGGTGGAGAGGACTTTTGCGATAGGGTTGAAAACAAAATCAGTGAATTAATTGATAGTGAAACATTTAAATGAGGAGGAATTGGTACAATTAATAGATGCCGTCAAACCAAATTGCGGGGAAAGTTCTGCCGAAGATTCTGATTGTGATGAATCTCGTAAGGAATTCAGTTTAAAGAAATTAGCAGAAGGATTGGACATAGCAAGAAAGTTAAGAAGTTATTTTATGGATAATGATCCCTCAATGGAGTGCTCAGAAAAATTCACGAGACAGTTGGATATTTGTTTAGCTCCATATTATGAACAAAATAAAAAATTGCAGAATAGTGGTAAACAAGGTCTTATTACTGACCTCTTGATAACTAAACCAGCCAAAGTATGCAATGAGAATTATACAAATGATGTCCAAGAGATTTCAAGTGATGATGAGGTCTGGTCAACTGTAAGTAAAGAACATCTACAAAATGTTATTTTTGAAGACAGTGGTGACGATTAAAATATGCACTTTATTTTATTTTGCCTAAACATTTGTGCAATGAAGTTTACACACAATTTGTAATTTTTATAATTTTATACTATATATTTGTTACCTGAATTAAATAAAAATATGTTTTTGTTGGATATGTCATTGTTGTTTATATAATTAAAAAAAAAAAAAAATTTCGGAACATAACCCTACTATTTTATGTGATCTGAGTCTCGCTTAACGCGATTTATATAATGCAGCATTTCTATGGAACCTAACATCCGTGTTATACGAAGATTACCTGTACATTATGCTGTTTATTAATGCCAAAGTGTGTGATTAGGAGTTTATTGGTGCAAAGACAGCAAAGGAAACTCTGTGCAAAACCAAAGGTTACAGCAGTAATCAAGTTAATAAAGTGATAAATGAGAAAATATCATGTTATGCATAAATTCAAAAAAATAAAAATAATAATAATAATAAAATAAAAAAAAAGTAAAGCAAACCAGTATTTACACATAACTAGAATATATATGTGATCAGATTTGCTTCTATAAATTAATTATTTTTTAAAAGTTAAAAACTTCATGCAGTTTGTTCAAGTCTGATAACATCTGCTTGAGGGTATATGGCTCTGCCAGATTAGTAAAAAAATTTATTCCTTTCTTGAATGAAGTATTGGCACTCCACCAGAACATTACGAATGGTGAGACACATGTTGCATTGTTCACACATAGGTGGGTCATCAGCGCTCAGTAAATATGAATGTGTAAGATGACTGTGACCTATTCAGAACCTAGCAAGCAACTCTCTCTCTCTCTTCTGTTTCTGCATTGTCTAGACTGCCAAGTGCTCAATTTCAGGATTCATCTCGCGTAGTTTATTTGTCAGTGTTTCCCAGCATGATGACTGCAACTGAGTTATTAGATTTAAATTATAAACTGTTTGTAGTCTGTATATTAACAAATTGTACATAGAAAAATTATCAGCTGATCTAGCAGCTGAATTGTCTGTCTCATTTCCCTCAATTCCAATGTGGCTGGGAATCCAGCACAGCTGAATATCAAAATTACGAGGGTGGTCTGAAAAGTTTTCGGCCTCAACCATAGATGGCAACACTATTCGCAAATTTTTTTTTTCTAAGTTGGTACATCTGTCATAAGCATCCATGTGAAATTACAAGTCATTCTATCAAGTATTTTGTTTTACACAGCTGTCTGAAGCAAAAGTGTTGGCTATCCCTTGAAATGGGTGAAATTGAGTATTGTGCAGTTATAAAATTCTTTGTAAAAGAAAGTTTAATGCCATAAGAAATTCATTTGAAGTTCATAAAAGTTCATGGGCATGCTTCTCCTTCATTTTCAACAATTAAGAAATGCACTGTCGAGTTTAAACTTGGCCGTACCAGCCTTGAAAATGATCCACGTGAAGGACGCCCAAAGAGTGTAACAACACCAGAAATCGTTGATCAAGTGCACGATATGGTATTGGATGACCGGCGAGTCAAAGTATGTGAAATTGCTAAGACTATAGGCATTTCAAAAGAATGTGTAAAGTATATTTTGCATGAAGAATTGCAAATGAAAAAGCCTTGCACAAGATGGGTGCCATGCTTGCTCAGCAGATCAAACACGCACTCGCATGAAAATCTTTGAACAATGCTTGGAGCATTTTAAGAAGAATAAAACTGATTTTTCATCGATTTATTACTGCGGATGAAACTTGGATTCACTATTATACACCAGAATCCAAACAGCAGTCAAAACAGTGGACAGAAGCAGGTTGGTTGTTCAGTGCCAAAGAAGACAAAGTCAGTTTCATCTGCAGGAAAGGTCATAGCATTGGTGTTTTGGAATACTAAAGGCATTTTGTTATTAATTTTCTTGAAAAGGGTACAAAAAATAACTGGGGAATATTATTCCGATCTTTTTAACCAGACTAGATGAAAAAATTCGTGAGAAACAACTCAGTTTGCAGAAGAAAAAATCATCATTCACCAGGACAATGCACCTGCCTACAAAGGTGTTTTGGCAATGGGAAAATTATGGGATTTGCTCTATGAATTGTTGGAACATCCACCCTATTCCCCAGATTTGTCTCCCTCTGACTTTTATCTCTTCCCAAAACTAAAACTCTTTCTTGCTGATCAGCATTTTTCTTTGAATCAAGAGGTGATTGCAACTGTAGAGGAGTAATTTGCAGATCTTACTGAGAACCACTACAGGGGCAGGATAATGGCACAGAAGCATCGCTGGAATAAATGTATTAGCCTTAAGGGAGATTATGTTGAAAAATAAAAATAATTTTGAAATTATAAATTTGTTTTTTCATTGTTAGGCTGAGAACTTTTCAGACCACACTCGTAATAACGTTTAATTTGTACAGCAGTTGTAGAACCTTGCAAGCACTGGATGTGTAATGTGCATAGGAGACAAGATGGGCTCAGTGAGTCTGTATAAACCATAGACTTTTTGGTAGTGGTTTCTTTTATATACACTAGCTCAAGCTGAATTCCATGCAACTCTGCTGCCTGATTACTGCAATGAACTGAGAATTAATTGGATGTGATAAAAATTTGTTCTGTAAGAGAAATACTTAGTCATGAGAAGAGCATTTACATCAGCACTGACTAATAAATCTTTGTTGTTGAGTGAAAATTTTTAATTTTGTTTATGAAGTGTTGTGCCAACCGATCTGGGTAGTGGCCCTTCCCTTAATGCATAGCATTATACATGTCCTCAATGAGATGTGCTGTACATTATGGGAGACACTAAGACGAGATGAGAGCTTGCTCCACCTTTACCATGAGTTGCCTCAGTCCTGAAGATACTTCAGGCGCAAACTTTGTTTGCTTACACTTGGATAAAGGATTGAACTAAATTTACTATATTCTAACCAAGTGGGAAAAAACTTCCAACATCTTTCTCTAAATCCAAAGTAATTTAATAATAAGGTGAGACACCTTTTGGCAACTCGTATCGGTAAATATGGCTTCTCCATTACACCACCTCTGGTCTGGCTCCCACTGATGAGACCTCAATAAAGGTTGAAACTGGTCTGGATAATGGCCCTTCCCTTAATGCATAGAATTATACATGTCTGCAAGGAGATGTGTTTTGAATTATGGGAGACGCTAAGTCAAGTGATGAAAGCTTGGTCCACCTTTATCAGAGTTGCTTCAGTCCTGAAGAGATACATCAGGCACAAACTTTGTTTGCTTACACTTGGATAAAGGATTGAACTAAATTTATTATAGTCTAACCAAGCGGGAAAAACTTCCAACATCTTTCTCTAGTGACTATGTTGAACTGAGCAATGCCCCAGCCGACATTAAAATCAGTCATGTTATACCACCATTTTAATTTGGTTGAATCCAATACCAATAAAAAATCCAATAATAATCCAATTTGGTCACCTTAATTTATAAAATGATTTAACAGATCCCTTTCCATTAATTCAAAACAGGAAGATGGTCTAGCTCCAGTACTTTTTAACTTAGCTTTGGATACATTATTTGACTGTTGCTAATCTAAAGACACTAACAAACAATTCAGTGCAGATTATTGCATGTGGCATTAAAATCATGTCAAGAATTAAATAGGAAGCAGAGTTGCTCGGAAAGAAGTCAGTGGACATCCCCATGGGAAAATGTGCATCATGCCAAGTCGTGTTTGTAGTTGGTATAAATTGGAGGAATATGATGCTCCCAAGTCAGTGCAACTATGTCAAGGTGAAATGACGTGAGAAGGGAATTGACGGAGTTTGAAAGAGGCATTGTGATAGCATGCTGTGTTGAAGGCCTATCTGTTTGGCAGATTGTTGACAAATTGGACCATCCCAGGTCGACAGTCAGTTGGTCGTCCACCGCAGGTAGCACTTTTACAAGTGCTACCTACAGTAGACAATCAACGACAATCACCAAATGTGACATAAGATGCTACGAAGGATAATATGTAAAATCTGCCATTCATCGGCCAACGCACTGAATGTGAAGTTCTGGCATTGACTGGAACACGAATCTGCACAACATTCAGAACCAAGGCTTGGATTTCCATGGTTGGATCACAGTTTGCAATCCCCACATTACCCAAACCAACAAACTGTGTCATCTTCAGTGGTGCAAAGACTCCACTGAGTGCGTAACCCCAACTATGAAATTCGGAGGTTGCGGTGTCATGGTATGATCCTGTTCGGCCTCAGATCTTTGTGGTGCCATGAACGTTGAACTCAGATATCCGAACATTATGTACAATGCAATTCTTCCTACTTTGTGGTGTTTCTATGGAACTGACCATTGTCTCTTTCAGCAAGACAGTGCACTGTCACAAGGCTACTGCTGCTATAACTGAGTGGATTGTGGACATCACATTTGGCTTCCACAGAGCCCTGATCCCAACCCTATTTAACATCTGTTGGATGTGAAATGGAGTTTCGGGTGAGGTGCAGGGGCATCTGCATCACAACAGTCCAGGACTTACTTACTTACAAGAAGAATGGTCCAAAATTCACATTGATTACTATTGTACAGTTGTGGAAAATGTGCATGTCCTGTAGGATTGCTGTGCTATTAGTGAAAGATGGTCCTACATCTTATTAAGGTGGATACTGCGGCTGTTTGTTCCTCACACTGTGGTATCCATTGACTTCTTTCCAAGCATTGTATTTGGAAGTAGAAAAATCAGCACAAGAGATAGGACTAAAAATTAATCAACAAAAACTCAAATAATGATCAATACCAGGCAGAATCAGCTAACTGATACATGTGTGAAAATTGGGAACCTTGAAATTGAAAAAGTGAAATATAATTTAAATATTTTGGCGCAATGATCACTAGCCAGCTAAATGAAATGATGGAAGTGCAGAATCCAATAAAGAGAGGTAATCATGCTTTCTGTTTTTTCTCTCTCTCTCATGTGTGCTCAGTTCCAGTGATATGCATTGGAAGACTGAAGTAAAAATATATAAACCGATAATTCATTCATTTGTTACCTATTGATGTGAAACCTGGATATTTGTGCCAAGGGTTTGATTTCAGCTTTTGAAAGGAAAATTCTTGGAAAAATACTTGTACCAGTGAATAATAATGGACTTTGGAGAATCAGATACAATCATAAGTTTTATCAACTGTAAAGAACCACAATATCCAGTGTAATCAAGTTCAGAAAGTTTCAGTGGGTAGGACATGTTTTTTGTATGGAAAATGACAGTATTCTTATGAAGACAATCAATAGTAAAATTATCAGTAAAAGACCAACGGGTCGAGGCAACAAATCCAGAAAGCCAAGGCTTGATTTGAATTTGTAGAGCTAGAAGAAGTATACATTTAGAAATCAGAAAAAAGAATATCTCAGTGATGACAGGAAGAAAGAGAAATACAGTAATCTACCATTTGCCTAACCTTCAAAATAATGATCCTTCAATTAATCAACTCTTGTGTGTCAACTGACTTTTGGTAAAGTACAATGTCATTGTACTCGACTTATCTAATCTTCTGTTATAATTGCCTTTCCACTACAGTCAGATAAATAGTTGATTACTGTAAAAGACAGTTAAAATTTGGTAACACTGCACATGTATTTATTACTGATTATTACAATGATTGGGATAAGCCACTATGCTCTATTTAGAGCATAGTGGCTTAATGCTGGAGAACCTTTGATATGATATTGAAATACAATTTAAATTTTTTCATCGGTCATTTTAAAAGTCTCTCTTAAGCTGACATATGATACAAGCTCTGCATCTCTCATCCTCCCCCCCTTTTTTTTTTGTATTTATACTGCTAATGGTAACTGAGATTTGCTTTATTTATGTTGTTCTCTTTGTAGATATAGTTTTTCCCTTAACAAGGAACTAGACATGAATTAATGGAACTAGTTCTCAATAATTAATGTAACTTATTAATAATTATTAATATAAATAACTAATAAATCTCAAATTTCTCAAGCGCTGTACCTCATTCAGTTTCAGTTAAGATACCTGGTTGGAAAGACTCTAGTTTAAATCCTGTCTACAGTGCAAAAAACCTTTATTGGAGCCTTTCTACTAAAGATGTGATAGTCAGTCTTATACAGAGGTAGCAGGATTTTTCCTCCCAGAAACTTGGGTTTGTCATCCTACAGCCAGGCACACTATCTAAATGAACAGATGCAGTTTACACACAATAATATATATTTAGGTTAAAGACTAACCACTTTATCCTAAAATTATAGTTCTGGAAAGCAATCTGTGTAGGTTGTGGCTTTAAGGGCTTGTAAGTAGATTAGAGTAGATTATCATCATCTCACTTTTATATGAAAGAATATTCATCTAGTCAAAAAGTATTCTCACAGAAAAAAAAAATCATTAGATTTGATTCACAATATTGATAACTTTATTTTTAGCACAATTTTAGCTGACTTTATAGCATATTCAAGAGAGGTTAATTATAAAAAGTGTGTCATCATCACATGTGGCAATCATTAATCCACTGTTAATGGTTGTGGTGATAAGAAGTAGAAATAAGTAAACTATGAGGGTTGAACAGAACAAATTTTGAGTGTTTTTTTTTTAAGGCCTCTAAGAAAGCTTGATAGGGGAACCTTTCTCTATTTTTTATTACATATCTTTATCTTTATGCTATCATATACATAAAACATTAATGAAAGAAATCTTTTGGAAACCAATTGGGCATACAGCTTGTAATAGAGCTAGAATTTCTACACTAAGAAATTAAAATAAAGCGGCCATATAAATAAGCATATAGATAAAAAAAAAAATTAAATAAGATTAACATCATATTAATATTAATACATTTTTAGATCGCAAAGCATCTAATGCCAGTATTGATAGCTTCCGAAAGAAAACAACAGATTATAATTCCTTGGGTCGTAGAGGATCACTTGAAAGAAGAAGTGGAACAGAAAAGAGGCATAGCTGGTCTCATGATGATTCTGGTACAAGTTTAGACAATTTCAGACCTGTAACCCTGACTGTAAATAGTTTCTTTAAACAGGTGGGATACTTTTCACTAAATTTCTATTATATAATATTTATTATCAGGTTATTTTTTTAAAGAGAACTTTTATTAAACTGAATGCTAAATTAGAAAACTTAAGTTTGTTTTATCTGCAAGAAAAAAGAAAAGAGAATACATAATAAAATAAATATACCATCTTTTAGTTTGCTTTGTGACTTTATATACTTAGAGTTCTGTTTTTATATAAACCTACTTCTAGTGAGAAAAGTTGCTTATAATGCAAACCACACTATCGATATGGATATTGCTATGCATTGTCAGAAGGGTCACTACTACCCAGACCAATTTTCACCTTTACCAAGGTCTAATCTTTGGGATCCACACCCCAAAAAGGTTAAATTAATGCAGAATTAACGTAAGTAAAATTTACTTTGTAATCAAGTGGGGAAAAATGAAACAACTTTCTGTAACTATATATGATCAAGAGTATTTTAATAATATGGTGATATACCTTATTATTAAAATAATAATAATGTGATAAACATATATTTTACACCATGGACCGAGGAAATTATTGGAGAAGAACAATGTGGCTTTAAGAAAGGAAGATCCTGTACAGATTCCACATTTACACTGAAACAAATTATAAAAAAAAGAATAGAATTTAAACTGCCAACGTATATGGCCTTCTTAGATTATGAGAAAGCATATGATTAAATCAACAGAACAAAATTAATCACTATACTTTATGAATTGAAAGCTCCACCTCAAACCACAAAAGCAATAACAAATATAATGGAAGAAAGCTATATTAAAATTAAAATTAATAATGAAACAACCGAAAAATTAAAACCAATAGAGGTCTTATTCAATTAAGTGGATTATCACCAATAATCTTTATTTTATATATATATATATATATATATGTGGAAAAAATTTCAAGAGAATGGAGGAAAAACAAAATCATAGGAATTAAAATAGGAAATAAAAAGTTAGCCAGGCTTTTGTATCCGACGATCAAGTTATTTTCGCTGAAAATGAAGACCAATTGCAGAAAAATCTACACGTATTGAACAAAACAATGAAACAGTATGAAACAGTATGAAAATCTCAATAAAATGAAATCAATAGCATTTCACGGTAAAGAAATTAAAAGATGCAAACTAGTCATCCACAACGAAGTAATAGAACAAGTGAACAAATTTAAATATCTAGGAAATTACATAAGCCCCAATGGAGAAATTGCCATTGCATATAAAAAGCAAAAATTTCTAGCAGTCACTGGAACTTTATATAGACATTTCGGTAAACAGATGTCTAGAATAATTATATAAAACTATATAAAATAATAGCAAACCAATTCTGAAATATGGTAGTGAAACATGGACTTGGGGAGAACAAGATAAAAGACAAGCAGAAGCTGCAAAAATGAAGTTCCTTGCAAGATAAGAAATGAAGAAATAAGAAAACACTTCTCCATAATTAACATAACAGAAGACATCACAAACTATAGAAAGAACTGGAAAAACCACATAGAAAGAATGAATGAGGACAGATGACCAAATATTGCTTGGAAATGTAAACCAAAAGGACACCTTTCAAGAGACCCAGGAGGAGATGGAGCAGAAGACTTTTTAAACCCTTGAAAATGTTACAGGCAAACAAATATGGGAAGCCAAGAAGAAGAAGAAACTGATATACAGTAATCCCTCAATTAATGCTTCCTCAATTTGTGCATTTTCAATTAGTGCATCATTTTTTTTCGATACCCAAATTCAATTAGTGTGCCTATATACATACATCTTAAAAATAAATGTTGTAGATTTAAAAAATTTTCAATCTATACATTTTTTATGGCTAACTATTTTAAAAAATCACTCACAGGATGAAATAATTTACTTACCAATTTGAAACATTTTACATACTTATTTTTTAATGGCATACTACACTATTTCCATGTATGCAATGTTCCAAATTTACTGCCAAAATTTATGTCATCTGCTTTACATAGCATTTTGCTGATCATATCTCGTGCAATTGTTTTCCATACTTTTTTATTTTAAATTATTTTCTTAACCTTTAATCCTGAGTAAAAGAATTAGTGAGCAAAAAACAGAAGTGTGAAAATGATTCGAAAAGTTATCTGATTGGAAGAAAAATTTGAAATAATAAAGAAAAATGAACAAGGCAAAGATAGGACAAGAACACAAAAATGGGTGAATCAACTGCTGAATACAAAGAGAAAGGTAAGGCTGCTTGAAGTTCATCATGTATGCACTCGAAATTAAAGTATTATAATGATTGTATTAGAGAGACTTCTTTTTACATGGATCGAAGATTGTAACCAAAAATGGATCCCGCTAAACACTGGCCTTATTAAATCAAAAGCATTGTACCTTTGTAACCTGGAAAGAAAGTGCTATCAATGATGGAAAAGAAGAAGAATTCCACGTTAGTGCTGGGTGATTTGAGGGTTTGAAAAAGAGAAATAGCCTAAAATAACCAGTGATTAGAACATAATGTTCTAATCACAGGTGAAACTGCAAGTGCAGATGAGATATCCAGAGATTTTGAAGAAAATTGTGTAAGGGGACTATTGTGATCAACAAATATTTAATGTCGATGAAACCCCTTTTTTTGGAAGTGAATGCCTTCCAAGACTTTTCTAACCAAATCAGAGACTCTCAGCCTGGTTATAAAGTCGCAAAGTCGAATAAAATTACTGCTAGCAATATGCGAGCTATTTGGAAGCACATTCTTCCACATTGTGCAAATGATTTTAGAGGCTTTTCAAATGAATCTAAGTTGAGTGATTCCGACCTGCTAAATTTAGATGCACAGCCTGAAGATCCTGAAGAATATAAAGAAAATTTAATCACTGACAAGCCCAAAGAGGTTTCACAGAAACAATCTGAAAATAGTTTTCATACAATCGAAGTTTTTTAGCAGCAATGCTTAGAGACTGACCCCGGTGAAGAGAGAACCAGTAAAATTTGCAGAAGAGGCAATAGGGCCATAGCATCAGTTGCATGAAAAAAAGAAACAGAATGCCCACCAAACTTCTTAATAATTCTTTGTTAAGAAGCAGAATAATAAATTTATATTCTGAATATGTTTTATTATAAGTGGAGGTTTCTGTGGTTTAGAAGTTCACATGGTATATTCCGGTAATTAGACCATATTTTTTAATAAGCTATATAAAACACAGTGAATTAATGAAAGACCCTACAAGTTTCGTAAGTCGTTTGACTTACATCTTCAGGGGTAAAAGGTAACTTAAAGTTTAAAACACAAAGAAAAGAGAAATTATTAGTAATAGTTCATGCTATACAGTTGTAGCCATCTGACTATTCATAAAATTAAAAATCAGAATGCAGATTCAAAGCAGTGCTGAAATTTAAACAATGCTGGATGATGCCACGTTCTGTTGTTCACGTTCATAATGTCCGAGGTCTGACTGAGGTATATTTTTTATTAAAGCTGACCAAACTTAGTGGAGAATTAATCCTTGATTTTTATTGCATTGTGTTGGTATTTTAAGCCTGTTTGCAGCTTCTTTAAATTTTCTTATGTAACAGTTTTTTTCTATGTACGACATATTTGTTTTCTGCCAGAGTACATTGTGATCGGTGGAAGTGGTATGGAAAGCTAAACCTGATTTGTGTTCTCTTCTGTTTTGCACATCCTTTTGGTGTTCGTTCATGCAAATTTCCCCAGATTCACTATTACTAATAATTTCTCTTTTCTTTGTGTTTTAAACTTTAAGTTACCTTTTTCCCTGAAGATATAAGTCAAACGACTTACGAAACTTGTCGGGTCTTTTATTAATTCATTGTGTTTTATATAGCTTATTAAAAAATGTGGTCCAATTACCGGAATATACCATGTTTTATTGTCTTTCAGCTTCATGGTTTTCCTTTAACTAGGCCCTGAGACATACCCTAATTCCTTTATAAAAAAAAATTAAGGGTCAGAAAAGAAATCTGAGGAACGAATTATACATTTTCCCATAGGTTATTATATTCGATTAATGCGCCTGTTTTAAAGACGCATTAATCGAGGGATTGCTGTACTTTTTTTTTTTTTTTTTTTTTGCTACTTGTTTATGGAAAATGTGACTTCTCCTTTTATTCAAGTTTGTTATTTTTCTGAGTCTGCTTCCCACTAATGAGATCTCAATAAAGATGAAAACAGGTCTGGATAATGACCCTTTCATAATGCATAATAGTATACATATCTGTATGGAAATGTGCTTTATATTATGGAATACTGAGGGAATTGATGTGAAGGCTTAAACAGGAATATAATTTCTTGTCAAGTATAATTTTTTTGTAATTAAGTGAAAAAACTTTCTGTGACTCATGTTTCATCTCTAAAATCATTCACCTCTTCTACTGAAGCGTCAGTGATTGCTTTGATTTATATCTGCTTCTGTACAAGACAGAAGTTTTTTTTTTTCCACTGAATCCAGTGATCTGTATCCTTGACATGGTCTGCTACCCCTGAGGGATGGTAATGGACTTAGTTCCTGTGTTCCTCCAGGTGGATATTCACTGCTCTTCCTGTTTGTCCAAAGCAGGATGGTTTGCAGGAACAAGAGATGCAGTAGACCCCAGGATGGTCTAGGTGATAGAGAGGATATTTTGGTGAGTGGATCCTTTTCTATTTACAGAAAACCTACCCACACTGGAAGGTACATCAGTCATCTAATCACATCACCATTCCTCCTAGCAATATTGACAGTTGCTAAAAAAGAGACTAATATTGTCGGAGCCATTGGCTCCGACCATATTAGTCTCTCCCCAGATATCAATCACATCTGGAACACTTTTTTTAGCAAAGGCTTTCCCTTTCACAAAATCAACAAAACTCTTTCTCATTCCCCTGGCTTAATACTCCTCTCCAAAATTCAGAATACAAAACATTCATTGATATTCCATATATCCAGGGTACCTCAGAAAAAATTTCGTGTTCTGAAAAAGTATAGCATGCAAACCTCCTTCAAGCCACACCGTAAATTGGCTACCCTTATCTGTTCACCAAAAGATTGTTACGTCTTCATCTACTCTTGTTTTTTTTTTTTATTTTATTTTATTTCTATCTTTAGTTTTATATCTTAAGGTTACGTGTACCAGAAGTTAGCTTCCGTCAAATTTATTTATTTTAGATCGACTGCGCCAGTCGGTAACTAGTTCCTGATACTTAAGCTTACTCTACTGACCATCTTGACAATATTATTTAGCATTGAGAACACGTGGTGTGCAGTCGCAGCTCCCCTCTTTATCTTACATCAAATGGTTCCCCCCTCCCCCACTTACACAGGTTCGAAATTTTTTATACGTGGTAAGTCAGTCTCAAACAACAGAACATACAAACTTTGATTTAAAATAATGCATTTTAATACAACTAAAAATCATATTTGTTTTTTGCGTTGTTTTCGCCAGGGAACCAGGGCGAACAGCGAAAAGTCAGCTACTGGAACAAATCTGAAAACAAACCCCAACTCAACATCACCAGAGTTAAAGATCGGTACTATCAACGTAAGAAGCCTGAATGGCAAAGAAATGGAGCTAGCTGAGGAATTAGATAAGTACCAGATCGACGTAATAGGGGTGACTGAAACAAAAAAGACCAAAACTGGTGAGATCTTTCTGAGCAATAAATACAAAATGTTATATTCAGGCAATAACAATCAAGGAAAAGAAGGAGTAGCCATAGTATTCAACACAAAATACGAGGCTAATCTTCTTGAATGGCAGTCAGTCTCAAGTAGAGTAATGTGGGCAAATATGAGAATGGGGAACTGGACAATGAGACTTATTTATGCCTATGGTCCCACAGAAGGTTCTACTAAGGTAGAAGTGGAGGAATTTTTTGAGGCTTTAGAAAAAGCAACTGACACAATGAAAAAGGAAAAGTTGGTCCTTGTTGGGGATCTAAATAGTACAGTAGGAAATGATTGTGAGACATACAAAAATATTTTGGGAAAATTTGGAGAAAAGAGCAAAGCTAATAATAATGGCAAATATCTGTTGGATTTCTGCTCAGGACATGGACTGGTTATTACTAACACCATGTTCCAACATAAAAATGTGCACAAATTCACATGGAGAGAAGAGGCTAGGAATAAGAAAAGTCTCATTGACTATGTTATTGTTGATAGTGATGTTTTCTCCTTGGTGCAGGACACCAGAGTGTACAGAGGATTTGAAATTGGAAGTGATCACTATTTAGTCTTGAGCAGGATAAAATTGAATTTCATATTGAAAAGAATAACATGTAAGAAAGTTTTAAAGCGAATAAAAGTTGAGCAGCTCTCAGATGTAAACTGTAGACTAAAATACAGAAATATTATTGAAAAGAAAATGAAAGAGTTTGAGAACAGGAATCAAACCTTGGAGATTCAGTGGCAAACTCTGAAGGAAACATTGATTGATTCTGCCAGAGAGGCATGTGGTGAGGTTGTGTGCAAAGATAAAAAAATCAGAACTCCCTGGTGGACACAGGAAGTTAAAGAGGCAGTGAAGGAAAAGAAGAAAGCATATCAAAAGTTCCTGGCAAATAAGTCAGCTTTTACTCTTACAGAATATAGAGATAAATGTAAGAAAGCTAAACAGTGTGTAAAACTAGCTAAACAAAAGTCATGGGAGGACTTTGGCAAGAATATAGAAAATAAATATCAAGAAGGTGGCAAAATATTCTGGAGGTTGTTGAAGAAGCTTAGGAATGGAGGAAAGAGTGCTGTAAAAGGAATTAGAGATGATAAAGGTGAAATGAAAACAGGAGAAAAAGATATCCTTGAAGTATGGAGTAATTACTTTGAAAAACTGCTAAATGAAACAAGCAGTGATGACAGCACAGTGATAAAAAACACTGACCAGGCATGCAGTCAGGAATACATATCTATACTTGAAGTAGAAAAAGCCATCAAAGGCTTGAAATGTGGAAAGGCAGCAGGAGTAGATGATATTCCACCAGAAATGCTGAAGTATGGTGGTATAAGAGTCTTACAGTGGCTGCACTGCATAGTTCAGAAAGCCTGGACAGAGGGACGAATTTCCGATGATTGGAGTAGAGCTCTCATAGTACCCATATATAAAAAGGGAAATAAAACTGAATGTGAGAATTACAGAGGTATTTCCCTACTGAGTGTTCCTGGCAAGATCTATGCAAGTATACTTGAGAAACGGTTGAGAAGAATTGTGGAAGAAAGGCTTGGTGAAGAACAAGCTGGATTCAGGCCAAATAGAGGCTGTCAGGATCAGATCTTCACTTTACGACAAATAGTCGAGAAAGCATGGGAATATAACAAAGATCTGTATTTAAGTTTTGTCGATTTGGAAAAGGCATATGACAAGGTGCCAAGAGAGAAGCTATTCAATACGCTGCAGTTATATGGTGTCAATGGGGCATTATATCAAGCAATACTTAGTCTTTATTTGAGTTGTGAGTCAGCAGTTAGAATTGAAGGAAGTACAGGAAGATGGTTTAATGTTAAATCTGGTGTGAGACAAGGATGTACATTATCCCCTCGGTTATTCATTATCTATATGGATCACATTATGAAGGAATATGGTATTAAACCTGATATCAAAATTGGAGATGTTAATGTCAGCTCTTTGCTTTATGCGGATGATGTTATACTTCTAAATAAATCCGCTACAAGTCTGCAAGATTCTCTGACTAAATTGAATAGCTGTTGTAATAGATATGGTATGAAGGTCAGCAATAAAAAGACAAAAACAATGAAAATAGGCAGAATCATTGAAAATGTCAACTGTGTTGTGAATGGAGAACCTGTGGAACAAGTAAAACATTTCAGCTACTTAGGCACAATTTTTACTGAAGATGGTAAACTAAATATAGAAATAGACAACAGAATCAGCAAAGCTGGTATGGTGGGAAGTCAATTGAATAAATTCATATGGAATAAGAAAGAAATTAGTCGGAACACTAAATTAGCTGTATACAAGACTGTGTTCAAACCAATTTTAACTTATGGATCTGAGAGGTGGGTCAGAAGTAAAACACTTGACCAAAGACTAGAGACCGCAGATATGAGAGTCCTGAGAAAGATTAGAGGCGTGAACAGATGGCATCAATGGCAATATCATATTAAAAATGAGGATATTAGGAAAGAACTTGACATTGTCAGCATCCAGGAATGCGTTAGCAGAGCTAATCTCAGATGGTATGGTCACTTAAATAGAATGGGAGAGGAAAGATTAGCAAAACAAGTGTTCTCTGCCAGGTTGGCAGGAAAACGACCCAGAGGAAGACCAAGATATAGGTGGATTGATACGGTACAAAGTGCCTTAGACGATAGAAATATAAGATCTGATAATGTTGGAGTCTTGACAAGTAACAGACTGATTTGGAGGAAAATTGTAGATAGGAAGTTAGTAATGATGTAATTTTTTCATGTAGTACTGTCATATCCTGTACACCCCTTGAGGGTACATGGCAGGAATTTGATGATGATGATGATGATAAAAATCATATACAGGAAATCATGTAATAATAATATAAAAGAAATAAACTCATGCACAAATACTCATGCAACTGCAGTAAGCTCACTCAATCCCTCTCACATACTTCTTAGTATACAGGCTCATACAATTACATTCCAGGAGCATCAGGTAATCAATCTTATTTCCTTGGTTTGTGTTAAGATTAAATGATACTCCAGTGGTTATGCAAGCTTTGGCAATACAAAGTTAACTAGATTACACATATGTTCACTTAATTTTATCAATTACTAATTTTGTTAAAAAAACTCCTTGCTATAAATCTTATACAAGTCACAGGCTTAATGTACAGAGCAGTGCCTTCACTCATTGTATCTCATATAATAAATCATCTCTTAACTGTCCCACTATAGTTTCACTCGATCACAAAATTACAAATTATAACAGGAAGGTCCTCTCGAGACGATCAGTCCAAAAATGGATCTTCTAGTTGGGTCGAGCAAGGCTATGCTTAAAGTTCTACTCCTTTTTGCTTTCTCTGGTTTTACAGCACCTGATATATATATAGGGTAAAAGATATGCACCTTACCGGCTATTTTTCTTAGTGAAATGGTTCCTTTGTTTTAGTTCTGGTCTTTCCTCGGACGTAGCAAGATTGCCTTGTTGCTCCGCTGTCTATCTCCATTCATTCTTTTTGAAGGAAGTGGCTCCTTCACTATCATCACATTGGCAGCAGACTCACCAATGGCCCTGTCTGCTGGTTTCCTGCTGTTCTGTTGGATGTCCTGTACACATTCCTCAGCCCTCACGGCCTTCGAACTGTAACACAGAAAAATGCAGAAACAAGAGAGCGTTTGAAGTGCGCACCACTCCTTATAGCTCAATGGCAAGCGCCCTCACTTTCTGTCTACCTCACTCACTTAGCCGTCTTTGATTCATCAGATAACGATGAGGTCGTATCCTTTTCTCAGCAACTTTCTCGATGGAACTGTTACTGCAGGGGTTACCGGATGACTTTTTGGGTTTTCTGCTGTGTCATGGACTATTGCATAATGATCAAATCTTCCGCTGATTGGTTAACATAATTTTCCCTGTACTGGGTATGATTCTAAAACAGTATTTGGATTACACTACAAGAATATTATCAATTAAGGTTAATATACCTTTCAATTACAAGTTATTTATTACCTCTCTGCCTCTGCTCTTGAGAGTTTAAGCATGTCTTTATGTTAAGATGCTATTTTCTCATGTTGTGTCTGAAACAAATGGCTGACTTATAGTTATTTCCGACACAACAAGATCCTTTCTTCAAGATCCAAACCAGCATCTTTCAAATTTTTCTGAGCACAACCAACAGTAAAAAATGCATTTTAGTGTTGTGACCCAACAACATGCTCTCTCTCTCTCTCTCTCTCTCACACACACACACACACACACACACACACAGTAATACGTAATACCAGAAGATCTCAGGAAAAGTTGAAAGCTCCAAGCACTTCACCACCTTCCAAAAATAAGTTTAACATCTTTGGCAATGATGGAGCCCCTTATCTTATCCAAAAAAAAAAAAAAGCTGAGAAGTGAAAAGTGTAGTATCTGTTCTTATTAGCTTAACGTGTGATACTGGCAATTTTGTACCCAAGATAGACTGCTGTATGGAAAGTAGTGAAATGCAAGTTTCACATACAAGGGTGGTCTGAAATGTTCTCAGCCTAATAATGAAAAAAACGAATTTATAATTTCAAAATTATTTTTATTTATCAACATAATCTCCCTTAAGAATAATACATTTATTCCAGTGATGCTCCAGCACCATTATCCCATCCCTGTAGTGGTTCTCAGCAAGATCTGCAAAATTCCCCTTTACAGCTGCAATCACCTCTTGATTCAAAGAAAAATGCTGACCAGCAAGGAAGAGTTTTAATTTGGGGAAGAGATAGAACTCAGAAGGAGCCAAATCTGGGGATTAGGGTGGATGTTCCAACAATTCATAGTACAGATCCCTTAATTTTCCCATTGCCAAAACATCTTTGTGTGCAGGTACATTGTCCTGATGAAAGATGATTTTTTCTTCTGCAAACCGGGTCTTTTCTCACGAATTTTTTCATTTAGTCTGGTTAAAAGATGGGAATAATATTCCCCGGTTATTGTTTTATCCTTTTCAAGATAATTAATAAACAAAATGCCTTTAGCATCCCAAAACACCGATGCCATGACCTTTCCTGCTGATGGAACTGACTTTGTCTTCTTTGGTACTGAACAGCCGGCTTCTGTCCATTGTTTTGACTGCTGTTTGGATTCTGGTGTGTAATGGTGAATCCAAGTTTCATCCATAGTAATAAATCAATGCATTGTTAAAATGTTAAAATTGTTAAAATGCTCCAAGCACTGTTCAGAGATTTTCATGCAAGCGCATTTTTGATCTGCTGTGATCAAGCACATCACCCATCTTGCAGAAAGCTTTTTCATTTGCAATTCTTCATGCAAAATATATCCTACATGTTCTTTTGAAATGCCTATAGTCTCAGCAATTTCACGCACTTTGACTCGCTGGTTATCCAATATCAATGATTTCTGGTGTTGTTACACTTTTTGGACATCCTTCATGTGGATCATCTTCAAGGCTGGTATGGCCACATTTCAACTCTGCAGCCCATTTCTTAATTGTCGAAAACGAAGGAGAAGATTGTCCATAAACTTTTATGAACTTCGAATGAATTTCTTTTGTGCATCCTTCTTTCACAAAGAATTTTATAACTGCATGATACTCAATTTTATCCATTTCGAGGAATATAGACAACACTTTTGTTTCAGGCAGCTGTTTAAAACAAACTACTTGATAGAATGACTTGCAATTTCACATTGATGCTTATGTCAGATATACCAACTTCAAAAAAAAAAAAAAATCTTGTGACTATAGTTTGCCATCTATGTCGAGGCCGAGAACTTGTTAGACCGCTCTCGTAATAGTACCTGTGCTTACTACATATAACAACAGAAGAATTCATTTTATAGGTATAATTAGCAAAACATAGTTTTGCTTGTTATACCTATTATTTTGGAAAATGAATAAAAATATCTCTGTATAGTGATAAATATCCTTCCTCAACAGACACTATACCGCAGATTCAAGAAAAACAAGCAGCATTATTGTATCACTAAATCAGAGACAATTAGAGTATGTACTATATGTAGCTACAATTAGTATAAATTGGAGAAAATTAGAATGAAAACAACATAGAATAATGAAAAAACAAATCTCCTCCACAGATTACTTTGTCTTGCTTGCCTGCATGCAATGTGGTGTCTGTGGGAGGAGATTTGTTTCATTATTCAATGTTGTTTTCATTCTAATTTTCTCCAATTATGTTTTCCAAAATAATGGAAAACACAATATCTAATTAAATGAATTATGATAATTATGAAAAACAAATCTCCTCCCATGGACACCATACTGCATATAGGCAAGCATGACAAAGTTTTATAATAGTGGCAAACTCAGTATCTAATTAAATGAAGCATCCTAACAATGTATTTCAAATTTTCAATTTTCAGAAAAGGCATGGTGTCATATCCATTCCTAAAGCAGTCATTGGTTACAGAAACTAATTTATGTAAAGCAAATAATAAATATATATATTTACACACACTCACAGTTGACCCTTGAACAGCATAGGGTTAGGGGCACTGATCCCTGCATTGTTTGAAAATTCACATATAACTTTTGACTCCCCAAAATCTTAATTACTAATAGCCTGCTGTTGACCAGATGCCTTACCGATAACATAAACAGGCAATTAACAGATATTTTATATGGTTTGTTATTAAAAAAAAAAAGTTATTAAAGAAAATCATAAGGAAGTGAAAATACATTTACAGTACTGTACTGTGTATTTATCAATACTGTCGATACTGTAAGTTGGTCATCTGTTTGCAAGATGAATCGCATGTCTGTCAGTACCTACATTAATATTGTCTTATGTGATACAAAACATTGTAGATGTTATATCTATTACTAATATTAGACATCAAAAATGAAAAGATAATGTGAATAATATGTATAGCCTAGCCTTTATACTAATGAATGAATCATTATGAAATATTTATTTTATGCTAATTAATTAATTTAAGTAATTAACTAATTAATAATAGTTAATTTTATGCAGTTATGATTTAATACTGCATCTTTACATTTGTTTACATTTCACTTGACTGCAAATGACTATGTATCATCTGTCAATGTTTGTGTGCATAAGTTTTGATAAATTTCAACTTTTTATACTAGATTTGTGTATACATTATTGTAGTAAATGATAAAATAGACTAGTATCTACATATATTTTATGCATTCATGACATACCTAACTTTTTCTTAATTTTTTTCTATATTTCTAGCTATGTAGTTTGTGTACGAGTTTTTTTAAATTGTTGCATATCTCCAAAAAATGTTCCAATATATTTATTCAAAAACATGTATAAGTGAACCTATGCAGTTCAAACCCACATTTTTCAAGGATTAATTGTGTGTGTGTGTATATATATATATATACTAGGGGGCTCTGGTGCCTATGGTGCCCAACCCCCTCGAGTTCCGGGCTGGTCGGCCGGTTCTCTATGAACCTCGCTTTAATTATTCAAAATCACGAAATGAAAATAAAATATTTACTATATAATCAGTCATGACATGCGTGTTATGCTAATTTCAGTAATGAATACTAACACATTCTGTTCTAATGGTCGACAATGAGTTTGTAATCCTGAAACAATAAAATTGTTGTCTCATGAAGGCAAACACATTGTTGGACGTTTCAAAACAATGAAGACGTGACATAAAAACGTGACAAATTTCGTTTCAAATTTCGGCTTATCATTAAGCCTTCGGCTTTTTGGGTTATCGGCTTAACAAATTGTTGTCTCATGAAGGCAAACACATTGTTGGACATTTCAACACATGACATAAAAATGTTTCAAATTTTGGCTTATCTTTTTATATATATATCCAAATAACAATATATATATATATATATATATATTGTTATTTGGATAGTTGATTGCCAGGAGATGGTATTTGTATGTTGTATTGTTATTAGCACTGCTGAAAGATATCATTATTTTCATAATTTAGTTAATAATAATTTAATTCATAGTAGTTTTTGTTTTATATGGGTGTGCGATTGACTGAGTTAATTAGTTTTTAAGTAAACCTTGTATTTTTGTTTAAATTTGATATTGTTGGTATGAAACCAATGCATGGTAGTGCAAAGGTGGCAAAGATGTCAATGTTGGGCAAATTGCATTTATGTGATTTTGTACAGTGTGTGTGTGTGATGCAAAAGTCAAAAGATTTATGGAAGGAGAGTGAAACTGGTGAGTGAGTGTGTTGTAAGTGTTTCACGAGTGAGTGTCAGTTGGATGGACAAAGCAAGTGTTAGTAGAGTAGAAAATAGACAGTATCAGTGGTAGACTGGAAAATGTTAATGTCAGAATTATTGTTGAACGCGCAGTGGTGGAAGTTCAGGAGAATGAATTGGACCTTAATAAGGAAATAGCATGTTTTCATATCTTTCACAGTACAAAGTGCACAGTTGAAAATTACCAGAACAACAAGTGATTAGCAGGGCCAAGAAGAGAAAGAAGCAGGTGGTCCAGGGTAAGAATTGAGGTCATGTGAATAAATGAGTGAAACAACTAAGGACAAAATTTTGTATGGAAACTATAATCAGAGGGATACTTAATGAAAGTATAACAAAATCTTGTTCCTCTGGTGCAAAAATTAATGATACCTTCCAGATGCAAACACATTTACATTGTGCAACCATGCTTAGTATTGCTTAGTATAGATTTGAGTGTAGATATGTTGAGTACTTTACTAAGTTTCTACATCAAAATTTGCCAAAGGGGGGGGGAGAGAAAGTAGAGGGAGTTGCATTTATAGTTGTATATTTTTCCTTTTCATGTAAAATAATCCCTTTGTACTGTAAATTTATATAATTCGGGTAGTGGTGTGTGGGTGGGGAATGAGACTATTAAGTCAAGTATCTCAGTAAATGCATTAAATGTGAAATTAATAACATGATCATATTGTAGAAGTTTAATGAAATTATTATATTTTGTTTAGACTTAAGTCACAATAGTTAAAGAATTACTTTAAAAAGAATTCCTCTTTAAAAAGTAATGTGGTGCATTACTGACATGGTATCCTGCTACTCAGTATTGATAGCATACTAATAATCTCTGCTGCCAGTTATTGATAATTAGTCTGACAGCTCATGATTAATGAACAGCAGTGAATAGTCTTAGTATATGACAGTTATTAAACAAATAGATATCTTGATAGTTGATGTTTTGTTTTGTCTTTTAAATAAAAAAAAAAAAAAAAATTATTTCCAGGAAGGAGATAGACTTCGAGATGAAGATTTATACAAATTTCTCATGGACCTGAAACGTCCATCTTCTTTGTTGAAGAGACTAAAGTGCATACCAGGTAAATAGCAAATATGATTATATAAGATATTATTTATTCTTTTTACTCATTTATTTTATTTTATATCACTCCAACACAGAGTTCCTGAGGTCTAGCAAACAATTGCTCTGTGCTGTGTAGGTTGGCGTCAAGAGCACAGTAATGTGTTGATATTCCTCTTGAAGAGCTGCAGGTTGTAGTCTTTAAGAAATACTTCATGGGGAAAGATGACTGTGAACTGAGTATGCAGTTCAACTACTGCTGCTGCTCATAGCATATTGGATGATGGTTCTGCTGAACATTGAACATGAAAATATCTGTAGAAATTAACTATGTATGAGATTGCAGCTTAAGAAAGTCTGTAAGAGAGTGGTCATCAATAAAATGAACTGCTCCCTTCTGTATCAAGAAAAAGTCTTAGGTGCACTACACCAAATATGACGGCAGTATTCCAGAGTTGGATGGATTTGAGATTTGTAAGCAACTGGCCAGAAGAAAGAGAGAGAAGTAACATCTTGAGTAAAAAAAAACAAAAAACAGTATGCGTTCTGCTTTTATTCTTAGACTGACAATTACTAGGTGTAGGATTCAGTCCAAGAGGAGAGATCTGGTCTTGTTTGTTATGTTGAGCATTATCAAAAGTATGTGGAGAAGGACTAAGTTCTTTGTTGCAAGAAAACAGGCAGAATTGATGTAAAGATCAATGTTTAGGATACCTATCATAGATGATCTTGAAGCTTGAGATGTTTTGAGTCCTGCACTGCTTATTGTATGAGTAGGATGAGTGGAGAGTGTTGCCATCAGTAAAACTGAATAGGGTTTGAGGTCAGTGAGATCTTATATATGTTCATCTTTTTTTTTTTTTTGACTGACTGAAACCGAGAAAATAGATAAGTTAATTTAATGGAGCACACAACATGTTTCATCGAAAATGACTACTTCAGGTGTAGTAACACTTAAAGCAAATTAAAAAACATAAAAAATCATAAAAACACTGTGCTATTATAATAACAGACTTGTGATTTGAAGTTAAGTTTGAATTGTCGTTATAGTCCATTTTGTAGTTCTATTATTGTGCAAATGCAAGAGTATGAGATCACGTGTATGCCAGTACCTAATGCCAAAACTATGCAAGTCAGGTAGACTATAACTAAAATTGCTGTTGATATGAGACAAGTCTATTTTTTTGACAGTCAGTCAGAAAAAGATGAACATATCCAATCACCGAGTCAATGTAACTACTGATTTTATATATATATATATATATATATATATATATATATATAATTAGGGAGTTGGTGAAATAATAGAGCCATGAGGAATGCCAGCATTAACAGGAAAATCTGAAGTGAGAACATCTTACACCATTAGATGTAGTGAAGGACATGAGAGAAAACTGGTAATCCAACAAAGGAGGTGAGAAAACAGACTGTAAGATGGTAATTTTCTGAGAAGCCCATGATGCCAGATCCTATAAAATTGCCTCAGAAATTATCAAGTATAATAGCACAGGTTTCTCCAAACTTTTCCATGGCATGTGCCCTGAAGTGGGTGATGTAGACCAGGAGATTTGTTTTCAGTCTTGATTATTAAAATCCATATTGTTGATCATTGATTAGTGAGAATTCTTCAGATACCAAAGAAGTTGACTGTTGATTACCTTTTCCACTACTTTGGATAATGCTGAGATGAGAACAACAGGCAGATACTTATCACTTTTTTTTTTTTTTTTTAGTATTGCTTGCATATACACTTATTTCCATGCTGTAGGGTCAATGTCAGCTGAGTATGATATAGTGCTGGTAATTAGTTTACGGAATTAACAACGCATATAAAGTATATTAATTAAAGGTAACTTTAACGAATAACTTCTATATTTCGGCAACGTCACGTTACCATCTTCAGGAACATAAAGATATGGTATGTGCACGCAGGCACTAACAAAAGCAAATGAAGAAGAAAGCAAGAAACTAATATTGTTCCTAAAGTCCTAATGGTACCCTCTGCCGGGCTAATTTGGTTGTCTTGGCAGTTGGGCTGAAGTTCTCATAATGTAAGACTCTCAAATTTGGGGTAGTTTCATGCACCCAAATTTGTTGAGGTTAGGAACGTTTTTTAGAGCTGCTGATGATTCCTTGAATAATCTTTCGTATTTAAACTTGCTGCGGTGTATTATTTTTGATTTCTTCCAACGAAGTCTATGGTGGGTGTCTGCCAGCCCAGAGCAGCTGTACTGGTGAAACCGGATGTAGTCTTTGTGTTCTGAAATCCTGATATTTGCTGTTCTGCCTGTTTGGCCAAAGTAGGACAATTTGCAGCTGCAAGGGACCTGGTATACACCAGGTAGGTCTAGGGGAAGTGGTTGGTCTTTGGTAGAGCAGATAAGGGATGCCAACTTTTTATATGGTCTGTAACAAGAAGTAAGGTCATATTTTTTGAGGATATTGGTTATTTTCTCAGAGGTGCCCTGGATGTAGGGGATGGTGATAGATTTGGTGTAATCTTTATTGTGGAGGAGGGGGTTGTGGTTTACTGGTTTTAGTATTTTTTGGATTTTTTTGGGGTTATAGCCATTGGCTAAGAAAGTGTTGAGAATGTGGTTTAGTTCAGTAGTTAGGGCCTTGTCATCTGAGCAGATTAATTTTGCCCTGTTATATAGTGTTTTTATAATCCCATATTGTTGTGTGTGGGGGGGGGGGGATTGCTGATAAATGTATCTGCCAGTATGGGTGGGTTTTCTGTAAACAGAGAAAACCAAAGATCCATCAAGCTGGTGAGTGATTAAAGTGTCTAGGAAGGGGAGGGTGTCGTTTTCCTCTTTTTCTAAGGTGAACTGGAATCTGGGGTGTTGGTTGTTTAAGTGTGTTAGGAAGGAGTGGAGTGTGTCTGAGCCATGTGGCCAAATAGCGAACACATCATCCACATAACGAAGCCAAATAGTGGGTTTTTGTGGGGCGGAGTTTAAGGCTTTCTCTTCAAAGGTCTCCATAAAGAAATTGGCCAAGGGTGGGGAAAGTGGTGAACCCATGGCTGTCCCTCTATCTGTTTGTAGAACTTTTCTTGCCAAACGAAATAGCCTGAGTTCATTGTGAACTAAAATAGGACTGAGATATCAGGAGGAAACTTGGCTTGGATGAGCTCTAGGGTTTCTTTGAGTGGGACATTAGTGAATAGGGAGGAGACGTCAAAACTGACCATTATGTCAGAATGTTGGAGTGAGAGGTTTTCTATACTGGCTTTAAAGTGGGCTGAGTTTTTTATGTGTGATGGTGTGTTGCCAGTATAGTGTGTGAGCGTTTTGGCTAAATGTTTGGCTAATTTATATGTGGGGGAATCAATGCCATCCATTATGGGACGTAATGGCACATTTTGTTTATGTATTTTTGGGAGTCCATGTAATCGGGAGGGGGGGGGGTCTTGAGTTATAAGGTTTTAGTTTGTTAGTCACTTCTGCAGGCCAAGAAGAAGTGACTTTCTTAAGGAGTCTGTGGAGAGTTCTAACCTGAAAGTTGGTAGGATTATATTCAATACGGAGGTAAGTAGTATGGTCTCGTACTAAAGCATTAAGCTTATCTTTGTAGTCCTTTTGATTGAGCACCACAGTGGCGTTTCCCTTATCCACTTTGGTGATTACTATTTTTTTGTTATTCTTCATTTCTTGTAGGGCTGCATATTCGTCTTTGGATAAGTTGGTTTTTGGAGGTTTGGCTTTAGTGAGAACACCGACTACATCCAGTCTGACGTTGTTGACGATATGGTTAGGAAAGTTGCGAATCCCACATTCTATTTGGATCATGATTTCCTCGGCAGGTATTCTTTTAGGAGCTAGGGCGAAATTGTGACCACGTGCAATTGCAGTGAGTGATTCAGGCTTTAAAACTACCGACGAGAGGTTGACTAAAGTGTTGAGTGGTGGCTTTGGTAAGGAAGTAGAATTCTTTATCAGGTTTTTGTATTTTTTCAAGTGCCGACTTCGTATTTTTCCGAATTCTTTTCTTGCCGATGCACATGAAACGTCATAAAGTATCATCCAAAGATCATGGCCAAGTGTATTCGAAAGCTCTTCCTCTATCGACTGTAAGGTTTTGTTTTTGTCGGCAAGGAGAACACGCGTCACGGTAATTTGTTCTCTTAATAGGACGAAGCTAGTGCGATTATAAATGTGCAGAGCTTTCTGTGAAGTAAAACGGTGCTTCAATTTAACACAATTAGGGATTACCTTGTTATCCCGATAGCGTTTTAGGAAAGTCAGATGATTTAGTTGTCTCGATATCTTCAACCTCATTTTGCCATATTGATGGGCCTTTCGTGCGATGGAATCTCCATGGATGATCATAATTCTAGTAGCAAGGCTTATACGTTGGTCATGCATAACTGGTAATTAGTTTACGGAATTAATGATGCATATAAAGTATATTAATTAAAGGTAACTTTAATGAATAACTTCTATATTTCGGCAATGTCATGTTGCCATCTTCAGGAACATAAAGATATGGTTTGTGCACGCAGGCACTAACAAAAGCAAATGAGGAAGAACCAGTACAGCCGCTCTGGGCTGGCAGACCATGCCTTAGATACCCACCATAGAATTTGTTGGAAGAAATCAAAAATAATACACCGTAGCAAGTTTAAATACGAAAGATTATTCAAGGAATCATCAGCAGCTCTAAAAAACGTTCCTAACCTCAACAAGTTTGGGTGCATGAAACTACCCCAAATTTGGGAGACTTACATTATGAGAACTTCAGCCCAACTGCCAAGAGAACCAAATTAGCCTGCCAGAGGGCACCATTAGGACTTTAGGAACAATATTAGTTTCTTGCTTTCTTCCTCATTTGCTTTTGTTAGTGCCTGCGTGCCCATACCATATCTTTATGTTCCTGAAGATGGCAACGTGACGTTGCTGAAATATAGAAGTTATTCATTAAAGTTACCTTTAATTAATATACTTTATATGCATTGTTAATTCCATAAACTAATTACCAGTTATGTATGACCAACATATAAGCCTTGCTACTAGAATTATGATATACTGCATAGAGTGCACACATCATGGTAGTCAATCTCCTAGGATAGGAGATGGCACATGAATGGGAATTATTTTTTAATGTTCCCTGTTAAATTAAATTATTTATTATTATTATTATTTGACACCTCCAGAGAGCCCAAGGGCTCATCGAGGGAGGAGTACCTACTCTACAACTCTGTCTCCACCATTCAATCACCAACTGACCACAACTACACCAATGGCATCTACTACAGACAACCATAAACATCCATGCCATGCCTGGATTGGAACCCACAGCCTTTTGGCTGGAGAGCAGATACGGCATCCACTCAGTCAACCAGGCCGGCAGTTTAATTAACAATTTTATTACATTGAAATGGATCAAATGTAGAAATAATCTTAAAAAACAAAACTTGACCAGCAAACTTATGAGAACAGTCAGAATCACTCTGACTTGTAATACTTAAATATGAACTCTATCCAGCAGCCCAATTATTTGCCTTTTATTAATACACTGATTAAGTTTCACTTGTAGTTGTAGCTGTTAGTTCTCATCAGGCTTCAAATTCTCCAAGTTCAAAAAATTTAAAAGTACTAAGCTAAAATGAAGACAACAGCTATAGGACAACAATGTCAGAAAGATTAATTTATCACAAGTGAACTTTTTGTAGGTGCATAATACTATATTAACCACCTTACCAGCCATTAAAGATCAAATACGCATCCTCAAAAGCTTCGTATCCATCATGAATTTCAATGTAATATCAATGTTATTACAATTTTAATATGCACTTCACATTCATCGAAATGTGGCGGTAGCTTGGTTAAAGTATAGAGATAAAAAGCAGAATTTTTTCATAAAAATAGAGAATATTATAAATCTATTCATAATATCATAAATCTATCCCATAGCCAACAATATTTATAATTTGGCTATAAATATAGAAAAGTTTTTTCTATATTTCTACGATTCATTTGTTCATTTGTAAAAAAAAATAAAAAATAAAAATAAAAATTTAAAAAAAAAAAATATATATATATATATATATATATATATATATTATATTTTTTGTGTAACATAATTGCTTTGCAGTTGAATAAGGGTTCTTGCCATTTTAAGGTTTCTTCCGAGTGTTTGATAAGAACCAACAGCTGCCAGGTCAGTGAAACCATAACCAAAAACATTAATAAAAAGTGAATATACAGACTTGGACAGTGCTGCCTCCAATGCCGATGATTGCGTTATTGTAATCTCTCTGTTCAATTTTCGAAACTTTCAAAGTTTCTGTGTGAATTTGACTATGAAATTAGAATCATTCTCTTTTTTCTTTTTTTTTTTTCAGTTAGGTAAAGTATTATTAGAGATTTTTTTTTTTTTAATCTTTCTTCATTCTTCAGTTTGGAATATTTGGCCAAAGCATACTGAATTAAATTCTTTAAACAAATGTTTTGTAATATACACACACACACATATTAAAATTTTGTATTGCTTTTTAATTAATGTAATTTTTGTCTTAAAACATTTGTTTCTAAAATTTAATTCAGTATTCTTCAGCCAAATCATGGTTCAGTGCATCCCTAGTTGCGACCTGCTAAACTGATTTCATGGCCCACTCACTGGTCACAACCCATATTTCGAAAAACATTGTTCGGTAAAGCCCAGATATCAGAGCATTGCTCTGATATTTGAAGAGGTATTAGAAAATGGTCTCTAAAAATCTGAGGTGCTGATCAAAAGAGAGCAGGTGGACTAATTAACAAATCCTTTCTTATGGATTCTCTTAGTATTAGAGAATGCTTTTATGCTTTTTCTGATAATATTTCCACAGATAGTATTCTTCTAAGCTTCTATTTATAATTTTATGATTTTCCTTGAAAGATGTGAACACTTGACCTGTAGTAACCGCCAGTTTACAATCCAGCTTTAGTCACCACGCTGAGTAATCATCCTGTTCATTTATTCTTGATGCTATCTGTGGAACAACATGAATAGAATAGTTTCTTTCTTTTAAATGAATGAATGGAATAGTTTTATCCTATTTTTCTAATTCTTTTTACTTATAGCATTAGTGGACTATAGGATCTCAGCTTTTCATGAGTGAGATTGCTGTATAAATTATAAAATTTTCATTTGCTAGAATCACCTTTGTTTTATTCTGCATGTAGTTATTTATTGTCATGGTTGTATGTAATATCCTATGACATTTTTGATGATGATATTGACATTGTTTTTTTTTTTTTTTAATACACCTGGTCATCTACTTATGACCTATGCGACTTACGACCTTCCGCACTTATGACCACAAAAAAAAAAATTAATGAATAAATTAATAATAAACCAGGCAGCTGTGCATACAATAATTATGGGATACGATAGTTATCCTACGATGACCTGCGCAATATAACTATCTCTCACATACACTCAGTCGCTTTCAAGCATCTGTTGTGTGTGATGTATTAATTAAAATTCTACTGAAATACTACCCATAAAATGTCTAGTAAAAGGAAAATGCCTTCATCTACAGATATGCCAGCTAAGAAGTCAAGGAAAACTATTGATTTAGAGTGTAAAATGAAAGTTAGCCAGAAGTATGAAGGCGGAAAGAAAGTGAATAAGATAGCACGTGACTTGAAGTTGTCACATTCCATGGTATCGACGATGCTTAAGGACAAAGAAAGAATTCGGAAAGCTGTGAAAGGTTCCGCACCTATGAAGTCTACAATTTTAACCAAACAACGACAGGGACCCATCCATGAAATGGAGAAATTGTTGTTTATGTGGATGGAAGATTTAATACAGAAAAATTCACCCATGAGCCTTTGCACAGTGCAAGCGAAGGCTAGAAGTCTGTTTCAGAGTTTAAAATCATGCTCCGGAGATGATTATGCAGAAGATTTTCAGGCTAGTACTGGATGGTTTAAGCGTTTTAAAAAAAGATTTGCTTTGTATAATGTACATGTCCCAGGAGAAGCAGGAAGTGCAGATGAAGCCCAAAAATTTGTTGATAGTTTCGACTCTTTAATCAAAGAAGAAGGAACAAATATTTAATGTAGATGAAACTGGCTTGCAATGGAAATGCATGCCTAATCGTACGTACATACACCAAGAAGCAAAAAGGATGCCAGGATTCAAAGCTTTTAAGGAAGCACATCAATAAGCACATACTGCCCGTTTACTACCGTTCAAACTTTAAAAGCTTGGATGACTCAGACACTGTTCGAAGACTGGTTCATGAACTGCTTCATTCTCCAGGCTCGTGAATATTGTGCGGAGAGAGGTATCCCTTTCAAGATTGTATTGATTATGGACAATGCCCCTGGCCACCTTCCTCATCTGGATGACATTCTTCAACATGATGTTAGAGTGGTTTTTATGCCACCTAACACAACTGCTCTCATTCAACCCATGGATCAGGGTGCTATTTCAGCATTCAAGGCTCACTACCTTAGAACGACATTCGCACAATCCATTGAAGTGATAGATACTGATGCTGATTTATCTTTGCGAGACTTTTGGAAGCAGTACAACATTTTTCAGTGTATCAAGAATATTTCGACCACATGGGAATGTGTAACAAAGAATTGTATGTTGGGAATTTGGGAAAAGTGTCTGAAATGTTATGCGAATACATTTGAAAGATTTGAAAAAGGAGAGGAGCTGGAAGTGATTACAGGAAAAATAGTTAAACTTGCAAAAAATCTTAAATTAGAATGTGAAATAGAAGATGTAGAGGAATTGCTAGATTGTGAAATAAAAGAACTTTCGGATGAAGAGTTGATTGAATTGGAAGCACAGAGAGTGTCAGAAGAAAAAGCAAGAGAGAAAGAAGAGGAGCCAGAAAAGAAATTCGCTGCAAAGAATTTATCAGATTCTTTTTCACAACTGAATAAAGCTCTTGCCAGTTTCGAAGCAATGAACCCTAATGTCGAACGATTCACAAAGGTTGAACGTATCATTCAAGATGCTGCATGTTGTTATCGTGAGATATATGAAGAAAAAAAGAAACAAACTGTTCAAACAAAGCTCAGCATGTTCCTCATCAAGAGAACATCTCCTTCCTTAACCCAAGAACATGACCCTGACGATCCACAACCCAGCACAAGCAAAGATTTAAAATTGATTTTGTAAATTTCATTTGTATTAATTTTTTACATTAATTTTAGATTGTATTTTTGTTTTTACAGTACAGTATGTACAGTATTATTTTTCACATTATTTACAATATACATAATTATAAATTTAAAAGATTATAAAAATAAATTATAAGGATGATAAAAAGATTAGAAAGGTTAAAGAATACTATTAATAAATATATGGCCGACATGCGACCAGATGGACTTACGAGCTGTCAGCCAGAATGGAAGTCGGCCGTAAGTTGACGACCAAGTGTGTGTGTGTGTGTGTGTACATATTTTCAAAATTCATTTTTACTCGGTTGGAATATTATAAAAAAGCTTTAATGACTGTTACCGAGAGATAAAAAGATGACAAGATATATTTAAAAAAGATACTACTAGTTTACTAGTTTCGTTACATGAATATTCTCAGGTATCACAATCAAAGAAGTATATAAAAAATTACAGAGACTTAAAATTGTAATAACAGAACAAGTATAAAAAGTCAGTAGCGTGTTTGAAAAAATGCAAGTATGAGTTCCAAACAAACGAATACTATGCGCTGTCGCGAGTGCACCAGTACTGAACAGAAGCAACATGTGCATCAGAGAGATTGTAACTCAGGCTGTTGTTGATATGAGAGGAATCTAGAGAAATTTCCTAGATTCAACAATCTTTCTTTTGAGTTCATCGTAGCACACATGGATGTTAGAAGTTTCAGTCCAGTTTACAATGTGCTGGCGGCCTTCGTCTGAGTTAGCTGAAAAGAGAACGTGGCTAAAGAGAGCACTAGCTCTAGTCCTGTTATAGGAGATATCCCTATGGTGTTCATCCAAACATAGAAGGATGGATTTAGCAGTCTGTTGATAGTATGGCTTTCCACAATCACACAAAATCTTGTACACTCCTGGAAACTGAGTAGGAAGATGTTTCTGTTTATGTTTGCTAAGTAATGAACGAAGTTTTGGAAGCATAGTGAAGCACGTTTTGAAGTTAAATTTCTTGAGAATCTTGGCCAGTTTTGGTGAAAGAGAGCTGATGTAAGGCAAGGAGATGAAGGCTCTTGGGGAAGAGGAATCTTCAGAAGTAGTTGAGTGCCTGGGGGAAAGAAATTTGTCAATTTTCTTTGGCAAGAAACCATTGTTAATAAACGAATTTTGAAAATATCTACTTTCCTAATGACGAGAAATTAAATTCACTGGTCAAAGAATATCAGAAGAATCTCAGAGCGATTGGATTATACATCAACAGACTTGTATTTCTAAAAAGATGCAAGTGTAATTCTATTATTCCACGCTTCCTTAATTTTAAAGAATCGATTAAAACTGCTAGAGCTGAAAGAATTTATAGGAGAGCAAAACTAGATCTTTTATTGGAACGCATTTGTGATACCAAACGTTGTCTTGCTGCTTATTTTTCTAAGAAGACCTATCACGAAACACGTTTTTCTCATTCTCTAGACAGTTCATCTTGGAACCATTTAAAAGAAATTAGCACTCTTAAAGCTTCTAAAATACAGAATTTAAATAAAATAAAACTCATTAGAAAATATGATTCTCTTAAATATAATCAGGATAGCAAAACTTCCCATTTTGACTCTACCTATCTAAAAAAAGTTGTCATCAATAAGTCTTCCCATCAATTATCTTTGACAGAAGAAAGCATACTTGCTAAAGGTCTCAACTTTGTCACTGCTCCTACATCCATCCCTAGAGAACATCTCTTAACAAAGATAGAAAAGGCAGCTTCTTTATTACCAAACAAAGAAGCTAACCTCCTCCGTATGGAAGCAATTTTCTCTATAAATAAAGCTAGACCTCCACCTAACAACATTTCTTACTCTGAAAGGAAAGCTATCAAGTCCTTGAAAGATAATAGTAACATAGTTATCCTTCCGGCAGACAAAGGGAATGCAACTGTCATCTTAAACTAGTCTGATTACCATAATAAAATCTTGGAACTTTTAAATAGTGATACCTACTCAGAAATTGCTAATGACCCTACGATGGAACTACACAATAGAACTAATAATTTATTAAAAACCACCTTAGAGTTACAAAGAAACATTAGGCTTTCTCTTAGGTCTCTTCATCCCTTGATACCTCGACTGTATGGTCTCCCCAAGATTCACAAAAATAACTGCCCACTCAGACCTATAGTTGAGGGCATACACTCTCCCACTTATAATCTCTCCAAATATCTAGCGAGTTTTCTAAGAAATCTTTCTGGAATTTCCTCTTCACATATTAAAAACTCTGCAGATTTTGTTTCTAAAATCAAGGACATCAAACTTAAAAAAACAGATTTAATGGCCAGTTTTGATATTGTTTCTCTCTTTACAAATGTACCTGCTCAAGAAGTCCTCGATCTTCTCAAGAACAAATTATCAAAAAAACTCTTTGCTCTTCTCTCCCATTGCATAAAGTCAGGATACTTCAAATATGATAACAAGATCTACTTACAAAACTCAGGTCTGGCTATGGGCAGCCCACTCTCTCCGATTCTTGTTGATATATTTCTTAACGATTTTGAAGAAAAAGCTATTAACTCCTTTCACTTTAAACCAAAAGTCTGGTACCGCTATATTGATGATATTTTCCTCATCTGGGAAGACGGTGTCAATAACCTCTATTTATTTTTAGACCACCTAAACAAGTGTCATGAAAAAATCTCTTTCACCTTCGAACTGGAATCAGATGACTGCCTCCCTTTTTAGACCTCAAACTTACCAGATGTGCTGAGATCATTAAAATCTCAATTTTTAGAAAGCCTACTCATACTGACAGATACCTTCATGCTTCCTCCCATCACTATCCCCCACAAAAATGTGGTATTATTTTCACTTTAGCTCACCGAGACAAATCATTACTTACAGAAGAAACAGAAATTGAAAATGAACTCCGTTTTCTTAAAAAAACGTTTATTAACAATGGTTTCTCTCCAAAGAAAATTGACAAATTTCTTTCCCCCAGGCACTCAACTACTTCTGAAGATCCCTCTTCCCCAAGAGCCTTCATCTCCTTGCCTTACATCAGCTCGCTTTCACCAAAACTGGCCAAGATTCTCAAGAAATTTAACTTCAAAACGTGCTTCACTACGCTTTCAAAACTTTGTTCATTACTTAGCAAACATAAACAGAAACCTCTTCCTACTCAGTTTCCAGGAGTGTACAAGATTTTGTGTGATTGTGGAAAGCCATACTATCAACAGACTGCTAAATCCATCCTTCTACGTTTGGATGAACACCGTAGAGATATCTCCTATAACAGGACTAGAGCTAGCGCTCTCTCTAGCCACGTTCTCTTTTCAGCTAACTCTGACGAAGGCTGCCAGCACATTATAAACTGGACTGAAACTTCTAACATCCATGTGTGCTATGATGAACTCGAAAGAAAGATTGTTGAATCTAGGGAAATTTCTCTAGATTCCTCTCATATCAACAACAGCCTGAGTTACAATCTCTCTGACGCACACGTTGCTTCTGTTCAGTACTGGCGCACTTGTGACAGTGTGTAGTATTCGTTTGTTTGGAACTCATACTTGCATTTTTTCAAACACGCTACTGTCTTTTTATACTTGTTCTGTTATTACAATTTTAAGTCTCTGTAATTTTTTATATACTTCTTTGATTGTGATACCTGAGGATGTTCATGTAACGAAACTAGTAAACTAGTAGTATCTTTTTTAAATATATCTTGTCATCTTTTTATCTCTCGGTAACAGTCATTAAAGCTTTTATATATATATATATATATATATATATATATATATGTATATGAGGGTGGTCTGAAAAGTTCTCGGCCTAACAATAAAAAAACAAATTTATAATTTTAAAATTATTTTTATTTTTCAACATAATCTCCCTTAAGGCTAATACATTTATTCCAGTGATGCTCCAGTGGCATTGTCCCATCCCTGTAGTGGTTCTCAGTAAGATCTGCAAAATACCCCTCTACTGCTGCAATCATCTCTTGATTTGAAGAAAAATGCTGACCAGCGAGGAAGAGTTTTAGTTTTGGGAAGAGATAGAAGTCAGAGGGAGCCAAATCTGGGGAATAGAGTGGATGTTCCAACAATTCATAGTGCAGATCCCTTAATTTTCCCATTGCCAAAACACCTTTATGGACAGGTGCATTGTCCTGATGAAAGATGATTTTTTTTTCTTCTACAAACCGGTTTTTTATTATTATTATTACCTGACACCTCCAGGGAGTCCAAAGACTCATCGAGGGAGGTCACCTATTTTACAACTCTGTCTCCAACTACAACGAACTGCAATCACACCAATGCCATCTACCGCCCACCACCAGTATTTTCACAGACAATCACAAATATCCATGCCTATGGCAGGATTCAAACCTGCAACCTTTTGGCTGGAGAGCAGATACGCTAACCACTCGGCCAACCAGGCTGGCACGAATTTTTTCACCAATGTTTTCATCTAGTCTGGTTAAAAGATCAGAATAATATTCCCCGGTTATTGTTTTACCCTTTTCAAGATAATTAATAAACAAAATTCCTTTAGCATCCCAAAACACCAATGCCATGGCCTTTCCCTCTGATGGAACTGACTTTGTCTTCTTTAGCACTGAACAACTGGCTTCTGTCCATTGTTGTTTGACTGCTGTTTGAATTCTGGTGTGTAATGGTGAATCCAATTCTCATCCATAGTAATAAATCAATGCACAAAATCAGTTTTCTTCTTGTTAGAACGCTCCAATCACTATTCAGAGATTTTCATGCGAGTGCATTTTTGATCTGCTGTGAGCAAGCGTGGCACCCACCTTGTGCTAAGCTTTTTCATTTGCAATTCTTCATGCAAAATATATCCTACACATCCTTTTGAAATACCTATAGTCTCAGCAATTTCACACGCTTTGACTCTTTGGTCATCGAATACCATATCGTGCACTTGATCAATGATTTCTGGTGTTGTTACAAATTTTGGACATCCTTCATGTGGATCATCTTCAAAGCTGGTACAGACACTTTTAAACTTGGTAGCCCATTTCTTAATTGTTGAAAATGAAGGAGAAGAGTGCCTATAAACTTTTATGAACTTTGAATGAATTTCTTTTGGCATTAAACCAGTTGGAGCTGGTGAAAATTTTAAGTGGGGGTGCTGCATATACAAAATAAGAAAAATAATTCATTTTTTTTCCTGATGAGTAACCAATTTATTAATAAGTAAATTTGCATATTAAAAATTGCATTATTAAAAATATTTCGCCCTTACTATGAACACACACTCACACACCAATAATAAAAATTTCATACACAGAACTAATGTGCACAAGCATACAATTTATCTGTAGCGACACTGCTCAATGAGCAGTGTTGGTTTTGACATTCCAACACTGCATTAGATCGCAGTACATTTGTTTTGTGTAACGATAATTGAGAAAATATAATTCTTTTCATATTTTCAAACTCAGTTATAATTTGGCCTTGTATCTATAATAAATAAATAATTGTTATTTTAACAGAATAAAATAAGAATTACCAAAAATATTTCACCCTCACCACGAACACATCCCGATAATAAAAGTTTCATATCTCACAGAAATAACATGTGCACGCATACAATTTATCGGTAGTGACACTGCTCAATGAGCAGTGTCAGATTCACTTGTTACATGGTGACAAGGGCAAATGAACATCAGCGAGTCTAGTCGGAACTGACCGAATGTGATAATTCCGATACTGCGTTAGATTGCAGTGCATTTGTTTCATAATCTAAAGCGTTAATCAAACAATTCCAATTATTAACTATTCAATCAATGTCGAAACATAAGCCGTAACCTTTAACATGCTGTATTGCATGTATCTAATTTTGTAAGCATTTATTTAAATTAAGGGCATATTTAATCCCACATTGCTTCAAAGCCGAATAAGAAACTCTAAGATAGAAATCAAAGAATTTCATGCCGAATATAGCAAACTATAAAATTCGGCGAGTCCAAGCGTAAGCAAACACCTGGTGGTACAGTAACGGGCAACTCGCAATAAAGGTGGATAAAGCTACGATCACGATTCTTAGTATTAGCCCTAATGTAAAACACATCCCCTAGGAGATGTATGTTGTTTTACATTAAGGAAGACAGGTCACTACCCAAACTGGTTTCAACCTTTATTGAGGTCTCATCAGTGAGTAGGTACAAATAATACCAAGATTGTAGTGGTATTGGTATTATTTGGTCTATCTACTCACTAATGAGACCTCAATAAAGGTTGAAACCGGTCTGGGTAGTGACCTGTCTCCCTTAATGTAAAACAACATACATTTCTTAGGGGATGTGTTTTACATTAGGGCTAATACTAAGAATAGTGATCATAGCTTTATCCACCTTTACTGCGAGTTGCCTGGTATTGTACCACCAGATGTTTGCTTACGCTTGGACTTTTATAGTTTGCTATATTCAGCATGAAACTCTTTGATTTCTATCTTAGAGTTTCTTATTCAGCTTTGAAGCAATGTGGGATTAAATATCCCCTTAATTTAAATAATTTTTACATCGCCGAAGTGAAGCCTTTTGGCTCTTTATTTCATTAATTTATTTGTGCACCTTTTTGACAACTCATAATGTAAAGTATTGAAGCTATTATCACTACATACTTGGTATTATTTGGTCTACCTACTCACTGATGAGACCTTAATAAAGGTTGAAACCAGTCTGGATAGTGACCTGTCTCCCTTAAGGTAAAACAACATATCTCCTGGGGGATGTGTTTTAGATTAGGGTTAATACTAAGAATAGTGATCGCGTTAGGGCTAATACTAAGAATAGTAAATAATTTTTACCTCACCGAAGTGAAACCTTTTGGCTCTTTATTTCTTTAATTTATTTGTGCACCTTTTCCACAACTCGTACTGTAAATTATTAAAGCTATTATTTGGTCTACCTACTCACTGATCAGATCTCAATAAAGGTTGAAGCCAGTCTGGGTAGTGTCCTGTCTCCCTTAATGTAAAACAACATACATCTCCTAGGGGATGTGTTTTACATTAGGGCCAATACAAAGAATAGTGATTGTAGCCTTATCCACCTTTACTGCGAGTTCCCCAGTATTGTACCACCAGGTGTTCGCTTATGCTTGGACTCGCCAAACTTTTATAGTTTGCCATATTCGGCATTAAACTCTTTGATTTCTATCTTAGAGTTTCTTATTCAGCTTTGAAGCAATGTGGGATTAAATATCCCCTTAATTTAAATAATTTTTACATCGCCGAGTGAAGCCTTTTGACTCTTTATTTCATTAATTTATAAACACAAACAAAATTTAATTTTTTCTTTTTTTTTTCCTTGGGGTGCTGCAGTGTCACAGTGCTTTATGTACAAGCCGTCACTGCGTTAAACCTTCTTTTACAAAGAATTTTATAACCATATGATACTCAATTTTATCCATTTCAAGGGAATACAGACAACACTTTTGCTTCAGACAGCTGTATAAAACAATCTACTTGATAGAATGACTTGCAATTTAACATGGATGCTTATGACAGATGTACCAACTTAGAAAAAAAAAAATCTTGCTGATAGTGTTGCCATTTATGGCTGAGGCCAAGAACTTTTCAGACCATTCTCATATATATATATATATATATATATATATATATATATATATATATCAATCGTCCATGTGGAGAAACTGCAGACTAGATGAAAGTGCACAACATAGAGTATCAGTTAAAATTATTTCTACTCTAGCTCCATACATCAATGTCTTTCCAACTGAGAAGCTTGCTGGAGTCACTGGGTCATGTGATGGCAACTTGAGAGACCCGAATGCTAGTGGAAAATTTCTAGGTTGTTTTCCAAAGATAAATTGATCCATATAGCACATGCAGTTTACAAGCGTAGCATGTGCAATCTCTGGTCTATTTGATTAGCATAAAAATTGTGAATTGTTATCCCCCCCCATTCCTCCACTTTGCTAATGTTCAGGAAAGCTTTGTCAACTTAAGTAGGGTAATAAGACTATAGAGAGGTATGAATAGATGTACTCTATGTGATTCAGTTGCAGAACTAATAAAATGAAATATTTACAGTAGTCAATTAAACTTATAAATGTTCTCATTTAGGAATTTTGAAGTTGGATATTTCTCCATGTCCTGAGGAACCAAAATATTGTTTGACACCAGAGTTAATTCGATTGCATCCATATCCAGATGAAAAGGGTCGTCCAACTAAGGAAATACTGGAATTTCCTTCTAAAGAGGTGTTTGTACCTAACTATGTTTATAGAAATCTATTATATGTATATCCTAAAGATGTCAACTTTGCAAACCGTCCAGGATCTGCACGTAATATTAGTTGTAAAGTTCAATTTATGGTTGGAGAAGAAGAGCAGAATTCCATACCTGTAAGTGAAATTCATTTTTTTTAAATTCCAACATGTCTTTTTTTTTTTTTTTTTTTTCAGTTATCATTTAGAACAGCATTTTTGAAATTGGTCATGTTTTGGAGTCGTCTCTCAAATATAGTTTGTAGATAGTGGTAGCTGATCAGAGGAAGCATGGAAAACTTCATGTTCTGATACATAAAATCAGAAAAAATATTCTTATTATTAATTATCTATGGAAATTAAATTATCTTTCCTACCTACCTATCCTCTTTATGTTCTATGACACATAAAGTCAGGATCCATCACCTTATTTTTTTGAACAAATTCTATCTCTTAGATCATGGCAGCCATCCCTCTCTCTTTTTCTGTCATTGCTCAAGTTAATTTTACACCTTTCTCTTTTCCTTTATCTCCTTCCAGAAGCCATCTCAAAACTATCCACGATCTCCCCCTGTTCATTATCAGTATATGAACAATCCACTTTTCTGCATCTTTTAATTTTACTGACATGTTTTTTTATGCCTTACCTGTTTATATAACAACATTTGTTATAGAGTATGGCCAAAATTTTAAAAATTATTTTATGCAAATAATTTGTTTGAAAACTGTTTAGCTTCCTGTGTCTTTGTCAGGTTCCATGTTTATGATCCATATACTGACTCACTATAGCAAATTTGTAAGGACCACAAGAACCGTTTGTTATAACAATGCTTTTGCTACAGTAAGAATGAACTGTAATACAAGTGCATTCACGTTACTATTGAAGATCCTTATTTTAGCTTTATTATGATTTGCATGATTTCCAAATAGTATTATTTGGTCCTCTGAAAACAGTATTTGCTTTTGTCAGTCTTTATGTTATATTTATGTTATATAAAATCAACTTCTAAATCTCTGTTGTTGGTCTTTATATATATTTTATTTATTTATTTTTTTTCATCGGTCATTCAATTTAAGAACTTTTGTTTTATTCATAATTTATTAAGCCGAAGTTTTTTAGTGCTCTTATATAATGCTGCTGATTTTGATTTTATATCTATGTTTTGATAATATTCAGACTACTACTGGTTGACTCTCCTCACTGTAGCAAATACCACTATAACAAACTTTTCAAAGATCTCAGCCAAAGCTCCCATAAGACATTGATATGCTAAAAGAAAATTCACTTAGCAAATCAGCTGCTGTAGTCAACTGTCCAAGTGTATTTATTTAGAAGAATTAAATAAAATGAAAATTACTTAATGGATACAGAAAATCTTTGATAATTATCATCCCTTTTCCAGATTGCAATCTGATGTTAAAAGGATCAGCATACCCTACCTTAAAGGAACATCTGAACAAATAGCAAGGATCCTTTGCATATATAATTTGTATACTACCTTCAAACCAGCCCAGAAATTATCATCTTTCTTACCACCTATCAAAGATACATTCTTGCCTCTATCTTTGCCTGGTGTTTATCAGATACTCTGTTCCTGTCATTGTTGTTACTTTGGACAGACTGGCTATTTTGCTACTATTAGAATCGAAGAACATCAAGATTATATAAGATTTTGCTTCTCATGCCATCAACACTAGACATAGAGTTCACTGGAACCATCCCCAGATGCTACACTACAGTAGGTTCAAATTTTAATTGTCTAATTTTTTTTTTTAAATTGTTTAAAATTTTTTTTTAAAAGAACTAAAAACAAAATCAATAGAAGAAAAACTAAACAATTATAAACAAAAATGGATTGAACATATAAACCGAATGGCCAACACCCGATATCCTAAACAAATACTAAAATATAAGCCAGTTGGAAAGAGAAGGCAGGGTAGACCTCAAAAAAGGATAATGAGACTGGAACAGACCAATATGGTCTATACCCATAATTATCATTATGATGATGATTATTATTATTAAAAAGTATAAAAATATAAAAAGTATTATTAAATTATTAGTAAGACCTCAAGTGAGATTTTGTAAAATTATGCATTCATCATAGAGAGGAAGTGCCTTCCATTTGCTGAGTATACAAAGATACTATAACTTGGTTGCTTTTTTTTTAATTAATGACTAAAACTCATCAGATTATTAGTTTATCAGTCATAAATCTCTTTTCTATCCATGGTATATTGCTTTTTCATGTAAAATATACTAGCAGTAAAGTAAACTCTTTCTTTCACCTTTATAGGAATTTTATTATTATTATTCTGACCACCATGGAAGCAGACACTCATTGTGGAAGATACATACTATCACACACAGTGCTTATCCAACCATGCCTTTTTTATTCAGTGCACCTACATTTACAATTACACACTCAGGCAATGCATTCTACTCACCAACCAATCTCCATGCAAAGGACTTGCTCCTTACTTCCTCTGCTCCTTATACAGTTTCCAGAGATGACCTCTTGTTATATTCCCCCCCCCCCCTTTCCCATTTTATGAAAAATTTCTTCCATGTCAGCCTGGTAACAATTCCTGACTAACTTATATGTCTCAGTCATATCCCCCCCCCCCTTCCTCCTATTCACGAGGCTTTACAATTTAGATCCTATCAATGTCTTCATTTTCCTCATTCCAAAGATCACTGACCACTTTTGTGAATCTTCTCTGGACCCTTTCTAACATATCCTTGTCACCTTGAAAACAAAGTGACCAAATCTGTGCACAATAATCCATTTAAAGCCTGATCAAGGCTGTACACAATGAAATCATAACCTCTTCATTTCTGCATGTCAGGGTCCTCAGCATCATTACCATTATCTGATCTGATGACTTCACAACTTGTGCAATGTGACCCCTGAATTTCGGGTCTTTGTCCACTACCCCTGCCAGATCACTGATCTCCTCTCTTCCTTTAAAGTTTCCCCACCATGTCTATACTTTGCATCCCATCGTCATCATCATCAATTTCCTGATACCCGTAACCCAAACACCACCATGGGGTGTTCAGGATACTATGACAGTACTACATGATTAAGTTGACATTATTATTAATCTCTTATCAACAATTTTCCTCCAAAGTCTTTTACTTGTGAGCACTCCAATATTGTCATATCTAACATTTCATGCTTCTAAGGCACTTCTGACTGAATCAATCCACCTAGACCAGGGCTTGGCAACCTTTTTAAGTGCACATGCCAAAATCACCAAATCTTTGATGCAAAATTTTCTCATGTGCCAACCGAAATTTTGGGAACATATTATTATTTGGTGTGTTTTAAGTATTGGGAGAACCTTTTCAAATAATCAAAAATCACACTAGAGAGTAAATCAAAGAATATTGTAAGAGTGATTATTGTAAGTCCAAATGCATGTAAAAATTAGTGATGGAATTTCCTTCTATCCTGTTGATAGTGTGAATATTTTTTATTTGCCTTTAAGTGTAATTCTAGCTGCTATATACAGCCACACAATTTCAGGATGCAATTTTTAACATCAGCAAAATAGTAAAAAATAATTCTGAATTTTTTTATTTTTTATAAAGACGTAAGTTTTTTCAAGTTTTTCCATTATATTACAGTGCACAATCTCATTCTCATTTTACTTGACTAAAGCACAATAAAAGAAAATATTATTTTACCTACATAATATATTAAACAGAAGTTAATCTTTACCATTTTTTAGTAGAAAGCATCAAATGAAAACTAGAGAAAGAAAAATAAGGGATGTTTTATTTATTTGGCATCAATGAGACTTCTGTTACTGCATCAGTGATGACAGATAATTTATATCAGGTTTATATTTTGTAACCTTTAGAGATATGCATGTGCTACTAGTTTCATGTGTAAGGCTACTCCTATTACGAGACTTAACAAAGTTCATCACCGAGAACAATGATTTACAAGAATATGTAGATGCAAAAATGGATAGTAATGCTGTTTCAAGGTTTTTTTTTTTAAATATGCAAAAGTTTCTGGAAAAGTTTCAATCAACTGCATTTCAAAGTCATCCATATTTATCCATGAAAACATCTGTTTTCATCCATTTTATAGTGTCTGGAAACTTAATGAATTTTGCAGTCTCTTCTAATTCTCTGAACTTAACAAATCTTAGAGAGAACTGCTCAACAGTTGACACAATGATGTTTAAAAATAGCCTTTGAAGACATTGGTGGTCTGTTTTGTCAGACTTTTGAAGATAACTGATGCATTTGTTTAGGTTTGGAAAATATCTAAATCTCTCACTGTCTACATCCCTCTTAAAAATTCCAAGTATCTTTTCAGATGCCTTTATGTCATCAAACATAACATCAAGAGTCTTACCAGAGCCCTGTAGTTTAAGGTTCAAGTCATTTAAATGTTTGCAAAATTCTTCAAAAAATATCAGTTTACAAATGCACATGATGTCATACATTTCTTTATAAGACATTTTTTGATTAGTCAAAAAGAGATTTATCTCATCCAGGCATTCAACAGATCGTTTCAGAACAAGACCTTGACTAAGATAATGAACATTGTTGTACATTATTAGTCCTTTGTACACTGAATCCACCTCATTCAATAGATTCTTAAATTGTCTTTTATTCAAAGCATGTGCAGAAATGTAATTAACAACCTTGATTACTGTTTGCATCACTTCTTGAAATTCCTTTAGGCCAGCTTTTGCACATAAAGTCTCCTCATGTGTGATGCAATGAACACCTATCAATAGATGACCAGCATGTTTTGTAAGCAGATTTACAAATCCTGCTTCCTTATCAACCATGCTAGTTGCACCATCTGTTGTGATGGATACCACTTTTGAAATATCAATTTGCCGAATAGATAATTCATTCATAACTGCTTTACATATTTCAACTTCAGTGGTATGCTCAAGTAGTGTTACAAGGTTATTCATCTCTTCACATACTTCGTCAACCCCTACAAAAGCGAGCAAAGATTGCTAGCCTAGTTAATTGTTCTGCTGTATTCTTTTCCAACTTAAGTATTCTATCCTTATCTGTCTTTCTACTCACAGACAAATCTTTAATGCACTTAATAATTTTTACCTTTTCTGAAAGATTGTCAAAAAGGAAAAGAGCGCATTCTAGCCATGCTTCTTTTATATACTCCCCATCATTGAGTGGTTTTCCATGTTGGACAATAACTTTTGAAACCGCAAAACTAGCAGCAACTAAGTTGGAAGTAGGCCTGCCTGAAATAAATTTCTTGAAAGTATCGGATTTTTGTTTTTTGTCTTGCTCAGTTCATGAGAAAATAATTCTCTTGTTCTTGCTCACTTTTATTGCTTAAGTTCTTATGAACAGTTTCGAAATGCCTCTTTACAGAAGAAGTCCTACAAACAACTGATTCAGAACGTAAAATGCATAATGCTTTATTACCTTTCTTAATCATACCAAATTTTTCAGTCCAGTATTCTTTAAATTCTCTAATATCCACTTCACCTGATTGTCTATGTTTCTTTGCTTGTGGTTGTGACATTCTGTACAATCTGTAAAGGGCAGGAAGCAAATAAATAAATATATATATATATATATATACATGCATATATATATATACATGCATAGCATGATATAAGTGTGAATAGAATAAAGGAGGAAGAAAGAAAGGAAGTCATGAAGGGAATAAAGCAAAAGGAAAAAAGTAAATCACAACTGAATGACCAAAGTTACACAACTACAAGATACACAGTTAAAATAATTGCTTTCTTCATACAACTTCCAACTTTAATGAAAATTGAATCATAGGGTGTAAAAATGTGGACAGAGATGTATGAACACTGACAAAAATTGTAACTTGAACTCAGAAAATCTCATCATAATCACTCTCTGCATACACCTACCAAGTTTAAGCAAACCAAAAATTAGTACAATTATAATCCTACCTACACACATGTAAATGAAAGAAAAGGATACCCATGCCATCTAATCACATGCAAGTAATACTTCATAATCCTGAATACTGAGATAATACATTTCACTTAGCTTTACCAATAACTTATGTTTATGGCAGTGTAAAGAAAATTTGCATTTATATCTAATAGATTAAACATATTAATCGACAATAAATACATCCAATCCATATTTTATTGACTTTTGATTTAATTAAATCCAAATCCACATATATACACACTTCAGAAAACCAATAAATTCTTTACTTGAATTTCATATTGAAAAGAATAACATGTAAGAAAGTTTTAAAGCGAATAAAAGTTGAGCAGCTCTCAGATGTGAACTGTAGACTAAAATACACAAAGATTATTGAAGAAAAAATGAATGAGTTTGAGAACAGGAACCAAACCTTGGAGATTCAGTGGCAAGCCTTGAAGAAAATCCTGATTAATTCAGCCAGAGAGGCATGTCTTGAGGTAGTCTGCAAGGATATAAAAATCAGAACTCCATGGTAGACACAGGAAGTTAAAGAGGCAGTGAAGGAAAAGAAGAAAGCATATCAAAAGTTCCTGGCAAATAAGTCAGCTTGTGCTCTTAGAGAATACAGAGACAAATGCAAGAATGCTAAACACTGTGTAAAACTAGCTAAACAAAAGTCATGGGAAGACTTTGGCAAGAATAGAGAAAATAAATATCAAGAAGTGGCAAATATTCTGGAGGTTGTTGAAGAAGCTTAGGAATGGAGGAAAGAGTGCTGTAAAAGGACTTAGAGATGATAAAGGACTTAGAGATGATAAAGGTAACATGAAAACGGGAGAAAAAGATATCCTTGAAGTATGGAGTAATTACTTTGAAAAATTTCTAAATGAAATAAGCAGTGATAGCACTGTGGTAAAAAAACACTCAACAGGCATACAATCAGGAATACATATTCCTACTTGAAGTAGAAAAAGCCATCAAAGGCTTGAAATGTGGAAAGGCAGCAGGAATAGATGATATTCGACCAGAAATGCTGAAGTATGGTGGTATGAAAAAATACCACCATACTTCAAATTGGAGTAGAGCTCTAATAGTACCCATATATAAAAAGGGAAATAAAACTGAATGTGAGAATTACAGAGGTATTTCCCTACTGAGTGTTCCTGGCCATATTTATGCCAGTATACTTGAGAAATGGTTGAGAAGAATTGTGGAAGGAAAGCCTGGTGAAGAACAAGCTGGATTCAGGCCAAATAGAGGCTGTCAGGATCAGATCTTCACTTTACGACAAATAGTTGAGAAAGCATGGGAATATAACAAAGATCTGTATTTAAGTTTTGTCGATCTGGAAAAGGCATATGACAAGATGCCAAGAGAGAAGCTATTCAATATGCTACAGTTATATGGTGTCAATGAGGCATTATATCAAGCAATATTTAATCTTTATTTGAGTTGTAAGTCAGCAGTTATGAAGAAAGTACAGGAAGATGGTTTAATGTTAAATCTGGTGTGAGACAAGGATCTATATTATCCCCACTGTTATTCATTATCTATATGGGTCACATTATGAAGGAAAGTGGTATTAAAAATGATATCAGAATTGGAGATGTTAATGTCAGCTCTTTGCTTTATGCAGATGATGTTATACTTCTAAATAAATCCAACCATATACAACTTTTTGATACCTATCTGACAGCCAGTCACAGATCCAACTCACTAGTCTGTCATCCAATCTCATCCATTTCAGTTTATTTAATAGCTTTTCATGTGGCAGTCTATCAAAAGCTCTTGCAAAATTTAAGTAATACCACTGTATATGCATCTCCCTTGTGCAATACATTTGTTTCCATGTTATAGTACATAAGTTTGTAAAACATTATTATTATTATTATTATCTAAGATCTCCAGGGAGATTCAAGGACTCATCAAGAGAGGTTATAAATCACCCAAACCAGCTGTCATACCTTCCCTTAAATTCATTCACACTAGATGCACACACTACCCCTAAAGGCAAGCTATTCCACTAACTCACTGCTGTGTGAGAGAGAAAAATAGCCCTTATCCCTTTCTTGACTGTGAACAAACTTAACTTCCATGGATGCCCCTGTGTTCTCTCCCCACCTTCCATATAATGAAAAATTTCTTCAGACGATATGCTATAACTGCTGTGTGAGAGAGAAAAATAGCCCTTATCCCTTTCTTGACTGTGAACAAACTTAACTTCCATGGATGCCCCTGTGTTCTCTCCCCACCTTCCATATAATGAAAAACTTCTTCAGACGATATGCTATAACTGCTGTGTGAGAGAGAAAAATAGCCCTTATCCCTTTCTTGACTGTGAACAAACTTAACTTCCATGGATGCCCCTGTGTTCTCTCCCCACCTTCCATATAATGAAAAATACATTTGTTTCCATGTTATAGTACATAAGTTTGTAAAACATTATTATTATTATTATTATTATTATCTAAGATCTCCAGGGAGATTCAAGGACTCATCAAGAGAGGTTATAAATCACCCAAACCAGCTGTCATACCTTCCCTTAAATTCATTCACACTAGATGCACACACTACCCCTAAAGGCAAGCTATTCCACTAACTCACTGCTGTGTGAGAGAGAAAAATAGCCCTTATCCCTTTCTTGACTGTGAACAAACTTAACTTCCATGGATGCCCCTGTGTTCTCTCCCCACCTTCCATATAATGAAAAATTTCTTCAGACGATATGCTATAACACCCATTCAAAAGTTTTTAGACCTTCTGTTAACCAGAGTCTGTAATCTACATACTTGCAATCTGTCCTCATAATTTAAATCCTATAATCTTGATATAATCTTTGTAACTCCTCTTTGTACCCTTTCCACAGCTTCTTTATTCCCTTGTAATCTGGGAGACTAAATCTGTGCACAAGAATCCAGGTTTGGTCTTATCAAAGCCTTACAAAGAGGCAAAATGACTTTTCACTTCAGCACCACAATTATCTTCTGAGTTGTATTTGCAAATTTTGCTATGTGACCTTTAAACTTCAAATTCCTATCCACCAATATGTCAAGATCCTTTTCCTCCTCAGTTTCTTTAGCATAACCCTATAATATAATATGCTGTAGAAATCTAATCTAGACAAAGTGCATAACTTTACACTTATTAACATTAAACTGACATCCTTTTTTGTTTGCCCAAATTTCCAGCCTATTCAAATCATTTTGTAAGTGCTGAATATCAGTAGCATCCCTGATTGCCCTGCCTATCTTCGCATCATCGGCAAACAGTTGTAAATCTGATGTTAGACCCTGTCTGATGTCATTAATGTATAGATTGAACAATAATGGCCCAAGGACTAAACCCTGAGGTACACTATTGGTCACCTTAAATCTGATATATTCACACCTATTGTATATCACTTTTTGATATCTGTCTGTCAACCATCCCCTGATTCAAGTCAACAGGTTATATTCCAATCCCATACCCATATTCTCCAGTTTAAGCAACAGCCTTTCATGTGGTATCCTATCAAATGCCTAAGAAAAATCCAACATTATCATAGTGTATCCATTCCTTTTATCCAACTAGGTCATAACATACATATGAGGAAACTGCTAAAATATGACCTTCCTTTAGTAAACTCATGCTGCTCCTTGCAGAGTATAGTTTCACACTGCTAAAACATGACCTTCCTTTAGTAAACCCATGCTGCTCCTTGCTTGTCTACCCATTTCTGTATGCAAGTTCTTACCAACTTCTCTAAAATCTTCACTACCACACCAGAGATACTGATAGGTCAGTAGTTAGACACATCAGTTTTGCACAACCCTTTTACAATGGAACTATTATACATTTCCTTCCATTTCTGTGGTATCATTCCTGAGCTGAGTCTCAAGTTATACAAACATGTTAAAGGCCTAGCTAATTCGGCTGAACATTCCTTTAGTAAACAGGCTGATATTCCACCTGCCCCTATAGACAAATTCTTATCCAGGTTATACAACAGCTCTTCAACCTCATTTTCATTAACCTCTAACTCTTCATTCAATGTAACAGTAGCACTGTGCATCATGTTACATACACCTGGTTGACATATCTTAGCAAAGTGAGCACTCATTAATTGAACAATCTCATTAGCTTCCAAAACTCGAGTACCATCTACATTCAATAAAGTCATTCTTTCACATTCATTCTTTCTTTTGCTTGTGGCATAACGATAAAATTCTTTTTAATTGCCTTTAGCTTTCATGGCCAATTTCTTTTCGTACTCTGATTTAGCTTTTCAATATTTTTTCCACATCATCATTGTCTTGTGAATCTCTTGCTTAATAAGGTTGCACATCTATTTCACTGCCAACCTATTTATTCTTCGAACACTAGGAATACATTCAGATACCACCTCATTTAAACACTTTTTCAAAGATTTCCATGCATTGCTGACATTTTTCCCATTCAGTAACTGAAACCATGGGACAAAAGATAGTATTCTCCTAATTTTATCATAATTTCCAGCTTTGTAGTTCAGCATGTAACCTGTTCTATTTGGAGCATCAACACAGTTAGATACTTCCCAAGAAAGCACAGCATGAACACTGTTGCCAACTGGTGGTAAAATTGCCATATCCTTGACAGAGATTCCTTCTAACACAATGAATACGCTTTGAATACGTTTGGTATCCATAAGGCTAAATTGGTGATGCATTTCTTTGTCCTCTGCAACTGAGTCACCTGGTCTGTAGCAAAACCCTGCCATGTATTTCATTCTGTTAACATCCACTTCACACTATATGGGACATTGTTACCATCATTGTTTTCTTGCATTTCTATCTTAATTAGACTTAAGTCATCTGATATCATTAGTAGTACTCCTTTCTTATCTTTTCTGTCATTCTTAAAAATAGTATACCCATTACACTCGATTCCAGTTACCATTTCTGATTTTGATAGTCAGGTTTCACTAATGCCAACAATTTTAGGCCACACCATATTCAATAAAGCAACGAACTCAACCCATTTGTGTTTAGACATAATAAATTACCACCTGGCCTAATCTCATAATCAGATATGCAATCTATTTGGTCTTGCTCTAGAACTTTCTCTTTTTTCTCCCCAGACATACTCAAAAGGTCCTAACTCAAAGCATATTTTTCTACCCCTTTGCCACATACTTAACCATGTTCAAAGACATTCATATCTTTATCACATTTGTATACCATAGCTGAACTTTCACGCACATTTTCCAATTCTCCCTTGATGAACCGATTTCCCTGACTCTCGGCATTAGGTCTCATACCAAGAAGTAATTTTTGCAGGCTCCTGATACCAAATGAATTCAAGTGCAGGCCATCCCTCTTATATGTCCTTTTTGCAGTTCAAACTCACTCTACTCATCTAAAACCTTCATCCATTTCTTCTACACAGTCTGCATGTGAAATCATTTGCTATCATTTCCCTCCTTTTTAGCTCTGTACTGTCATATTTTGATAGCAGTCCTACAATTTTTACTCTCTCACATTTCTTTCTCGCTTCTTCCAGCAGACATTTCATATCTTCTCTCATACTTTATTCATCACAGCTTAAATTATTAGTTCCTACCAGAACTACCATTTCTTTTACTTTTCATTTTTGCTTTTTAATTATGTTTATCATATTTTTAATTTTGCCCCCCCCCCCCCTCCCAAACTAGAAGTGGTGACTCCCTCAGCAAGTGCAAATTTTAAGATTGAATCCCCATACTTTATCACCTCTGTTTTTCTTAGATTTTAACTGACTTACCTTGTTGTTATTATGATTATGAAGTTCAGTGCTTCCTTCCTGTTCTTCTTTTGATCCTTTTTCTTATCCTGTCTATGTTTAATTAAACATTTTTTCACTTTTTTTTAACTCTCTGGTCCATTTTATAATGATTTCTTTTAATTGAGTTATTTCTAATTTCAACTTATCCTTAGATAAATTATCATCATCACTGCAGCAGCACTTTTGTTCATCAGGACAAACACTCTCCTCAATAGTAACAACTTGAGCCTTAGACACTGCCCTGTTGTGACAAGTTTTCGGCACCATTCTTAAGAGTAGTAAAGACTAATAATATTTCTGCAATTATGTTCTTCAATAATTACACCATAAATTCACAGATCTTGCAGGAGCTTTCTAACAGCATGTCTCTTCACCAGATAGCCTCTATGCTCTTCCTTTAACAAACCCATGCTGACAATTACAGAGAATACTGCTATTATCAGTCCATTAATCTAGAACCTTATGCTGTGGAACAATTTTACCTTCTTTCTACTCTCTTGAAACTTGTACTGTTGTAAGACTTACTAAACAGGAATGACAATGCTGCTGCTAATTCCCTGGAACACTCCCTTAAGACATGGTGATATGTTATCAAATCTCTGTCATCTTATTGACATTAAGCTTATTTATTTCCTTAAGTACCTTCTGCTTACTCACAATTAATCCATCCTCTCCTATGATCATAAGTTTCATAATTATTCTTACAAGTTATAAAGGTTTTAGTTGTTGAATTAGCAGACCATGAGACTTTTATGTAAGACCAGAAACATGAGCATAAGCATAAAATCCACCTTTTTGAAGATTTCCTTTGAATATATGCCTTTGTATTAAGCATGCTTTATTGACTTCAAATAAACTTCTTGTTTCTGATTGTATTTCTTGAAGGTCATATTTGGGAAATCAAGCTGTCCAGAATATTCAACAGAAGCTTATACAGCAGTTACTTATCACAGCAGGTAGGTATATATATATATATATATATATATAAGCTCAAAAATTGGTTTGCATGTATCTGATATTAGAATGATATATTAATTATCTGGCCACATATAAAGTAAAAGATGCAAAAGTATCATGCTAGCATCCAACAATCTATTTCACAATTGAAACGAAAACCAACAGCTGGTCATTATCTGGATACTCACACAATCTAGAAACTAGATAATAGGCTTTTTGGTTAACTTAACACCCACCAGTACTGGATAGTTTATTCAGAATCTGACCAGTTTTTAGTGACAATGACAAATTAAATATGGAAATTACAACACAGTAAAAAAAAAAAAAAAAAAAAAAAATCAGGTGTTGTGGAGAGCCAACTGAATATATTTATATGGAATGTGAGAGATTCATTATCATTATCATCATTAAATTCCTGATATGCATACTTGGATGGGATGGGGGGGGAAGTTATGGAATACTCTGATAGTACTACATGATTAAGTTTCACTTTTACTAATATCCTGCCAATAGTTTTCTTGAAAATTATTCTATTACTTGAAGTTTATTTTTGACCTGGTTAGACTATAATAAATTTAGTTTAATCCTTTACCCAAGTGTAGGAAATAAAGTTTGCGCCTGAAATAGTTCAGGACTGAGGCAACTCGTAGTAAAGGTGGACCAAGTTCTCATCACTCCTTGTCTCAGTATCTCCCATAATGCAAAGCACATCTCCTTACGGACATGTATAAAGCTATGCATTAAGGGAAGGGCCACTACCCAGACTGGTTTTGACCTTTATTGAGGTCTCGTCAGTGGGAGGCAGACCCAGAAGTGGTGATACTAAGGCAGAAACAATGGAGAGGTCATATTTACTTATACGAGTTGCCAAAATGTGTACCACCTTATTATTAATTTACTCTGGATTTAGAGAAAGATGTAGGAAGTTTATTTTCTGCTTGGTTAGACTATAATAAATTTAGTTTAATCCTTTACCCAAGTGTAGGTAAACAAAGTTTGCGCCTGAAGTGGTTCAGGACTGAGGCAACTCGTAGTAAAGGTGGACCAAGCTCTCATCACTCCTTGTCTCAGTATCTCCCATAATGCAAAACACATCTCCTTGTAGACATGTATAAAGCTATGCATTAAGAGAATTGCCACTACTTAGACTGGTTTCAACCTTTATTGAGGTCTTGTCAGTCAGAGGCAGACCCAGAAGTGGTGATACTAAAGTATCACCACTTCTGATATTCTAAAATAAATATGACCTCTCCATTGCTTCTGCCTTAGTATCACCACTTCTGGGTCTGCCTCCCATTGACGAGACCTTAATAAAGGTCGAAACCGGTCTGGGTAGTGGCCCTTCCTATAATGCATAGCTTTATACATGTCAGCAAGGAGATGTGCTTTGCATTATGGGAGATACTGAGACAAGGAGTGATGAGAGCTTGGTCCACCTTTGCTACAAGTAGCCTCAGTCCTGAACTACTTCAGGTGCAAACTTTGTTTGCCTACACTTGGGTAAAGGATTAAACTAAATTTATTATAGTCTAACCAAGTGGAAAATAAACTTCCTACATCTTTCTCTAAATCCAGAGTAAATTAATAATAAGGTGGTACACCTTTTGGCAACTCTTATAAGTAAATATGACCTCTCCATTGCTTCTGCCTTAGTATCGCCACTTCTGGGTCTGCCTCCCACTGACGAGACCTCAATAAAGGTCGAAACAGGTCTGGGTAGTTGCCCTTCCCTTAATGCATAGCTTTATACATATCTGCAAGGAGATGTGCTTTGCATTATGGGAGATACTGAGACAAGGAGTGATGAGAGCTTGGTCCACCTTTACTACGAGTTGCCTCAGTCCTGAACTACTTCAGGCGCAAACTTTGTTTGCCTACACTTTGGTAAAGGATCAAACTAAATTTATTATATTGTATTACTTGTCAGCATTCCTATATTAAAAGATCATATATTTTTGTCTCATAGTGCTCTTCTAACTGCATTAATCCACCTCTGGATCTGGATTTCAGCAAAGAATTTTTAGCTGGCCTGGTTGGCCGAGTGGTTAGCGTATCCACTCTCCAACCAACAGGCTGCGGGTTCGAATCCCGCTATGGGCATGGATATTTGTGATTGTCTGTGAAAATACAAGTGATGGTGGTGGTGGTGGTGGTTGGTGGTAGATTGTGTTGGTGTATATGTGGTTCGTTGTAGTTGGTGAATTGAGTGGTGGAGACAGGGAGTTGTGGAGTGGGTACCCTCCCTTGATGAGTCCATGGACTTCCTGGAGGTGTCACATAATAATAATCTTTTCCTGCCACATTTGAATCAACCAAATACCTGTTTTGCTAACATTTCCTTTCCCATTCTCTTTAATTGACCATACTATCTTTGATGAGCTCTGTTTGCATATTCATGGATGCTAAGAATATCAGGTTCCTTCATAATATTTTCTTTTTTAATATGATTCTGTCATTGAGGCCATATGTTTAACCTACTAATTTTTCTCAGAACTCTCATATCTGTTGTCTCCAGCCTTGGTTCAGCTGTTTTATTTCTAATCAGCTATCATATCCATAAGTTAAAATTAGTTTGAACAGTGTCTTGTATACTGCTAGTATAGGGTTTTGTTGTTTATTATTTTAACGGTATAATAGAACACAGAAACTAAGTAAATAATTAATTTATTAACTTGATGCTGATATTTCGCTGGTATTATAACCAGCATCTTCAGAGCACAAAAACACTGTTTGTCACAATACGCGAGACTAAAACAACATGGTGTACTTAAACAAAATTGTAGCAGCAACACAAAGACTAAAGTCCTGATTTTGGCGCCCTCTATCTGAAAAAAAAAAAAAAAAAAAATCATATATTACTAGAGTCCTAGAAAAGTGCTAGTTTTTTCTTAATATGACTGTCTCCCAGATCTTCGGCAAGTTAATACAGCCATATTTGTTGAGATTTGGAGTGTGTTTTAGGGCTTCTGTCGCCTCTAAGAACAATCTCTCTGATTTATACGGGTTTCTGTGTAGTACTTTTGTATTTTTCCAGTTGATCCTGTGTGCAGGGGTATCCAGAGCATGGTCTGCTAGGCCCGACTTCCCATAATGATAATTCCGGACGTATCGTTTATGTTCGCTGATGTGGATATTCACAGTTCTTCCTGTTTGACCGTAGTAGGCTTGATTGCATAAGCAGGGTACTTGGTAGACTCCTGGATGTGATAAAGGAGGAATGCTGTCCTTGGGTGAGCGGATGAGGGTGGCTAATTTGCTACATGGTCTGAATGTAGTGCGTAGTTTATGTTTATTGAGAATTCTTGAGATCTTTTTGGATGTGCCTTTAATGTAAGGGATGGTGACTGTTTTGTTGTAGTTCTCTGTGGTGGATGGTGGGAGGGGTTTCTTAGGAGTGTTTAGTATTTTGTTTATTTTATGTGGATTGTAGCCGTTGGCCAAGAAGGTGTGGCTTAAGTGAGTCAGTTCAGCAGTAAGAGCCTTGTCATTGGAACAGATTGCTCTCGCTCTATGGGTTAGCGTTTTTAATATGCCATATTGTTGAGAAGGATGATGGTGTGATTGTTTGTGTAAGTATCTGCCTGTATGTGTGGGTTTTCTAAAAACTGAAAATGATAAGGAACCATCTGGGAGACGTGTGATGAGTGTATCCAGGAAGGGCAGACAGTTGTTGGCTTCCAGTTCCATAGTAAAGTGGATTTTTGGATGTTGGCTATTTAAATGTGCTAAGAATGTTTTCAATGTCTCAGGGCCATGTGGCCAAATAGCAAGCACATCATCAACATAGCGTAGCCAAAGTGTTGGTTTGAGAGTGGCTGTATTGATTGCTTGTTTTTCCAGGTGTTCTATGTAAAAGTTGGCTGGGGGGGGGGAGCCCATGGCTGTCCCATCAATTTGTTTGTATGAATTCCTTATGTGGGATATTATTTTTGGGATTGCTATAAAAGAGCTACACAACAACAGGCAGATTACCATAACAAAAGCAGACAAAGGAAATGCAATCGTGGTGATGGACACAACTGAATATGAAAACAAAATGCACACGCTATTACAAGATCAGTCAACATACAAAATTATAGATCGCAATCCCACCAACACACAAAAGAATAAGGCACGAAAATTATTAAAAAAAGTCACTTCTTGGCCCAAAGACACAGTTAACAAACTCAAACCCTTCCATGTTAAAACACCGAGGATCTATGGATCACCAAAAATTCACAAACCAGGCACACCCCTACGCCCAATTGTGGGCAGTATAAATAGTCCCACATACAAACTGGCTAGACATTTAGCGAAGCTACTAGCCACTCTCACTAACAATTCTCCCTCCTTTGTCAAAAATTCAGCACACCTAAAAAGCATCTTACAACACCTTACCCTAAAAAACTCAGACTTAATAGTAAGCTTTGACATCACTTCACTATTCACAAATGTACCACTAATAGAAACCCTCAATCTACTGAAGTCACACTTCCCCCCTGATATATTTGAACTATTCAAATTCACAATACATGCAGGATATTTCACATGGAAAGGGAAAATATACAAACAAATTGATGGGACAGCCATGGGCTCCCCCCCCCCCCAGCCAACTTTTACATAGAACACCTGGAAAAACAAGCAATCAATACAGCCACTCTCAAACCAACACTTTGGCTATGCTATGTTGATGATGTGCTTGCTATTTGGCCACATGGCCCTGAGACATTGAAAACATTCTTAGCACATTTAAATAGCCAACATCCAAAAATCCACTTTACTATGGAACTGGAAGCCAACAACTGTCTGCCCTTCCTGGATACACTCATCACACGTCTCCCAGATGGTTCCTTATCATTTTCAGTTTTTAGAAAACCCACACATACAGGCAGATACTTACACAAACAATCACACCATCATCCTTCTCAACAATATGGCATATTAAAAACGCTAACCCATAGAGCGAGAGCAATCTGTTCCAATGACAAGGCTCTTACTGCTGAACTGACTCACTTACGCCACACCTTCTTGGCCAACGGCTACAATCCACATAAAATAAACAAAATACTAAACACTCCTAAGAAACCCCTCCCACCATCCACCACAGAGAACTACAACAAAACAGTCACCATCCCTTACATTAAAGGCACATCCAAAAAGATCTCAAGAATTCTCAATAAACATAAACTACTCACTACATTCAGACCATGTAGCAAATTAGCCACCCTCATCGACTCACCCAAGTACAGCATTCCTCCTTTATCACATCCAGGAGTCTACCAAGTACCCTGCTTATGCAATCAAGCCTACTACGGTCAAACAGTAAGAACTGTGAACATCCACATCAGCGAACATAAACGATACGTCCGGAATTATCATTATGGGAAGTCGGGCCTAGCAGACCATGCTCTGGATACCCCTGCACACAGGATCAACTGGAAAAACACAAAAGTACTACACAGAAACCCGTATAAATCAGAGAGATTGTTCTTAGAGGCGACAGAAGCCCTAAAACACACTCCAAATTTCAACAAATATGGCTGTATTAACTTGCCGAAGATCTGGGAGACAAAAAAAAAAAAAAAAAAAAAATCATATATTACTAGAGTCCTAGAAAAGTGCTAATTTTTTCTTAATATGACTGTCTCCCAGATCTCATCATCATCATCATCATCAAATTCCTGCCATGTACCCTCAAGGGGTGTACAGGATATGACAGTACTACATGAAAAAATTACATCATTACTAACTTCCTATCTACAATTTTCCTCCAAATCAGTCTGTTACTTGTCAAGACTCCAACATTATCAGATCTTATATTTCTATCGTCTAAGGCACTTTGTACCGTATCAATCCACCTATATCTTGGTCTTCCTCTGGGTCGTTTTCCTGCCAACCTGGCAGAGAACACTTGTTTTGCTAATCTTTCCTCTCCCATTCTATTTAAGTGACCATACCATCTGAGATTAGCTCTGCTAACGCATTCCTGGATGCTGACAATGTCAAGTTCTTTCCTAATATCCTCATTTTTAATATGATATTGCCATTGATGCCATCTGTTCACGCCTCTAATCTTTCTCAGGACTCTCATATCTGCGGTCTCTAGTCTTTGGTCAAGTGTTTTACTTCTGACCCAGCTCTCAGATCCATAAGTTAAAATTTGTTCAAACCAATTTTAACTTATGGATCTGAGAGCTGGGTCAGAAGTAAAACACTTGACCAAAGACTAGAGACCGCAGATATGAGAGTCCTGAGAAAGATTAGAGGCGTGAACAGATGGCATCAATGGCAATATCATATTAAAAATGAGGATATTAGGAAAGAACTTGACATTGTCAGCATCCAGGAATGCGTTAGCAGAGCTAATCTCAGATGGTATGGTCACTTAAATAGAATGGGAGAGGAAAGATTAGCAAAACAAGTGTTCTCTGCCAGGTTGGCAGGAAAACGACCCAGAGGAAGACCAAGATATAGGTGGATTGATACAGTACAAAGTGCCTTAGACGATAGAAATATAAGATCTGATAATGTTGGAGTCTTGACAAGTAACAGACTGATTTGGAGGAAAATTGTAGATAGGAAGTTAGTAATGATGTAATTTTTTCATGTAGTACTGTCATATCCTGTACACCCCTTGAGGGTACATGGCAGGAATTTGATGATGATGATGATGATGAGATCTGGGAGACAGTCATATTAAGAAAAAATTAGCACTTTTCTAGGACTCTAGTAATATATGATTTTTTTTTTTTTTTTCAGATAGAGGGCGCCAAAATCAGGACTTTAGTCTTTGTGTTGCTGCTACAATTTTGTTTAAGTACACCATGTTGTTTTAGTCTCGCGTATTGTGACAAACAGTGTTTTTGTGTTCTGAAGATGCTGGTTATAATACCAGCGAAATATCAGCATTAAGTTAATACATTAATTATTTACTTAGTTTCTGTGTTCTATTATACCGTTAAAATAATAAACAACATGTTCGACGAACACATAAGTCTGTCCACACGTTTAAGTATAGGGTTTTGTCTAATTTCTCTCTTATTCCCTATAAATTTATTCAACTTGCATCCCACTATAACAGCTTACTTATTCTATTTTCCATTTCCATATTTAATTTGCTATCTTTACTAAAATTGTGCCTAAATAGCTGAAATATTTTACTTGGATATTACATAGCTACAAAAATGAGCATAGAATAAATGCATAACAGCCATCGGGAAATCCAACTTTTTAAGGGCAAATTATGGAAAACTTGCCTTCTGTTGTGTCCCTTGCAAAGGCCATCAAATACAACTTCAGCTCACTTGCGATTCCACTTCTCTCTCTCTCTCTTATTCAGTTCCACCACTTTTACAGAATCTAAAGATAAAGCTGACCTTTTACAATACCAGAAATTGAGCACTTTATGTTTCCTGTGGTGTTTCATCAAAAAGACATCAGAAGAATAAATACTCAACAACTTAGACACTAAAAAAAGTCTTTCCATACTGATGGTATCTCTCCATGTGTATACCCATAAGTTGTGCTTCAGAGCTAACATCTGTCTTGTATATCATCTCTATAATCAGTTTTACTTGGGCAACATTTATTACAGTGTATGGAAGCAAGCCTACATCCAACCTATTCCAAATATGGATGATAAATGTCTTCCTTCAAACTGCCATACTGTTGCCATCACAAAATAATGAAGAAGTCATCAACAGTCAGCTTATTCATGAAGTTAATCATCAACCTCCAGTATGTGTATTCACTAATCTATATCCATATCTGACCATCTAGCATATATTACCCTCATCTGCACACATGGCATGGAAAAGTTTCTAAAGCATGATGTGCTATCAGTCTTCACATTTCCAGAGAATTTGACCTTGGTTGCTGTCAAGGTTTGCAATTGGGTAGGAGGTTTTCTCTCTCTCTCTCTCTCCCCCTCCCCCCTCTCTCTCTCTCTGATCATTCACTTAATGCCATAGTGGATCATTTCTTCTCTTCGAGCTTCACCACCAATGCAGGAATGTGCCTCAGGTCTCTGCTCTATCGATTATCCCCTCTCTCTCTCTTATTCCATAAATGACCTGTTCTCAATCAACATTATTCCTATTCACACATTTCTGATAATAGTACACATATTTGATTAACCATACAGTACTTAGACTGCTGACATCCACGTTTTCGAGATTATCTGAAACCTAATCTGTATACTATTCTTCAGTAGATTGTGGATAGCCTTCTTACTTCACTGCTACCAAAACCCAGTCTCACCTTTTCTCTCACAAAGACAAACTGATCTAAGCTCATTTACCCTTACCCTCCAGAATATGTGGACCAGACTAGATCAAAAAATCTCCTTGGACTATTTTCCCTGTCCTATCCTGGTATAAACTCTTCACATCAATAGCTTTCTCAGTCTCAAACTAGGCATTATTTTTTGCTCTAGATGCTACCTTTTACCTATCAAGCTATTAACTCTGTACAAGTCCCTAAGCCACCTGTCCTTAGAATTCTATTCATATGTTTGGGATGCACATAAAACTTCTCCAAAAATTCTCTTGTTTAGCTGATAAATGATCATCCTCTTAGTGACTCACTTCAGCCTCTATCTTATAGATGCCATGTTGCAGCACTTTCATGGACAGTTCTCCACTGAACAAGAAATCCTTTATCCTGCACTTTCTACTATGCTTGTTAAGACAAGAGGAGTAGTTGCTAAACATCTCGTTTAGTGCAAACACAATAAAATTGCTTTTCCTCTCTTCCAGGGCACTCACAACTAAATCTGGCAATCCATTCCACTTACTCACCACTCTCCAAGTAAAAAATCTAGTTCATACACCCTTCATGACCACTCACTGACATAATTTCCAAGGGTGACCTCTAGTTCTCTCTCATGTGTGTGTGTGTGGATTGACTTGGTTTATGAGCATGTTCAATAATTTTAATGACTTAAAACACCGATATAATTATGAATAAAAGTTTAATAAGGACACAACTAGTTTTGTTGGTAAGCCAACTTCATCAGGTGTCAAAGCACAAAAATATATACTAAAAGACCAACAGATACATTACACACTTACAACAACAACAGAGCTTTCAAAAACTGTAGTTAAGTTTAAATTAGAGTCTGCTTTTCAGTTCTAGCTCCATTTATATGTGTGCGAGTGATCTCGCGAGAATGCCAATACTGAATAGCAGAGTGTTGTAACGTTTCTTGTCTTTTATTGTACAATGGTTGTATTTTTTTTTATTCAATCTTTTCTACCTAAACCTCCTTCTATATTAACCTTATCGGCTGCACTATTTATGTTGTAACCTTTTCTTCCTTATTATAACTATCCTACCGCTGCACCATTTATGTTGTGTCGCTTCTTCTTATTCACACTTATTTTAAACCTTTGTTGCTTTATCTCTGTAATACACTATCGGGTAGCACGTGGTACCTCTGAGTGACAATGGAATTTCCTCGAGATAGAGGCTGTACCAGAGTATCAGAGTGTCTAAGATTAACCTCTTGTAAAACGCCAAGAAATGTATTTGTTTCGCTACGCCACTTAGCGCTATTAGATTATTAAACTTTAACAACCAAGAGGTAATCTCAGGACAGTACTTAATGATACCTATTAACTCTGCAGACGTGGCCAAAATATACCCTTTTCAAATATCCCTTTTAATATCCCGCATAGGTTTGCATTAATATTTTATAAGCAGTGCATCGGATTCCAGAAATCACAGAAAGTCTTTGTTAGAATCAAAAGCAAGGTTTATTATACTCAAAGGTTGATACACGTAATAACACTAAATCAAATCCCATCTTAAGGGAGTTTCAGACAAGGTATATAAAATTCAAACACTACTATTACACTTATAGCATATTATACAGTAGCTTCCTAAAGTAAGAATTATATTAACCTTCGCTAATGCATTAATCATGTACTATTATCACAATCAATCTAAGACTCCGTAGCTCTGTCAGACTACACAAGATAACATTCATATATTTCACAATCTCTTAATATTATGCCAATTCTTTACTCTAAACATATCCTTGATTTCATTCAATATAATGGCGAATTTTAACACAACGACAGATAATAAACATAAATTCAATATCCTTCTAAAGTCCTAGCAATACAACCTTATGCTATATCATTAATGTTCCCTTTTATAACATATTAACGTGGCACAAATCTTTCATTCATATTCAGTGAAACACAAACAAAGTCTACTTATCTTCCTTTATGGCTCTTTATGGCATCACAAGTTCACAGGAAACTGGCCTTCTGTGGACAGCCGGACTTTTCCGCAGAGATACTGTCGCTGAAACTCGCGGAGATACTGTCGCCGAAACCCGCGACTGCCGGTACCAGGCACTGGCACCCTTCCTCGCCACGTGTGTGTGTGGGGGGGGACCACACCAGAGATCCAGGAGAAAAAAGCCTTGTTACAGGGTAGCATGACCCTTATATTATAATTAAATTATAATTACCCTTCTCTTTCTCGGCGTTTCTCACCCCTTTCGATGTCCAGCGAACTACAACGTCACGGCGTCCATTGTCTCCGCCGCTAATCGCACATACGATGACGTCATTGTTTACTCAGGCGATCCACTCCCTCACGTAACCTTTGGACTTGACTCCCCCCCAACTGTTGAATATGAGCTTACATTCATAATTCTTTTACACAGGTTAATTTCTAAAGCTCTGGTAATGTTTTACATTTTCAATACTAAATTAACCACGTTCGCGAATGGCACACAATACATACTTATTTAACCTTTTCATAACAGAACACTCTTGACACATATATACACATTACTTATTTTACACTTAGAGGCAATTTACTGTATTTATCTCATTCTTTTGTTTGGAAAAGTATGTTAGACTGTGATAAGATAGGAATTCATTAATTTCCACTCTTTCACAATCTAACACAGAGCTATGAGAGTCTGGTAAATTGTAACTAAGGTTGCTTAGTTACTATTCATGTGGGTAGAATCGAAGGCTATTTCTTTTGACTCCAGGATACATCTTTTAAGTTCATCTTAACATTTATGAATATTAGAAGTTAGATTCTGGTCTATTTGGTGTTGGCAGCCTTCGTCAGAGTTTACAGAGAACAAGACTTGGCTGGCGAGGGCACTGGCTTGGATTCTATTATAAGAGATGTCTCTTTTGTGCTCTTCAAGATGAAGAAAGATTGATTTATCAGTTTGTCTATAATATGATTTACCACAACTACAAATAATTCTGTATACTCCTGGGAACTGAAGATGGTGATGTTTTTCTTTAGGCTGACTAAGGATAGATAAGAGTCAGCCTAACGTTTGCAATATGCCCACTGAAATTCAACTCTTTCTCTCTCTGTCCACCATTACCTGCCATGTCCCTAGTCTCATAAATTTCCTGCAATCTACTACCATCAATGTGATACACGTTAATGTAAACTTTTCAACCTGATGTGCATCATGTTACAACTTTGCAACATTAAATGGATAATCATTTTCCTTTGCTCAAAATGCCAATTTATTTAAATCATCCTGCAGAATGAATTCATCACCTTTATCAACTACTACTCTCCCTAGTTTTGCATATCAGCAAACGACTGAATATCCCACCTTAGTTTTTTCCCCTGCATGATTAATATACAAATTAAAGAGCAGTGACTTGAGTACAGAACTGTCTTGTTTTCTTTCCACTCCGTGGAACTTTGCCAAAGTTTGAGACTATTTTGGCAAAGTAGTCGATCGAACAATTTCATCAGAGGCACTGCCAGTTCTCTTGTATATTTGCATAGCACATGGCCTGACATGCCATCCAGTCCCACTTCTGTGATCACATTGAATATTTTTTCAATATGCTGAGCACCTCCTGTTCATCTACTGCAATTCTGACATCTTTGTCACATGAGCAACTGCAAAATCTCCATCTGAATGATATACCTTTGCAATGTTGATCACTCAGAACTCGACTATTTCTTTTGCTTCTGTCACCTTCCTACCATCAGCATTGATGAAAGTCATCTTTTCATAGTCATCCTTCCACATAATGAAAAAAAATGTTTTGGATTTATCTTTGCCCGCTTGGCTAATTTTCTTTAATAACCTGGCATTTCTTACCACATTATTTATCCTTCCAGCTTTCACTTTGTACTGCTTATGAGTATGCTGATCACCTTTTTTCTTTATATTCCATCCACAATGTTTTCTTTTATAGCAGCTCTTGTCTTATATCCCTACTTATCCACTTAACCCCTACTTGGTTTTTCCTCCTGACACTGGTTATGCAGTCTAATATTGCTTCTCTCAAACAATACCTGACCACTTTGCACAACTGACATTTTTCACTTGTAGCTTCTCAACCCATGACATGGTTCCAAGATACCTCTGTCAAAAATACCAGTTTTATGGTTCACATAAACCCTTTCTTGACAGAGAATTCCACATGTTAGGCAACTTAGCGAATGTCTACCTTAGTTAGACATTCATGATGCATGTTCCGATGCTGTTACCAGATCCAGCACTCTCTCTCAAATTCTTGATCCTCTCTCCATGACATTCTGTATCAGGTAATTATCCCTTACCAACTTCATAAATTCCACTCCCATGATCCCTTTACTCCATCCAGTCTGTATTTCCATAGCTGAAATTCCCATAACAATTGATTGACCTGTGCTCATTATGCTAATTTGCCAATGCATTGCATCCACATCTTCCTGTGGACCCCTTGGTCTCTAGCAGCAAACAACAATAGATGTTGCACCAGATTTAACTTCTAATAATTAATAATTTAATAATAAAAAGCTGATAATTTTAACTTCTAATTTTGTTGATGAAGTTCTTCAGCTATTATCAGCAATACCCCACCTCCTATTCTGTTCCCTTTATCATCCATGAAATTAAAATGTTTTATATTCTATCCATGTAAATCATTTTCTGTCAACCAGGTCTCACTGATGCCTATAATTTTGGCCAAGTCATGTTGACCAATGCCAGAAACTCCTTTTTTTTTTTTTTTTGATACTTCTGGTATTCGTGTACATGCATTTCGATTTCCCCCTTGCCTTGGACCCATAGTTTTCCTTGTATAATGTCATTACCAACCCATTCAGATTTGAAATCTGTGAACCTGCATTAAACATTTCATACTCATTTCTGTACACGCTTCTTCCAATACTTCCAGCTTTTCTGCTTTTGGACTTTCAATGTCTGAACATCTAACTCCAAAACCATTCAACTGAACTTCATCAGGCATGAACTAAACCTATTGTCCATCAAATTCACTCCATGTATCTATAAACTGCATACCATTTTTTCTCCACAATCTTGTCATTGATTCATTAGCAATCATGGCATTTCTTCTCAGTTCATTCCTATCATACTGAAGTAGCACACCCACAGTCTGCTTTCTCACCCTTATTTTTTGTGCTTCTATCAGCAACTCTTTTATATCTTCTGTCATTGAATATTTCTCCCCTTTCAAATCATTCATTCTAGTCAAAACTATTCTTTCACCTCTCCTTTCAGCAAACTATCAGCTTCATTCACTTCCTTAATCTCTGCATCTGAGAAACTGCTTATGTCACTTTCTCATTAAGTATATGTCTTATCATTGTATCTCCATAGAGTAGCTCAATACCCTTTCTTTATGCTAGTTTCTCAAACTTTCATACTTTTACCATTCACTTTTTCTTCCATTCTCCCTCCTGATGCACTACATGACAATCGTTTCTCCAATCACGCTAGCTCAATAACAATACGTTTGTTCATTCTTGCATTCCACTCATGGCTTTGATGTTCTGTAACATTCTTTTACCTTTCTTGAATGGAATCTATATTTAAAAAACAATCATACACTATTAAAGTGTACGGTACCTTTTTCATTAATTTGAATGCTTATTATTTCTTGTGATACCCTTTGCCTATATTGCCGTTAAAAAAGACAGTCCTATAAATACTCAGCCATGTGTGCGCACACACACACACACATATTTATTTAGAGGAACATGAATTTTTCATAATAGAAAGAAAAAATTACATGTACATATTTGTAAAGGTGGAATATTTAATTAAATAGTTAACAGATATATTGATTTCATAGACACAAATCATTCTCATGTTCTTTCTTCAGTTATGCGTACTTCATGATCATATCATGAAGTGTACATATGCATAGTGCGTACCAGTTGTAAATATCATATTCCAAGCTGGAGAAGAATGGGGCAGAGAGGGATCAAGTGCATAGTATTGTGAAGCACACACAACAGTTATAATGTATATTAAATACTTTCTTCATGATGAACTCATTGTGATATTAATATTGCATTTTCGATTCACTTTTTTCCCCATCTATATATTTATTTGTGAAGAAATTTTGTTTATTACATTTTTTTAAATTTTTTTTATATGTAGATGTCCTGACTTCTATGATGAGATTAAAATAAAGCTTCCTTCACATTTAACAGATCAACATCACTTATTTTTTACCTTTTATCATATAAGTTGCCAGAGGAAGCTTGAACAGCAGACCCCAATTGAAGTTCCTGTTGGTTATACAGTAAGTTTTTTTTTTTTTTTTTTAAATAATCTGCTGATTGTTCATTATTTTAGCTGTATGACTTAAAAGTCATGGTTTTCTGTCATGTTGTCTAATGAAACACATGAAAGAAGAAACTTCCCTACTTCATATATGCTATTTGAAGAGAAACATTTTTTTAAGATAACTGCTTATTAGTAGGCATGTTTATTTATAATACAGATATAATGAAGCCATTTAGTAAAGAGAACTTTATTTTGAACTTTCTGGTGCACATTTATATAAAATATTAAGTATGGCTTTCTGTCTGCCTTTTGATTAAAATGTTTTAAGCAGTTTTATGTATATTCACCATATACTTTAAAACCATGATAATTATTAAAATATTATAAGTTTGTATTTATATTTAGTTTTGATTTGTAAATTTTCTGAGTTTGTAATGTATTATTATTATTATTATTTCTCGTGGAAAGGCTTAGACGTTGGTTATACATGTTTATTAAATAGCTTAAGAAAATTACAACGTACAATAGAATATATGGTAAAATGAATCTCAATGCACTTCCAATATTTCGGCAATGTCACATTGCCCATTTTCACAGGAACTTAAAAACAAGACACGTGCATGCAAGCACAACACACAGTAAATGAGACGAAACAGGAAGCCATTCTTTCTCCTAAAAGTCCTGATGGTGCCCCTAGCGGGCAATGTAGGTATTCTTGGCCGTTTGGGCTGAAGGTCTTCTGATGTAGGTTTCCCAAATTTGAGGCAGTCTCATGCACCAAATTTGTTGAGGTTAGGATTGTTTCTTAGGGCTGAGGCTGATTCCATGAATAACCTTTCGTATTTGAATTACTACGGTGTATTATCATGGCTTTCTTCCACGGATTCTATGGCAGGTATCCAGAGCATGGGCTGCAAGACCAGAGTGGCTATATTGGTGAAACCGGATGTAGTCCTTGTGTTCTGAAATTCTGATATTAGCTGTCCTGCCTGTTTGGCCAAAGTAGGACAGTTTACAGCTGCAAGGGACCTGGTATATACCAGGTAGGTCTAGGGGGTGGGGGGGGGGGGGGGGGGAGGTTGGTCTTTGGTGGAGCAGATAAGGGATGCCAGTTTTTTTTATGGTCTGTAAGAAAAAGTCACGTCATGTTTTTGTAGGATTTTTGTAACTTTTTCCGAGGTACTTTGGATGTAGGGAATGGTGACGGATTTTAGAGTAATCTTGTCTAGAAGGGGGAGGGTTGTGGTTTATTGGGTTCAATATTTTTTGGATTTTTTTTGGGGGGTAGCCATTGGCTGAGAAAGTGTTGAGATGTGGTTTACTTCTGTGGTTAGGGCATTGTCATTTGAACAGAGTTTAGCCCTGTTGTGTAGTAGACTTCATAGACTTAATGACTCCATATTGTTGTGAGAGGGGAGGGGGGGGGGGAATTGTTGGTCACACTAGTCAACCTTTCTTCAATTATTTTAAAACCTGAAGCACTCGACGCTCTCTCACATGGCCCACACTTTGGCATTGCACCCAGAAGAATACCTGCTGAAGAGATTATGATACAAATTGAATGCGGGGATATGACACCTTCCAAATCATGTCGCCAACGATATTAGACTGGATGTGGCTTGTGTTCCAACCTAAGATAAACCACCAAAAACCAACATGCCCAATAAGGAATTTAAAGCTCTGCAAGAATTAAAGAAAAACAAGGAAATAATAATTACCAAAGCAGATAAATGGAACACCACAGTACTGCTTAACCAAACGGATTACACAGTTGAGCTTAATGCTCTATGGTTAGATCGAGCTACTTACCTCCTTATCGAGCACAATCCCACCAACTCACAAATTAGAAAACTCCAATTTTGGCTCCTTAAGAAGGTCATTTCTTGACCTGTAGAATTCACTAACAAATTAAAACCGTTTAACTCTATACCCCCCCCCCCCCCGTATATATGGACTCCCAAAAATACATAAAGAAAATGTGCCATTACATCCCATAGTGGATGGCATTGATTCCCCCACATATAAATTAGCTAAACTTTTGGCCAAAGCACTCACACACTATACTGGCAACACACCTTCACACATAAAAAACTCAGCCTATTTCAAAGCCAGCATAGAAAACCTTACACTCCAACACACTGACTTAATGGTCAGTTTTTGATGTCTCCTCCTGATTCACAATTGTCCCACTCAAAGATTCCCTAGAGCTAATCCAAGCTAAATTTCCTCATGATATCACAGTTCACAATGTGAACTGTGATATCGGGCGGAAATTAGCTGGGTTCACAATGAACTCAGGCTATTTTGTTTGGCAAGGAAAATTCTACATTTGTTTCATTGTGAACTAGCCGGAGTTCACAGTGAAACAAAATAGCCTAAGTTCACAATGAACTCAGGCCATTTTGTTTGGCAAGGAAAATTCTACAAACAATAGATGGGACAGCCATGGGTTCACCACTCTCCTCAGCCTTGGCCAAATTTTTTATGAAGACTTTTGAAGAGAAAGCCTTAAACTCTGCCCCACAAAAAAACCAACCATATGGTTTCGCTATGTTGATGATGTGTTCGTTATTTGGCCACATGGCTCTGATGCACTCCTCTCCTTCCTAGCACACTTAAACAACCAACACCCAACAATCAAGTTCACCCTGGAAGAAGAAAAAACAATTGCCTTCCTTTCTTAGACACACTAGTCACCCGCCAACCTGATGGAACCTTGGTTTTCTCAGTTTATAGAAAACCCACACAGGCAGATACATCCATGAACAATTCCCCCCCCCCCCACACACAACAATATGGAGTCATTAAGATGCTACACAACAGGGCTAAATGTATCTGTTCAAATGACAATGCCCTAATCACAGAACTATACCACATTCTCAATACTTTCTCAGCCAATGGCTTCTCCCCAAAAAAATCCAAAAATATTGAAACCAATAAACCACAACCCCCCCCTTTCACAACAAGGATTACTCTAAATCCATCACCATTCCCTACATCTGAGGCACCTCGAAAAAATTACAAAAATCCTACAAAAACATGACTTGACTTCTTCTTACAGACCATAAAAAAACTGGCATCCCTTATCCGCTCCACCAAAGACCAACCCCCCCCCCCCAGACCTGCCTGGTATATACCAGGTCCCTTGCATCTGTAAGCTGTCCTACTTTGGCCAAACAGGCAGGACAGCTAATATCAGAATTTCAGAACACAAGGACTACATCGGTTGCACCAATATAGCCAATCTTGCAGACCATGCTCTGGATAACTACCATAGAATATGGCGGAAGAAAGCATGATAATCACCGTAGTAAATTCAAATATAAAAGGCTATTCATGGAATCAGCCTCAGCCCTAAGAAACAATCGTAACCTCAACAAATTAGGTTGCATGAGACTGCCCCAAATTTGGGAAAACTACATCAGAAAACCTTCAGTCAAAACGGCCAAGAATACCTACATTGCCCGCTAAGGGGCACCATCAGGACTTTTAGGAGAAAGAATAGCTTCCTGCTTCGTCCTCATTTAATGTGTGTTGTGCTTGCGTGCACGTGTCTTGTTTTTAAGTTCCTGTGAAAATGGCAACATGACGTTGGCGAAATATTGGAAGTGTATTAAAATTTATTTTAATGTATATTGTATTGTCATTGAGGTCTCGTCAGTGGGAGGCACAACCGTGGAGATACTAAGGCAGGTCTGCCTCCCACTGACGAGACCTCAATAAAGGTTGAAACTGGTCTGAGTAGTGGCCCTTCCCTTAATGCATAGCAGTATACATTTCCGCAAGGAGATGTGCTTTGCATTATGGGAGATGCTGATACAAGGAGTGATGAGAGCTCGGTCCACCTTTGCTCGGAGTTGCCTGGTGTTGCACCACCTTACCCCAGTGCGAAGATATTTTCATGCGTAAACTTTGTTTGCTTTCACTTGGATAAAGGATTTAAACTGAAATTTGTTATAGTCTAACCAAGTGAAAAATAAACTTCCAACATCTTCTCTAATTCAGAATAATTCAATAATAAGGTGGTACACTTGTTGGCAACTCCTATAGGTAAATATGACCTCCCTATTGCTTCCGCCTTAGTATTCTCCATGGTTGGGTCTGCCTCCCAGTGACAAGACCTCAATAAAGGTTGAAACTGGTCTGAGTAGTGGTCCTTCCCTTAATGCATAGCAGTATACATGTCTGCAAGGAGATGTGCTTTGCATTATGGGAGATACTGAGACAAGGATTAATGAGAGCTCAGTCCAGCTTTGCTCGGAGTTGCTATGTTGCACTACCTTACCCTAGTCCTGCAGATATTTTCAGGCACCAACTTTGTTTGCTTACATTTGGTTAAAGGATTAAACTAAATTTATTATAGTCTAACCAAGTGAAAAATAAACTTCCAAGAGATAGAGGGTTAATTCAAGATTCAAGATATGGTGAGATTGATGAAGCGGTGACTGGTAGAATTAGCACGGGATGGTTAAAGTGGAGACAAGCCAGCACTATTTTGTGTCACAAGCGTGTTCTGATTTGTCTAAAGGAGAAGCTCTATAAGTCACTTGTGAGGCTTGCCATGTTATATGAATCAGAATGTAAAGAAAATACATGAGCAAAGGATGAATGTGGCAGAGATGAGAATGTTAAGGTGGATGTGCAGAATAATAAGAAAGGATAAAATTAGAAATGAATTTATCAGAGGTAGTTTGGGAGTGGTACCATTAGTTTGAAAAAATCGGATAAAACAGCTTAAGATGGTTTGGACATGTTAAACGGTGCTCAGCAGCTGAAAGTGTAAATATAACTATGAATCTGAATGTGGATAGGAAGAGATAGACTGAGAAAGACATTGAGAGAAGTGGTGAGAAGAGGACATGGAAGAGTGTGGAACAACTGAAGAAATGGCACAAAATAGGAAAGAATGGAAGAGAGATCTTACAAGACCAACCCCAAATAGATGGGTTAAGGCACATGAAGAAGAATTCTGTTAAGGAAACTAGCACGTACCTTGATAAAGGCTTTTATGCCTTCACTGGCAGTTTTTCCATAAAAAAGGTGTGTTTCCTTATTTAGATTTTTGTAGCTGTTTGTACTGATTCATATTGCAGTTTCCGAAATAAAAACTACTTAGAAACAAGAATGAAAAGGAATATACAAATTAACTTAAAGATTTACAACCTGAAGTTTTGCTAGCTCAAGGTAGCATTATAAAAGGAATATTGAAGACTCTCACTCTCAGTAAAGACTGGAAATAAAATGACATCCAAACTAAGGAGAATCATTTGTATGGATGATGACATTGGAGCTCTCTGATGGGTGGATAGTGCATTATGCCATTTTTTCAGTTCTTTACACTTCACTGGACACATGATCCACTCTCAGGAACAGTGCAACATTGGTGCTCTCTGTGGAAGACTGCACACAAAACTCTGAATCTTTTCTTGACTAGTTTTCCTTCCAGATACACCATTGAAATGACTCCTCCTCTTGCTAATTAAGATCACAATTTCATCCAAGTTTCATCTCTTGTGGAATGTCTCCTCTCAGTGATTCACAGCCTCTTGTAGTGTAACATTATAACAGTGCCAAGAGGGAGGATCTCTGTGACTTACTCCTTTCCATGATCAGACTGCTGTTCCTGTTCTTTGGTTTCAGATACTTTTTTATGGTCTTGTTAATAGAAATCATGCTTCCAAAAAAAGTGTGCCAGGACAGTCCAAGAAAGGAAAACAGGTTATCATAAGCAGCTTCAGACAAAAAACACCACCTCCATTCACAGCCTACATGGAAGCCTACAGCACTTGTAAAACCATCATTCAGGTGTCTCACCCACATGACAGAGCCATGTAAATGAAACACCTCCACTTTAGGAATCCTAGGTCAACAGTGCCTGTCATGAATCAAAGTGGAAACTAAGTCTCCTGGAGTCATTAGCCATGGATGTGATGGCTAATCATATCCTGTGTCAGGATATGATTAGCCTGGAAAATAAAACAGGACTGTATCTTGGCAGCATTGAAATTTACTTGAATTTCCTCAGCCTATTCAAGAATAGCTAGGAAATCATTGTCAGAGATTAACTATGCAAGATAGAAGCCTATTTTACTTGACTATAACAAAACTTCTCAAATGAAGAAGTGGAATGAAGTACACTGTCATCTACCATTGGAAGATCTAGAACGGAAAATTACTTTACTATAACATCATCATCATCATCATCAAATTCCTGCCATGTACCCTCAAGGGGTGTACAGGATATGATAGTACTACATGAAAAAAATTACGTCATTACTAACTTCCTATCTACAATTTTCCTCCAAATCAGTCTGTTACTTGTCAAGACTCCGACATTATCAGATCTTATATTTCTATCATCTAAGGCGCTTTGTACCGTATCAATCCACCTATATCTTGGTCTTCCTCTGGGTCGTTTTGCTGCCAACCTGGCAGAGAACATTTGTTTTGCTAATCTTTCTTCGCCCATTCTGTTTAAGTGACCTTACCACCTGAGATTAGCTCTGCTAACGCATTCCTGGATGCTGCCAATGTCAAGTTCTTTCCTAATATCCTCGTTTTTAATATGATATTGCCATTGATGCCATCTGTTCATGCCAGATGGCATCAATGGCAATATCATTGATGCCATCTGTTCATGCCTATAATCTTTCTCAGGACTCTCATATCTGTGGTCTCTAGTCTTTGGTCAAGTGTTTTACTTCTGACCCAGCTCTCAGATCCATAAGTTAAAACTGGTTTGAACACTGTTTTGTATACAGCTAATTTAGTGTTCCGACTAATTTCTCTCTTATTCCATATGAATTTATTCAATTGACTTCCCACCATACCAGCTTTGCTGATTCTGTTGTCTAGTTTTATATTTAATTTACCATCTTCACTAAAAATCGTGCCTAAGTAGCTGAAATGTTGTACTTGTTACACAGGTTCTCCATTCACAACACAGTTGACATTTTCAATGATTCTGCCTATTTTCATTGTCTTTGTCTTTTTATTGCTGATCTTCATGCCATATCTATTACAACAGTTATTCAATTTAGTCACAAAATCTTGCAGACTTGTAGTGGATTTATTTAGAAGATTAACATCGTCTGCATAAAGCAAAGAGCTGACATTAACATCTCCAATTTTGATATCATGTTTAATACCACTTTCCTTCATAATGTGACCCATATAGATAATGAATAACAGTGGGGATAATATACATCCTTGTCTCATACCAGATTTAACATTAAACCATCTTCCTGTACTTCCTTCAATTCTAACTGCTGACTTACAACTCAAATAAAGACTAAGTATTGCTTGATATAATGCCCCATTGACACTATATAACTGTAGCATATTGAACTGAATCAATCAGGGTTTTCTTCAAGGCTTGCCACCGAATCTCCAATTTGGTTCCTGTTCTCAAACTCTTTCATTTTTCCTTCAATAATCTTTGTGTATTTTAGTCTACAGTTCACATCTGAGAGCTGCTCAACTTTTATTCGCTTTAGAACTTTCTTACATGTTTTTCTTTTCAATATGAAATTCAATTTCATCCTGCTCAAGACTAAATAGTGATCACTTCAAATTTCAAATCCTCTGTACACTCTGGTGTCCTGCAGCAGGGAGAAAACATCACTATCAATGATAACATAGTCAATGAGACTTTTCTTATTCCTAGTCTCTTCTCTCCATGTGAATTTGGCACATTTTTATGTTGAAACATGGTGTTAGTAATAACCCGTCCATGTCCTGAGCAGAAATCCAACAGATATTTTCCATTATTATTAGCTTTACTCTTTTCTCCAAATTTTCCCAAAATATTTTTGTATGTCTCACAATCATTTCCTACTCTGCTATTTAGATCCCCAACAAGGACCAACTTTTCCTTTTTCATTGTGTCAGTTACTTTTTCTCAATAACAAGGGCTCGCAAATGAAGAAAAGGACTGAAGTGCATTCTGATCTGCAGAGGTATACAAGGGTGGTCTGAAAAGTTCTCGGCCTAAAATGAAAAAATGAATTTATAATTTCAAAATTATTTTTATTTTTCAACATAATCTTCCTTAAGACACACTTATTACAGCAATGCCATAGTGCCATTATCCCATCCCTTTAGCAGTTCTCAGTAAAATCTATAAAATACCCCTCTACAGCTGTGATCACCTCTTGATTTGAAGAAAAACTCTGACCAGCGAGGAAGAGTTTTAGTTTTGGGAAGAGATAGAAGTCAGAGGGAGCCAAATCTGGGGAATAGGGTGGATGTTTCAACAATTCATGGTTCAGATCCGTTAATTTTCCCATTACTTTTGTGGGCAGGTGCATTGTCCTGAAGAAAGATGATATTTTTCTTCTGCAAACTGGGTCTTTTCTCATGAAATTTTTCACCTAGTCTGGTTAAAAGATCAGAATAATGTTCTCTGGTTATTGTTTTACCCTTTTCAAGATCATTAATAACCAAAATGCCTTTAGCATCCCAAAACACCGATACCATGACCTTTCCTGCTGATGGAACCGACTTTGTCTTTGGTGCTGAACAACTGGCTTCTGTCCACTGTTTGGACTGCAATTTGGATTCTGGTGTGTAATGGTGAATCTAAGTCTCATTCATAGTAATAAATCGATGCACAAAATCAGTTTTATTCTTTTAACAAGAATAAAACTGATTGTTCCATGCATTGTTCAGAGATTTTCATGTGAGTGCGTTTTTGTTCTTCTGTGAGCAAGCGCAGTACCCATCTTGCGCAAAGCTTTTTCGTTTGCAATTCTTCATGCAAAATATATCCTAACGTTCTTTTGAAATGCCTATAGTCTCAGCAATTTCACGTACTTTGACTCGCCAGTCATCCAATAACATATTGTGCACTTGATCAATGATTTCTGGTGTGTTACACTTTTTGGTTGTCCTTCACATGGATCATCTTCAAGGCTGGTACGACCATGTTTTTAAACTTAGCAGCCCATTTCTTAATTGTCGAAACTGAAGGAGAAGAGTGCCCATAAACTTTTATGAATTTCGAATGAATTTATTTTGATGTTAAACCTACTTTTACAAAGAATTTTATAACCGTGCGATACTCAATTTAACCATTTCAAGGGATACAGACAATACTTTTGCTTCAGACAGCTTTATAAAACAAACTACTTGATAGAATGACTTGCAATTTCACATGGATGCTTATGACAGATGTACCAACTTGGAAAAAAAAATCTTGCAGATGGTGTTGCCATCTATAGTTGAGGCCAAGAACTTTTCAGACCACCATTGTACATGCGTTTAATGAGAGAAGATCATGTACAGTATAAGAATATGGGTGAAAGTGCAGAACTCTGGAGAATGCCTTGGCATTGACAAAGATATCCAATGGGAGGAACCCACCATGACATAATGAGAGACAGTAAAAAAACTGACAGTGCAGTTGCAAAGGGTAGGAAGATTGTAAAGAAAGCCCTGAAAATGTTAAGAACAATCGTAAGTTTCTTGGAACTTTTCCATGGCTTTTATCGAAAGGCGAAAATTGGCCAGAAGGTTTTTTTTTGTAGTGGAGTGAAAGCACTAGAATCCTTATTGATGATCACTAATCAACCAGTGTGTGTGTGCCCTTAAGCAGAAAAAAAAAAAAAAGAAGGAGCAAGCTGCCAGTGATCTTTCAATCTACCCTCACAAATATTGATCGGGGACATTGGAATGCTAATCTGATGCCCCCACCAGGAATAGGATGAATAAAGACCTGCCTCCATATTGCTGGGAAGATGCTAGGAAAGTATGATAGTCACATATGCAATACAGGATGAAAATAAACTCACTATGTATACATATAGCTCACCTAGGGTGAGCTATATGTATACATGGTGAGTACACACTCTCCAGATAAGAGGACCCATTAGTTTCTTGATTATTGAGGATTTTTTCTGGTAATCTTGTGGTAAGAAGATTAGAGCAGGCATAGAGTGAATTGTTTTTCATAAAACAGGTGATTTTCCTTGGTTAATTATATAAGAGTTGGAAGAGAGGGCTGATGCCAAGAGATCAGTTTTAACTTTATTACCATGCTTACATTCAAATTTATTTAAATGAATTAATTCTGTTATTTTAATGTATTGTTTTTATAATTTGTCAGACAAAATTTGTTTACTTTAGTATAATACATCATACTATTTATACATTATATAATACATTATATAAATATCACCATGTGATATTAAGGAAAAGAGACAAAGTTCTAAAGAATGGAAGCCACGTTATTTAATGATGGAACACGATTTCAATTACTCTTTTGGGTCTGTGTATCATGAACTAAGAGCTTCATATTTTTATTATTATTATTGCACCCTCCAATGAAGTCAGCAGACTCATCATGGGAGGTTCATTCAAACGACAGCATATTTATACCGAATCTTAAAATCCTTAGCACTCCTTGCTTAAAAGACACATTCTGGTAATGCATTCCATTCACTGACAATTCTCCATGTAAAAAATCTACCCCTCACACCCCTCTTCACCACACTTACATAACTTCCAGGGATGACCTCTGGTTTTCTCCTCTTTTTATAATCTTATCTGGATTAATCCAATAAAATCCTCTAACTTAAATGTCTCCATCATATCACCTCTTTTCCTCCTATCCACTAAACTCTGCAATCCACATTGTTTCAACCTCCCTCCATGTCCAGCACTCCAAAGTCTTGACAGTGTCTTAGTTACTTGTCTCTGGAACTCTCCAGTGTCTCCACATCACATTTAAAACCAGGTGACCAGATCTGAGCACAATAGTCCAAGTGTGGTCTGACCAGTGCTTTATACAGTGGCACAAATCTCGAATGTAAAACCTTGCACTTATTTATTTTAAAACCAAATCCCACTCCTTTGTCCATTGTTGAGGAGTGGGATTTGGTTTTAATTGAATATAGGCATTATTCAAATCTTCCTGAAGGGATTTAACATTGGCAGTGCTACTTATAATTCTCCTCAACTTTGCATCATCAGCAAACAGTTGAAGATCCCCAGTCAGTCCATATGTTATATCATTTACAAACAAGTTAAACAGCAGGGCCCAAGAACAGAAACCTGCAGCATGCCAGTGGTTACCCTCCTTTTTTGAGTGAGACTTTGAATGATACTTACCGGTATCATTCAAAGAGTCAATCTCTGATCCATCTAACCAGTATACTATCTATTCCCATCTTCTACAGCTTGTACACCAACTTATCATGTGGTAATCTATCAAACGCTTTTGCAAAGTCCAAGAATATCACTGTATATGATTATCAATTATCTAACACAATTGTTACCTTATCATAAAATGCAAGTAACTTGCTAAAGCAAGATTTATCCTTTACATATCCATGCTGACCATCATAAAGAATGCTATATCCATCAACCCAATCTTGTATTCTATTCCTAACCAATCTCTTCAACACCTTGATCACAACCATAATTATACAGATTGGTCTATAATTATTGTATACTTCTGTCCTAGAACTATACTTGTAGAGTGTCTCCACATCACATTTAAAACCAGGTGACCAGATCTGAGCACAATAGTCCAAGTGTGGTCTGACCAGTGCTTTATACAGTGACACAAATCTTGAATGTAAAACCTTGCACTTACTGATATTAAAACCAAATCCCACTCCTTTGTCCAAGTAAAAATCTATTCAAATCTTCCTGAAGGGATTTAACATTGGCAGTGCTACTTATAATTCTCCTCAACTTTGTATCATCAGCAAACAGCTGATGTTTGCTGATGATACTATTTTGTCTTCTTTCCACTCCTTAGAAACCCTACCCACTTCAAGACTTTCATTAAATAACTAGGTCAAGGAAATAGCCAACTGTGGTGCACATTTCTTAAGAATACATGGTGATATGTCATCCATTCCCACAGCCTTATTAACATCTAACTCAAACAACACCTGATATACCTCTGATTCTTTCACTTTCAATTCTTCTAATACTCACCTCCTTTCTATTCTCTTTCACCTCTTTTGTGGTGTATATTGCACCACATCATTTATACTCGTATGATATATGTTGATAAAATGCTCATTCAATAATTCCACTATATCCTTTTCAACTGTTATTCTGCTGTCATGACTATCCACCAGCCAACTTGCCATAATTATTATTTCTCTTGCTTGCCATATAGCCATATTTGATTGCAGCAAATGATCAGCTTTAATTTAATTGAAGATAGGCATTATTACCCTAAGAAGTATCATTGGAAAAGAAGTTGAAATTGCAGAACAATTAAAAATAATTTTGTTAACATAAATAGTTTTACCAAAATGAAGAAGACTAAAATCCATTTTTACATATGCAGTATATTGTGATACATTGGTAATGGTCAAAGACTGTGAGATGAATATCAGCTTTCAAAAGAACATGTTATGGAAAGATTCTATGTTTGGGTACAAAAGGTAAACAAATGAAGAAACTATATAGTAAAGTAAACAGTAAATAAACTAACACAGAAAATAATTTGAAGGAAACCAAAGCTTTTGGAACTTTTTTTTTTTTTGGTTCCCACTCACAATAGGTTTTTATGTGTGAACCTGTAGTACACTTGTACCATGGGTGGGTTAAGGATTTTTTTTTTTCTATTTTTATTGATTTTATATATTTCTTTGCTATTTTTATTTATTTTTATTTTATTTTTCTACCAGATCCAGAAATTTTGCTTTAGAGACCAAACATGGAACTTTTTCAAGCCACTTCAGGCCTCCAATAAGCAGGGCAATGAAATCTATCCCCCATATATGCAGAATGGATAACAGTAGAAAGATAAAGACCTTGATGCTTGGTACAATGGTGGTATAAATAGAAGAGGATGGCCAAGGCAAAAGTGGTTAGATGATTTGAAGGTATGGTAGGGATAGAATTTACAGGATTTGAGTCATCTGGCAATGGATTGTGTCCATGGGCACTCATGGTAATGATGATGATTCTTTATAGGCAATAGTGATCATCTAGGTAGATAAGTTTTGTGTTTATTGGCACAAGGACAACTAAGATTATATTGCATAATGACAAAGGTTATAGCAGAGTTAATTATTAAAGAACACGTAAGTCCACAGTAATAACCCTTAATTAATAAATAAGGTACAGAGTTAATTAGTAGTAATTATGGAAAGCAAAGAGTAGCTGGAATATTTAACATAAACATGAAGATAAACAACTTCACTGCTAATAAGTCGTGAAATGGAAAATTTCACAACTTATTTGTGTGTGGGGTCCCATAGAAGAATGTCTTCAGTCATTAGAGAGGGCATTTGAAAAAAAAAAAAAAAAAAGGAAAAGCTGGTGCTTATTCAAGGACTAAACAACAGAGTAGGAAATAAATATCACACATATAGAAATAATAATTGGGAAAAATTGTAGAAATATGCAGGGCTTCAATTTTTCTTCAGGACTAGACATTTAGTTATACCTTATTCTAACATAAAGGTGTGCAGAAATACATATGGAGAGAACACACACAAAATAAGAAAAGCCTTTATTGAATATTCTGTTGTTGATAGGAACATCTTTGAACTAGTTCATACAGAGGACTTGAAATAGGAAGTGATCAACATTTAATTATGAACAAGATAAGTATGAGTGTCATGTTGAAAAGAATATATATAAAAGATTTTAAAAAGAATCAGTGTCAAACAACTTTCTTAGGAGAACAGTAGTCTCAGATATATACATATTGTTATGATAAAAGAAAATAAATAAAAGCATTTGTAAACAAAACCCAAACCTCAGAGAATAATAGCAAAATCTGAAGGAAATATTGATTAATTCAGTCAGGAAGGCATGTGTTGCAGTTATCTACAAGGATTGAAAAATCTAAATTTCATGATGAACTTAAAAAGATATATCTGGCATTTTTTTCTCCTTTTTTCCTTAGTTTCTTTGAAACTTCAACAGAGTTATTTATGCTTACTGCCCCAAAGCAGCAAGTTGTGTGGATTATTACTTATCCTCTTTGTTTGCAGTGACTTGTAAACTAATGAATAATTGTGCTTAATCACTCATTACTTGACTGTTTACAGCTTTTTTTTTTTTTTTTTTTTTTTTTTTTTTTTTTTTTTTTTTTTTGATGTGACAGTTATCATTTAGTTATTCTGAATTCAAAATGTTCATTAGTAAACTTGATACATAACACATTATGGATATTGTTTATTTTGATTTTAGTGGCTCCCTCTGTATCGAGAAGGCAGATTACAAACCGGAGAATTTTGTCTCCCTGTTATGATGGAGAAACCCCCTCCAAGTTATTCATTTCTAACTCCTTCTGTATGTATCCTGATTCAATTTCTAATCATAATGTTATGTTTTATTTTTAATTGAACATAAAACAATTAGTTTTTTTTTTTTAAATGTAGCAATGTTGACTAGAAAATATTGAATTTTGTCATTAGATAATAATTGGTTTTGAAATAATGCTAAACTACTTATGCTTTGATATATTCTTTAAAATATAAAAAATAAAATAAAATAAAATAAAAATCCAATCATAAATCATTGCTAGACTCTGGTACTAGCATGGTATTACTTAATGTTATTAAGTAACATATATGCAGGAAATTAGATAATGATCCAACATGGCCTTCATTCAGAGAAATGAGAAAATAGATGATCCTCTGTCCAAGAAATTTAAAAGATTGATTAGTTACTTACTTACTTATCCTCTTTCCACCTCATGGTACATAAAGGCCGACTGTTTCTTCCAGATACCAATTTCCTGAGCCACCAGTTTGTCTTCTCTCCAGCTTTTCTAGTCAGTCAGTCTTCTTTCCTTTTCTGTAATTCTCTGCCAAGTTAATTCAGGCCTTCCCCCTTTTCCATTTTCTTCTTCTGGGATCCATGTCAATGGCCATTTTCAGTATGTTTCCAATCCATCTCTGTTTTTTATTTCATTTGGTTTGAAACTATTTAATTTAGCTTCCTGTTTTTTTCAGCTTCCATGTCTCTGATCCATGTAATGATACGGCTTTATTGAAGATCTTTATTTTGGTTTTATTATGGTATTTTGAAGATTTCCATATTATTTAATTTTCTGAAAGCAGTATTAGCTTTTCTCAGTCCTTGCATTATATCTGTCTATATTTGCTCCCAAGTATGTAAAATTCTTAACTTCTATAGCATGCTGATTGATTTTGATCTCTTTGTGGCATTTGCTGTTTAGTTTATGCACTTTTGTTTTATTCATATTTATTTTAAGATCAACCATTTCAACAGTTTTATACAAATCTTCTGATTTTTTTGTATATCTTTGTATTTTGATGATATCAAAACTATTTTATTAACATAATTTAGATCTTCTCGCTGTGACATAGAATTCTATTTAATTTCTCTTCTTGCAACTGTATCTTTTCTCATAATCCAATTGATGACTATATTAAAGAATAACTCAGATATTACACAACCCTGCATTACACCTGATCTTACTCCAAACCATCTGGATGTTGTTTGCTGTGCAATAACACAACTTTTATTTCCTTTATACATTTCTTTGATTATTCTTGCATATTTGTTGGGAATTCCATAACTTTTAATAATTAACCAGAATGTTTCTCTGTGAATGCTATCAAACCCTTTAGCAAAATCTATAAAATTTAGATATAATAGGCTTCTAAATTCTGTGCTTTATTCAATGATGTTCCTTAAAGTAAAAATGTGATGCACAGTACTTCCATCTGTTCTAAAACTAACTTCTTCATGCCTTAATATCTTCTCTCCTTCATTTTTAATCCTCTTTATTCTACAGAATATTTTTGCAGGTACTTGAGAGTAGGCTAATTCTCTTCCAATTCTCACATCTAGTGAGATTACTAGACAAGGAATGATAATTATAATTATCATTGCTTGTTTCCATTGTTTAGTTATCTTTTCTGTCTCTTTTCTGTATCTTTTACTGTTGTTCAAGATCAGTTGCAGTTTATCGGCAGTTTCTTTAGTTGTCTTAAGCATTTCCATTAATATATTTCACTTTTCATCTTCTCTACTGCATTGTTGTTTCATTTTTAGATATGGGTTCCAATGTTATATTTAAATTTATGCTTACAGAAGGTTCTTCCATTATTGAACTTCTAATCATGTTATTATATTGTTGTCTACATTTAGAATTTCATCAAACTGTTCTTTCCATCTTATTGTCTTCAGTTAGTAACACACTTACTTCTTTTCTTCATATTATATGTTCTCGTCATCTCATACAGTCTTACAATGTGCCCTAATGCTGTTGCCTTTTGTACTTCTTCAAACTGCCCACGTAATTCCTTTTATCCTCTCTCTTGCAGATCTTTTATGTAGCTTTTCCTTCTTATAATTGCTGAAATGAATTTTTTTAGCTCTCTGAGATTTAGCACTTTCAAACATCATTTTAACTTTATGCCTTCCTTCTTTGAGTCTCCATGTCTTGTCTGATAACCAAACATTGTAATTTTTCCTCTTCTTAGCACCTATACAGTCCCTTGTAACCTCATTTTATATACCATTTTAAAATGTTTCCATTGTATTTTAGTCATGTCTTCTGGGCTTTATGTCAGTTCAATGTCTTTCTCACCTTTAGCTTCTCATTTTTTAAAATATGAAATTGGTTTACCACAAGAATCAGTTATTGGTCCACTGTTATTCAATCTATATATTAATGATATTGCGAAGGATTTGACAAGCGACATACAGCTATTTGCTGATGATGCAAAGATAGATAGGGTAATCAGGAATGCTGCTGATATGCCAGTACTTGCAGAATGATTTGAATAGGCTGGAATTGTGGGCATGGGAAAATGGATGTCAGTTCAATGTCAGTAAATGTAAAGTCATTCACTTCAGTGTGATTAGATATCCAATGTTGTATTATATTGGTAGGATTATGCTTGATGAAACTGATGATGCTAGGGATCTTGGAGTATTAATATATAGGAAGTTGAAGTTCAGAAGCCATGTAGCAAAGATTGCAAATACAAGTCAAAAGATAATTGCTATTCTGAAATGAATGTTCACATGTAAAGATAAGGATGTCATTTTGTGCCTTTATAAGACCTCACTTGGACTATTGTGCGCAGGTCTGGTCTCCTGGTTTCTGTTGTGATTCTGATATATTGGAGAGAGAGTGCAAAGGAGATTGTTAAAAATAATGAGGATTATGGAATACTGATTATGAAGACAGATTGAGAATTTGTAGACTGCAGTAGCAAACAGGAGAAAGAGGGGTGATATGATTGAGACTTAGAAACTTCTGAAAAGGTTATACAGGATTTCAATTGGAATTTTTAATTTATGGAGAGTGGGGAAAAGACAAGAGGGCATTCTTGGAAGCTAAGAATAAATGCTGGTAAGAAGAGGTGAGGGCTAGATTTTTCTCTCATAGTGTGGTGCATGATTGGAATGGATTGCCATTGGATGTGTAAACAGAGTGAATGAATTCAAGAAAAAGTATGATGGCTGGTTGGTGCATGTCGCCTCTCTCGATGAGTTCCTGAATCCCTGGAAGTCTCTCTTAATAATAATAACAATAATAAATATTTCTCAGTTAATACTTTTCCTTCTTTATCCTTACAGCCTATCATTTGTGTATCAAAATTATGTATTAAATGTTTTATTTCTTTATAAAATTTTCTAGTTTCTCTTTTCTCATTATACTGCACTATTAGTTCCCCTTTCTTCTCCATCATTTCTTTCTTTTTATTTTTACAAATTTTATTTGCCTGCTTTCTTTTCTCTTCATATCCTTCTCTATTATTTCTTGTATTCCTTTGTAAATACTTTTACTTTGCTTTATTTTTCAATTCAATTATTTCCTTACATTCCTCATCAAACCATTCATTTCTATTTTTCCTATACCATCCTATTTCTTCTTCAGATGCTTTTATGGTCGTTTATTGGATTAAGTCCCATTTTTCTTCTATATTCTTTCCTTTTTCTATTGTTTTAATATCTTTTATTTTCTTCTGATATTTATCAATTATTTCACTATTTTTAATGCTTCAGTGTTCCATTTCTTTATCTTTTCAGTTTTCTTTTGGTCTGCATTTGATATTCTGTATATAAATTTAATTTTAACAAGCATATGATCAGAGTCGCAATTTGCACCTCTATGCTTGTACATCATTGACTGAACTTGCCCATCTTTTCAAAATCAGATTTATTTCAGATAATGATCTATTTGATTACATTCTTTGGTTATTGGAATAATCCAGGTCCCCAAATGTATCTTCTTATGTTGAAAACAAGAAGATAGTGTAAGTTTATTTGATATTGCTAATTGTATAAGTCTATTTCCATTTTCACTGGTTACTTCATGAAACATGTCCTCTTTCCCTATTTTTGCATTAAAATATCCATTATTGTGGCATCATTTTTATTTATTTTTTTCACATTACAATTAGATATTAATTTGGTCTTAAGATGACTGTCTCCCAAATCTTTGGGAAATTTATACAGTCATACTTGTTGAGATTTGGAGTATGTTTTAAGGCTTCTGTTGATTCCAGGAACAACCTTTCTGTCTTGTAAATGCTTCTGTCCAGCACCTTTGTTTTTTTTTCCCAATCAATCCTGTGTGCAGGGGTATCTAAAGCATGGTCTGCTAGACCTGACTTGCCATAGAGGTAGTGCCAGATATATTTTTTATATTTACTGAGGCGGACGTCCACAGTTCTTTCTGTCTGTCTGTAGTAGGCTCGATCAACACATAAAGGAAATGTGTTGTGATAAAGGAGAGATCTGTCCTTGGGTGAATGGATGAGAGTTGCCAATTTCACATCTGGTTTAAATATGGTGCGTAGTTGGTGTTTGTTAAGCACTCTAGATATCTTTTCATATGTGCCTGATCTATGTCAGGCACATCTGAAATGATGGTATGGAATGGTGACAGTTTTGTTGTAGTCTTCTGTGGTAGACAGTGGGGGAGGGGATTTCTCGGGAACATTTAATTAGTATTTTGTCTGTTTTATGGGGATTATACCCATTAGCGAAGAAGGTGTTACGTAAGTGAGTGAGTTCAGCAGTGAGAGCATTGTCATTGGAACAAATTGCTCTAGCTCTGTGGGCTAGTGTTTTTAGGATGCCATACTGTTGTGATGGGTGATGGTGTGACTGTTGGTGCAAATATCTCCCTGTATGTGTGGGTTTTCTATAAACCAAAAAAGATAAGGAACTATCTGAAAGACGAAATTTGGGATGATGGCAGTTTTGTTGTAGTCTTCTGTGATTAGTGTATCCAGGAAGGGCAGACAGTCATTAGCTACCAGTTCCATTGTAAAGTGGATTTTTGGATGTTGGCTATTTCTATGCACTAAGAATGTATCCAATGTGTCTGGACCATGTGGCCAAATAGCAAACACATCATCAACGTAGCTTAACTGAACCTTGGTTTGAGCATGGCTGTATTGATAGCTAGGGTTTCTGAGTGTTCTATGTAGAAGTTGGCTAAGGGGGTGGGAAGAAAGGGGGGAGCCCATAGCTGTCCCATCTAATTGTTTGTATATTTTTCCTTTCCATGTAAAATAACCTGCCTGTACTGTGAATTTAAATAGTTGAAATATATCAGGGGAAATTTTGATTTTAGTAAATCAAGGGGTTCAATTAATGGTACATTTGTGAATAGTGAGGTGATATCAAAACTCACCATTATGTCTGAACTTTTTAAGGTATGGTTTTCTGAAATACTTTTTAGGTGGGTAGGATTTTTAACAAAAGAGGGAGAGTTGTTTGTGAGAGTGGCTAGTAATTTGGCTAAATGCCTAGCAAGTTTATATGTGGGGCTGTTTATACTATCCACAATAGGGCGTAAGGGTGTACCTTGTTTGTGCATTTTTGGTGTTCCATATATCCTGGGTGTTTTAACGTGGAAGGGCTTGAGTTTGTTAACTGTTTATATAGGTCAGGAAGTGACTGTGTTCAATAATTTGCACACCTTATTCTTTTGTGAGTTGGTGGGATCCCAATCTGTAATGTGGTATGTTGACTGATCTTGAAGAAATGTGTAGTTTCTCATCTTAATTTTACTTGAATCTCTGCTGAATTATTTATCTCATTCATAAGGTGTCTTTCAGACTTCAGATTATTTACATGAAGTTTAACGTGAAGATGTTTCAGATCTCCTAGCAGATTCCTCTCATCTGACATGTTATTCAGATACTTCAACAAAAAAACAGTATTTAGTTTTTAGTTTTAAGACCTTGTAGTGAGAATCACTTCTCTTCCAACTTCTTACACATTTTTTTGATGGAATGTTTGGATTGTCTGACATGAATCAATAGCCTTGGAATATGAAATATTAATTGTGATTTATTGATAATTTTTGGTGTGTTATAGATATATATCTTCCTTATCCTATTCTATCATATTCATGGCATTCACTTAGTAGAAGTTGACTGAAATCCCTACCTATCTGACATCAAAACAATGGGATAAACTAGACTTCATATTCTACAGACAGTTCATTCAGTGAGTTGTTTATATATACTACATCAGCCTAACATTTTGTGCCCATCCCTAGCCACTCGCATATAGAGAACAAAAAGTTCCATCATATGATGGAACTGTGTCCACCATGGGGTTCTGATTTTTCTATCCTTTTAGGTATATTTTCCTTGTATTTAATTCACTGCTGTCTCTATCTCTTCATACGCAAGTTATTCTTAGACTCTGGATGGAGAGATTTTATTCAAATTCAGTATTTGGAAACCATACCAGCTTGATTAGCTAAATGGTTAGCATATCCATTCTGCAACCCAGTTGGCTGTAGATTTGAATCCTACTCTGGACATTAATGTTTCATGTTAGGTGGTAAATGACTTTCATTTCCTGATGTAAGACCATCACCTTATTTGAGATCTTTGCCAGTGTACTGTAAGTTTACAACTTTTCATGAGTTGCCTCAGAAAAAAAAATATTGAAGTCATAATAATTCTTCTCTTAAATGTATCATTTGCAAATATTTAAAAATTATATATCATTAGATGTTCTGGCTGGATGGAATTTCATAAAATTTCTGTTGGCATAATAGGAAAAACAGTTCCAACCAATAAGGAGATTCCATTAGATGGATGCAGTTTAATCATCTTCATCATCAAATTCCTGATATGTACAGGATATGATAGTACTGCATGAAAAACTTACACCATTACTAACTTCCTATAATACCTATCTATAGTTTTCCTCCAAACCAATCTGATACCTGTTAAGACTTCAACATTATCAGATCGTATATGTCTCTCTTATAAGGCATTTTTTACTGTTATGAATCCACCTATATCTTGGTCTTCTTTTGGGTCTTTTTCCTGCCAACCTGGCAGAGAACAATTGTTTTGCTAATCTTTCCTCTCCTATTCTGTTTAAGTGACCTTACCACCTGAGATTAGCTCTGCTAACACCCTGCATGCTAACAATGTCAAGTTCTTTCCTAATATCCTCATTTTTAATATGATATTGCCATTGATGCCATCTGTTCACTCACTAATCTTTCTCAGGACTCTCATATCTACAGTCTCTAGTCTTTCGTCAAGTGTTTTACTTCTAACCCAGCTCTCAGATTCATAAGTTAAAATTGGTTTGAACAGTGTCTTGTATACAGCTAATTTAATGTTTTGACTAATTTCTCTCTTATTCCATATACATTTATTCAGTCGACTTCCAACCATACCAGATTTGTTGATTCTGTAGTCTGTTTCCATATTTAATTTAGCATCTTCACTAAAAATCATGCGTAAGTAGCTGAAATGTTTTACTTGTTCTATAGGTTCTCCATTCACAATGCAGTTGACATTTTCAATTCTTCTGACTATTTTCATTGTCTTTGTCTTGTTATGGCTGACTTATATACCATATCTATTACAACAGTTATTCAATTTAGTCAGGGAATCTTGCAGACTTGTAGTAGATTTATTTAGAAGTATAACATCATCTGAATAATGCAAAGAGCTGACATTAACATCTCCAATTTTGATATCAAGTTTAATACCACTTTCCTTCATAATGTGATCTATATAGATAATGAATAATAGAGGGGATAATATACATCCTGTCTGACACCAGATTTAACATTAAACCATCTTCCTGTACTTCTTTCAATTCTAACTGCTGACTTACAACTCAAATAAAGACAAAGTATTGCTTGATATAATGCTCCATTAACACCATACAACTGTAGCACTTTTAACTACTTCTCTCTTGACACCTCGTCATATGTCTTTTCCAGATCTACACAACCTAAATACAGATCTTTGTTTTATTCCCATGATTTCTCAAATATTTATTGTAAAGAGAAAATCTGATCCTGACAGCCTCTGTTTGGCCTGAATCCAGCTTGTTCTTCACCAAGCTTTCCTTCCACAATCCTTCTCAACCTTTTCTCAAGTATACTTGAATAAATCTTTCCAGGAACATTCAGTAGGGAAATACCTCTGTAATTCTCACATTCAGTTTTATTTCCCTTTTTATATATGGGTACTATTAGAGCTCTACTCCAATCATCAGGAATTCGTCCCTCTATCCAGGCCTTATGAACTATGCAGTGCACCCACTGTAAGACTTTTATGCCTCCGTACTTGAGCATTTCTGGTTGAATATCATCTATTCTCATTGCCTTTCCACATTTCAGGCTTTTGATGGCTTTTTCTATTCAGGTATGGATATGTATTCCTGATTGCATGTCTGTTAAATGTTTTTATCACAGTGCTTGTTTCATTTAGTAATTTTTCAAAGTAATTCCTCCATACATCAAGGATATCTTTTTCTCCAGTTTTCATGACACCTTTACCATCTGTAATTCTTCCATTTATGAATTTTTTCAACAGCCTCCAAAATATTTTGCCACCTTCTTGATATTTATTTTCTGTGTTCTTACCAAAGTCTTCCCATGACTTTTGTTTAGCTAGGTTTACACAGTGTTTAACTTTCTTACATTTGTCTCTGTATTCTCTAAAAGCACAAGCTGGCTTATTTGCCAGGAACTTTTGATATGATCTTCCCATGACTTTTTCTTCTTTTCCTTCACTGCTTCTTTAACTTTCTGTGTTCACCATGGGGTTCTGATTTTTCTATCCTTGCAGACAACCTCACCATATGCGTCTCTGACTGAATCAGTCAATGTTTTCTTCAGGATTGTCACTGAATTTCCAAGGTTTGGTTCCTGTTCTTTCATTTTTTCTTAAATAAAGTTTGTGTATTTTAGTCTTTAGGATGTACTTTAATGAAATCTGTTATCTAGGGCCTCTGTTAAAAGATGTCGAGGCATTTCCTTTTTGGTCTAATTGAGATTAAAACTGACCTCTGAATACTCTGCTATCTAGTCATGTTAGTTGTTTTCCTATTAGTTATTATGTAGACTATTATACTTTTTAGATTTCTTGTTTCTAAATTGCAGTCTTTATTCTTGAAAAAGATATTAGTAATTTTTAAGTTATTTTTTGTCGAGAAATCTCTAAGTCTGTTTCCATTTCTGTTGCATGTAGTTTCCCCATTTGTTCCGATATTTGTACTGAGTGAAATGGAATGTTCCCTGCTCTGGCAGAGAAATCTCACTTTATAACAGATAGTTATCTTCTTCTTTTCCTTCCTCTGGGGAAGAGATACCAATTACAGTCAGCAAGCTAGACTTATTTATAATCTTAGTTCTGTTTATTTTAAATAAATTTAATAAATTAGCACTTTGGGCAGATTAACAGAATATTAGTTCATTATTGCCAAATGTAAAATAATGCATTTGGTCATATGAGTGTTAGTGAATGGTGAGTTGAAGTTAAGAGAATAGGTTGCAAATATTATAATGTTTAGAAAATTTCTGCCATAGTGTGTATTAAGTATATAATTATATTATTAAATGCATTATAAATATAATGTATTTAATATAATATGTAATATTAATATTTACAATACATTATAATAATGTATAATTGTATGAGACACTAATCAGGTCTCACCTGGATTTGTCTGCATTGATTTAGTAATAACCTAATATCTGGGTAATAAGAAGACAATAGAGAAACTTCTGAGCAAGGCATATGAATGAGACTGTCTTGGGGCTGTGAAATATTTGGATATTAAGTACAGATTGGAGGTGGGGAAGGATGTGCCTTGCAGACCTTGGTAGATTGGATGATATGATTAAAACATATTGATTGGCAAGATTACTGTCAGATAGATATAAGATGGTATTGCATTGCATTGAGCAATGGCAGTGGGGGAGTGTGATGTCTTCTCCAGAAGCTGTATAATGGACAGGAGTAAGTAAATGAGTAGATTTTGCATGGAAAGTTATGAATAAAAGGATGGACTGTGTGAATAAGTGTTGATTGCACCAGTCCTTAATGTTTCAAAGGTGATCTATGATAGGCATTGTGGTCTGTAGAGATTTTGGCCTTCTGCAATAAGTCTTATGACTCCATATCACCAATCAATCATATCATCAAGGGGGAAACTGTTGTTTAAGATTAACCTCTCTACCAGCCATGGTGGATGAAATTGTGAGATCAAATTGCACTTCTTATTTATTCAATAGGTGTTACAGAATCGTATCCAGATTTTGCTGGATGTCTATAGACGTCATGGCCGGTTGGAGTGTTAAATGTATATGACATAAATGAAACCTTATACACTGAAACTCAGAAATGAAGCACAAACAGGAGGATGGTTTTATATTAAAACACAAAGGTTGGATTGTATGCTATCTGTACTGGTATTTAAAATCTATATGGGGCACATGATTTACAGTCATTAAGGAAAGTAACATTAAACCCTTATATTCAAATAAGAGATAAATCTGCTAAAACCTCCAACATTCTTTAGCCAAATTGAATAATTGTAACAAATTTGGTGCGAAAATCAGCAACATGTGTTTAAAACTATGAAACTTGTCACGCAAAATAAAACATTAACTATATTCTTGATACTGATCTGATTCTCTAATCTGAAAATGCAGCAACATTCTTACTGATGCCACTTGATATATGATGTGACTATATTGATTATTTAATGTAATGTTTTAAATGAAATAGAAGATAGATGATTCTGCTATTCTTTGTTATTATACAATCATAATTGCTTTGGACTTTGGTTTAAGTCTTATTATAGTTGTAATAAACACAGACAGTGAAGCTTTGTTTTTCAACTTTAAAAATAAAATTGAAAAACAATTTGCACATGATGTGCTTATTGTTAACTGGGATGAGACAATATAAATTTTTAATGTCTCCTTAAAGTAGTAAAGTGGCAGCAGTAAATATTCTGAATGACCTTTAGGAGAAGCATATTTACACAATCACACTGTGATGTAAGATTTTTAAGTTAAAAATAATCATATGATATGTCAAGAATTTTTTTTTATCCATCACTGTTTGTATACATTTACTCTGATTGCTTTTTTTACAATACTCAGAGTTAATTATAATGAAAATATTTTAAAATTCAGCAAGAAATGAAACATTATGCATGTGCTGTATGTTATCTGTTTGTTATATCTCTTGTTACCTGTTTGTTATATTAAACTCTCATAAAATTTATTATAAATATAGTCAAGTGTACTGCAAGATGGTCCTTAAAATTTTCCCAGTGAAGAGTTAGTAACCCCAACTATGAAATGCGGAGGTGGTGGTGATGTGATAATATGGCCTTATGTTTCCTGGTTTTGTCTCAGACCTCTGTTTGTGGTGCCATGAACAATGAACTCTGAGAGATATCTGAGCATTCTGGACAATGCTTTTCTTCCTACTTTATGGCATTTCTACTGAACTTGTCATACAGTGCATCATCTCTTTCAGCAAGACAATGCACTGTGTCATAAGGCTGCTGCTGTAACTGCGTGGTTTGTGTACATGAACATCATCACACTTGACAGGCCTCCAGAGCCCTGATCTCAACCCTATTGAACATCTGTGGGATGAACTAGAGCATCAGCTGAGGTCAAGGGACATCCTCCTCATAATAGTCCAGGACCCTCGTTACATGCCTACAGGAAGAATGATCTAAAATTTCTATTGATCACTATCATACACTTATGGAAAGTATATCCTGTAGGATTGCTGCAGTCATTGCAGCAAAAGGAGGTCTTATATCTTATTAAGGTGGGCACCATGGCTGTTTGTTCTGCACACTATGGTGTCCATTGACTTTTTTTCCAAACAGTGCAAAAAAAAGCTGTTGAGGGGCATTAGAGAGAAAGAGAGTGAGAGGTGGGCCTTGTTTTTTAAGGGAATGAATAGTTCTCTTCTGGATAATCAGGCATTCTAAGGAAGGCTTTTGGTGTGCCACTCCAAAAGATTTCTTAGAACAATGTAAGAACAGTGTTCTAAGATGGGAAGATTTTGGATAAAATGTTAGAAGTTAAGTAGAGAGAAGTATTGTTTAGAATGAAAAAGAATACCAAATATTTTTGGAGGCTGAAAGAGACTATGGATATGATTCTTCCAAGCTAGATTTTTGATGTGAAAGTCAAGCCAAGAAGATCCTGATTATTGAGCAATTAGGATTAGGCTTTTGAGCAAAATGTTATCAGAAGTGAGAGAGAGTTAAGCATGATCTTTCTTTCTGGATTAAAGTTAAGGTTACCTTCACTACCGTATGGTGAATGGATGGCAATCAGATCAGAATGGCAATGGTTATAGCTTTGAGATCTTATCTCAAAGCTTGTCATATTAGCACTATCAGGGGAAGAGTGTAGATGGAAGCACAGATCTTTGGGATACTCTAGCATTAATGGTAAAAGAAATCTCACTGAATTCTCAAAGAAAGCTTACTGTTTGGGTAATTAGACTAGTTGTGACCAGCTTTCAGATATAAGTAATTAAGATGGTCAGAATAGTTATCAGTATTAGGAGAGAACTGAAGGCAGCAAAGAAGATCATATAAAGGATATTCCAAGTCTGATAACCTTCTGCAGTGGGATATTAGACATGATATAAATTGAGGAAAGTTTAAGTAATCTGTCACCATAGAGGATGCTAGTTGAGCTACCTTTGTAAACCTTCTTAAGCAACAATGCTAACATTGGTGTTTCTAATAGCTTAAAGAAAACTATTCTTTCTTAGTGTAAATACTCATTTATGTTCATGAGATTAAAAGATACATGTTTGATCCTTTTTAATTGAAATACTTCATGTGTTATTAACTTATATCTAGTAAAACAGTTTGCTTTAACATATTTAGTCTTTACATGTATTTTCAGATTCAAATTCCAAATACAAAATGGGTTGATGGCCATAAGGGTGTCTTCACTGTTAATCTTGAAGCAGTTTCTGCTTTGTATGCACAGGTAAGTTTTAAAAAATTCATTATGTCCTTTGCAGTTATGACAGTGACTATTTCATCAGTTAAAAAGTCCCTCACTTTTATGATCTCCAAGTGATCATACAGTATATAACATGGGAAGTAATAGTCAAGTACATGAGGAATACGAAAGATCCAGCTAAGAAAATAGCAGATTTGGTAAAGAAAGAGGAACAATATGAGCAGCACACAGCTACTCAGGTAATGAAAAACTTTGAAAATTTTCAGTCTCAATAGAAGGAAGAATGGTATGAAATAATGATGATAATCAATGGGAATGATAGCCAGTTCATCACTATGGAGAAGTTGAAGTATTTAACTAGCTTTCATTGATGACTTATTTTTTAATGGTATTAACAACACATTTTATAAAAAGATGTTTTATTAACTTGTTTATATTTCACTGAATTTCAAATCAGCATCATCAAAGCACAACACAGCATGTATACACTAAGATCCCTCTTACTAACATATATGTTTCTACATATCTACTCTCTGCTGCCTAGTCCTCTAATTCTGAAGACCACATTCCCTCAATTTGACCTCAAGGATGGAATTCCACCAGTTATCTTGATTCCTGCCAATGTATTTTTTCAATAGTCTCTCTATCTCCAAAGAACTTGGGCAACCATATGCATGCACAGTATGAAATATCTCAATGAAAGCTATCTTACTGATAAACTTAGGTGTTGACGGTTATTCGTGACTTATTTTTTATTGGTATTAACAACACCAAACAAACTATTTTATAAAAAGATGTTTTAAACTAAACATATTTGGTCATTTTATAATTAAAAATACAAACTTATTTAATACTGACCATTTTACAAACATCTTACATTATAGCCTACCAGTTTCACCAGCAAACTGTCTAGTTTTTTCAAGGCGTTTACAGAAAGACATAAAAACTAGTGAATGCAAATCGAAAGGAACATAAAAACGTTGTAAACAAAGTAGTAGCTAAGGTTACATGTTCGCGTGACAGAGACTGAAAGGACTTATTGTTCTTATTCATTATCATGCATGCGTGTTTGCTGTAAGCGTGTAATGTGATTACTGGCTAGCTGTAGTTCAGATGGATTTAGAGACAGGATCAGGTTTTTCCACGAACTGTTTAGGATTGCACCCTGATTTCTGTTGAGGTTTCCGCCGGTTATTAACACTATTGTAGCTTCCTTGAACAAACTATGTCTGTAGTCGTCATCCAGATATGGCATGGAGCTGTTTTGCCACTCTATTGTGTGGTTAGACGTACAGAAATGATGTGCTAAGCCGGAAGAGATACTTCTGTTGTGGTTTACATCACCAACATGTTCTTTTTGTCTGATTTCTAAACTCCATGAAGTTTGTCTGATGTAGGCAAGACCACAGGAGCAAGGAATGTAATATACTCCTGGATATTTGTGGTAGGCTATATGTAAGATGTTTGTAAAATGGTCAGTATTAAATAAGTTTGTATTTTTAAAAAGATATTTTATTAACTTGCATATATTTTGCTGAATTTCAAATCATCATCATCAGAGCACAACACATCATGTATATACAACAGTAAGTGAAACAATACAATTGTACTGGACAACAGGACAGATGGCTTTGCAAAATCCAGTAATATTCATCATGTAGCTATTCCTTTTATCCAACTCACACTCTATTATAAGAAGTTAGAAGATTACTAAGATGTGACTGACCCTTTACAAGGCCATGCTACTCTTATAGAATATCATATTATTATCCACCTATTCCTGAATTCATTCTATCTTTTATCAACTTTTCCAGTACTTTTGCCACCACTCCTGAGATACTAATTGGTCTATAATTTGCTACCACAGACTTAGATCCTCCTTTATGCAAAGGAATTATTTTGCTGTCCTTCCACTCTCTTGGCACTTTGCTAGAGCTCAGACTTAAACATCTTCATCATAATATATACTCTTGCAAAATAGTCACTCAGTAACTCGTCTGTTTCTGTCACATCACTACTGTTAGCACTTGTTAAAGTTATCCTTCCATGCTTGTGCTTGCAACTTAGCAAAAGAACTTTTTGGGATTTCCTTTGACCTGCTTGGCTAGGTTTCTTTTCATAATCTGATTTTGTCTTTCTTACTGTGCTAGTCATCTTTCTTTTCTGACCCTTGTACTGCTTATGAGCTTTCTGGTCACCTTTTTTCCTTATATACTTTCCATAACACTATATTTTGTTTGTAGCTCCTGCATAGTGATACTACTCACCCATCAACTTCTGCCTGATTAACCTTCCTGATCTTGGGTGTGCAATATGATATTGCTTCCTCATTCTTTGACTAGCTTTCTTCCATGCACTAGTAAGGTTCTTCCCTTCAAGTTTTTATGGCACAGCTTCCCACTCACTGTCTCTCTTTTCATAATTTACTTTGATAGCATCTTACTCCACAACTCCTGCTGAATTTTATTATTCATCCAATACATATCCACCCCCTGTATTGCCTGTTTCATATTCCATGATTAACTTTCATTATCACTTGAACATTTAACACAACAGTGCTTGTTTCCTAGCCTGGTTGACCAAGTGGTTAACATATTTGCTCTCTAACCAACAGGCTGTGGGTTGGAATCCCACTGTGGGTATTTGGATGTGTGTGATTGTTTTTAGGTCATAGATGAAGTTCATCATCCTGTGTGAGACAACCACTCCTGCTTATTGGAGACCTGAAGTGGCTTGAAAAAGTTCCATGTCTGGTCTCTAGAGCAGGGTTTCTTATTTGTTGTATTTTTTTAAATGCATTTCTTGTTAAAAAATACAACAAATTATAAAAATAAATTGAAATAGAAAAAAAAAAAAGCTTGAGTTAACCACTGTATTAATGTATTCTAGCTTTATCCTTGCATGGGTGGAAGTTACGTTTAATAAAAGTAAAAATAAATAATAACAGTAATAATAAGTAATAACAAACAGGTTAACCCCTCTTCTAGACTCAAATCTACCAGTAGAACAAGCAGATTCCGTAAAGGCTTTAAAACTTATATTCATGCAGTAAAACGAATAATAGATAAAGCAGAAGAAAGCCAATTGCCTCTCTGTTTAGCCTTTATTGATTATGAAAAAGAGTTTGATTCCATAAAAACTAATGCAATAATCAAAGCACTCCAGAATCAGGAAGTTCCTGGAGAATATATATATATATATATATATATATATATATGGACCTCTTCCAGGAAATATACCAGACTGCAATAGCAACAAACTTCACACAAGTAGCAATAAAATATCAATTGAAAAAGGTATCAGACAAAATGATATAAGGGCTAGGGTGTACCCCTTAAGCGATGCGCAGCCACATAGCTCTACAGCTGCGAGAAGTGGACGAGGACTACCGCATCAAAGGCGGGTGCGGTTAAAGAAGTGAGCCCAGCAGGTGGAGATGATGTTGCGAGTGGGAACACTGAATGTTGGAAGCATGACTGGAAGGGGAAAAGAGGTGGCAGACATGATGAGGAAGAGGAAGTTGGACATTTTATGTGTGCAGGAGACAAGATGGAAGGGGAGAAAGGCAAAGGAACTGGGAGATAGATATAAATTGTTCTACTCTGGAGTGAATAACGAGGGAAGAAATGGTGTAGGAATTGTGGTGTGTGGCAGAATGAAGGGTGAAGTACTGGAAGTGGGTAGAAGGAACGACAGGATCATGCGAATGAAATTGGGTCTTGGAGAAGAGCGGGTGGTCGTATTATGTGTATATGCCCCGCAAGTTGGCTGTACAGCAGAGGAGAAAGATGAGTTCTGGAACATGTTAGATGAAGAAATGAGGGAACTGGAAGAAAACGAGATGGTGATTGTCAGAGGAGACTTGAACGGACATATAGGGAGACAGAATAGAGACTGTGAAAGGGTGCATGGTGGCCACAAAGTGGGAATGATGAACTAGGAAGGAGAGAGGGGTTGTGGACTTTGCAGTAGCATTTGATCTGGCAATTGTGAACTCATTTTTTTACATGAGGGAAGAACATTTGATAACATTTAGGAGTGGTAACAAGAGTTCACAAATTGACTACATTTTGACTAGAAGAAAACATCTTAAGGTTGTGACAAATTGTAAAGTAATGCCAACAGATCAAGTGGCACAGCAACATCGACTGCTGTGCGCAGACTTTAAAATAAGATCGAAGATAAGAACCTCTGGAAGCCATGGGATGAAGACAATTAAGTGGTTTCGCTTAAAAGAAGAGAGTGTGAGGAATCGTTTTAGGGAGAGGGTGTTAGAGAGGATTTCGGATGAACTGGAAAGTGTACAAGATTGGTGGAAACATAATTCAAAAGTAATCCTGAGCTGTGCAAATGAGGTGCTTGGTGAGACATCTGGAAAAATTAGAGAGCAGAAGGAGGGTTGGTGGTGGAATAATAATGTACAAGTGGCAGTGACAGCTAAGAGGAAGGCAAAGCAGACAGATGAGTCAAGAGTGGAAGAGGACAGAGAGAGAAAGCAAGAAGCCAAAGCGTTGTGGTACAGGCAAAGGCCATAGCATATCAAGATCTGTATGATCAATTAGAAACAAAGGAAGGACAGAGAAAAATTTACCAACTAGCGAAATGTAGAAATAAAGCAGCAAAGGACATCTTACGTGTGATGCAGATCAAAGATGCTGAAGGAAGAGTATTATGGAGGGATGTGGACATAAGAAACAGATGGAGAATATACTTTGAAGGACTTTTGAATGAGGAAAATGCAAGGACTCACAGAGAAGATGGGCAAGTTTCTGAGGGGGATGGTGCAGAACATCAGTAGAGTGGGAGTGACGGAGGCCATGAAGAGGATGAGGAATGGAAAATCGGTGGGCCCCGACAGATTCCAGTGGAGGCATGGAAGGCACGGGGGGGGTGACCCCTGCTGTGGGACCTGTTCATGAAAGTTTGCCAACAGGAAAATATACCCGAGGAATGGAGGGGAAAGTACTCTTGTCCCCATCTACAAGGGTAAAGGGGATGCACAAGACCGTAAAAATTACAGAGGAATAAAGTTGATGTCCCATGAAAATCACAATGAAAATCCTTGAAAGGTTTCTTGATGGAAGATTGAGGAAGGAGGTGGAGATTGCAAAGGAACAATTGGCTTCATGCCTGGTAGATCAACAACAGATGCTATCTTTGGGTTACGACAGATGATGGAAAAGTTTCGAGAAAAATAACGGGAGCTACATCTGGCATTTATTGATCTGGAGAAAGCATACAATAGAGTGCCAAGGCAAGAAGTCTGGAGGTGTCTGAGGGAGAAGAAGGTTCCAGAGAAATATGTCAGGTTGGTGCAGCAGATGTACAGAAATGTGAAGACAAGTGTTTGGACCTGTCTGGGACAGTCAGAAAGTATTCAAGTAACAGTTTGCTTGCATCAACATTAAGTCCATTTCTGTTTAACATTGTGATGGCAGTGGTGACGGACGAGGTGAGAGAAGATGCGCCTTGGACAATGTTGTATGCAGATGACATCTTGCTATGTGCAGATTCAAAAGAAGAAGCGGGAACTAAACTGGAAAGATGGAGGAAAAGTACTGGAAGAGAGAGAGGTATGAGACTAAGCAGAAGTAAGACAGAGTATATGTGTTGCACAGTGGGCGGTGGCCAGGAGACAGACCTGGAGCTGGAAGGAAATGTAATCAGGAAGGTGAGGGACTTTAGATACTTAGGTTCAACAGTGGAAGAAGATGGAGGATCTGAGAAGGAAGTGGGATGCAGGATACAAGCAGGTTGGAGGAACTGGAGAGAGATGGCTGGAGTGTTATGCGATAAGAGGGTGCCGATCAATCTGAAAAGCAAAATCTATAGGACAGTAGTGAGGCCAGCTATGACGTATGCTATAGAAACTGTGGCCCTGAGGAAAAATAACATCAGCAGGATGGAAGTAGCAGAGATGAGAATGCTTAGGTGGATGTGCGGTGTGACCAGAAAGGATCGTCTGAGAAATGACTATGTGAGGGGAACAGTGAAAGTTACGAACTTAGGAGCGAAGATACAGGAGGCGAGGTTGAGATGGTTTGGTCATGTGATGAGGAGGAAGAACGAATATGTGGGAAGAAAGGTCATGCAGATTGCAAGGAAGGAGGAAGCGTGGGCTGCCAAAGAAGAGATGGAGGGAGCTGGTAGAAGAGGACTTGAGGATGAAGAACTTGGATGTGGTGACAGCCCAAGACAGGACGATGTGGAGGAGACTCATCATCAACAATGACCCCACTTAAGTGGGAGAAGATCAGACAATGAGACTCTATCACCCAAAATCTTTACTGCAGTCCTTCAAGAAATAATGTAAACTGGACAAACCTGGGTATAAAAATTAATAACAGAAACTTAACACACCTGTGATATGCAGATGATATCATAATTTTTGCAAATACTCCAGAAGATCTTAATATAATGATAGAAGACCTATATCATGAAAGCAGAAAAGTCGATCTAAAAAGAAGCAGAGAAAAAAAAAAACTAAAATCATGTTTAATCATTTTGTATCACCAAAAAACATAATAATAGAAAACAATTTTTTGGAAAGAGTCTCTTTATATACATACTTCAGTCATCTCATTGATCTGAACTGTGAATTTCAAAAGGAAATAAATAAGAGAGTTCAACTTGCCTAGAGTTCATTCAGAAAACTGAAAAGGATTTTTCAAAACAATGATGTCCCACTCTGTTTAAAAAGGAAGACATTTAACCAGTGTATACTTCCAGTCATCACATATGGGTGTGAAACTTGGTCTCTAACAAAAGCACTGGCAAATAAACTAACAACAACTCAAAGAAAAATGGAGAGGTTGATGCTAGATATCACATTAAAAGATAAGAAGCAAAACACCTGGATAAGAAGCCAAACTCATAATCACTGACATCGTTCTTCACCATAAGTGACTAAAATGGAAAAGGGCTTGACATCTATCCAGAAGAGAAGGTGGTCCATTGCTCTTCTATTCAGATGAGCGATGGACCACCATACTGGATTCCAAACGAAGGGAAACGAGGCCGAGGATATCCTAAAAGAAGGTGGAGTGATGAATTGTCAAATTTTGCTGGGGAAAATTGGTCAACCATTGCTGAGAACAGAGAAAGGTGGAAAGAACTGGAGGAGGACTTCGTCCAGCAGCGGACAGAAAATGGCTGAAAAGAAGAAGATATATAGGCTGATTAAGGGTCAAAGCCAGATAATTGAGAGGAGACCTCCACATGTCCTTTAAGGAATACAGAGAACTGACTGGCTTCTGACCTAATGTCCATTCCTCACTTTGATTTGTTTTATTACAATTATTCAAATGAATGCGGTGCATTTGTACATGCTGTGACCTATAATTTATGAAAACATTAAATGTTATAGTTATTGAAAAATGACTGTTACTGTACTGCAATGACTAGAAGGGTATTTGTGTGTTTGATTATTCTTCTGCAGTTTAGATTTTGTATATTTCATATAATGTGTAGTTATATATATATATATAATTTAATAATAGGATCACCATTTGGATCGTTTTCTTCATTTCTGTACTATGATAGAGGAAGGTGCTATTCCTCCACGACTTGGAGAATCTAGTGTTGAACATGAACTGAAAACTAGTATTTTAGAGATTACTAATGCACATCCAGAACCACTCATCAAATTTCTTCCACTTCTTCTGGATAAGCTTATCTTCCTCCTTGTTCGTCCACCTGTAATAGCAGGTCAAGTCATGAATATTGGCCAAACTGCATTTGAGACTATGGCTATGATAGTTCATAGCGTTTCTGTAAGTATAGTTTATATTGTTGCATTATAAATGATTTGTAGAAAGAATTTAAAAATAAACTTTATGATTGCATTAATTATGAATATAGATCATAACATTTAATTGCATAATGCATATGACACTTATTTGCATAAAACATAACACTGTTTTTCAGCATACCCAAGATGATTCAAATTTGCATTTTTTAACATAGTTTGTAATGGTTAATTAAATAGTTTTATTTTTTAGAAATATTTTTCTGTTTATCTTTAGAGAGAGTGCTCAGTTGTACTGAGAGGTAACCAATTAATTGCAACACGGTAACTTAAAACCACAGCAGACAGCAGTAATTAGCGTATTTCTTACTCAGTGATGGAATATTCAGAATTCAGTAATTTAATCATTAATAGTGAATGTTAAAACTTGTCAAGTCCAGAAAGAAGTATTTATTTTACCAAAACATTTCTTTATATTGATTTCAATCTATATGATTTTCAGTTGTTTTTGGAGTTGCCACCGTGTCATATAGCATGACTGCCCTATCCATCTGACAATATTTTAGTTCAGTCAGAATTTAGAAATATGCCAGTTTAGTTATATGCATAGACCTAAGAGTTTTTATGATACTGAATGTTTCTGAGTTTGTGTATAATGACAGAGTAAAAATTATGTGCTTTTTTTCATGAAAATGATTCATGACATATTATAAGTGTTAAAGTGTGAAACTGTGAGGGAAAGTAGTATACTACTAAAAAAATAATAGTAATAAATGGCATCAACTGAGATACAGAGAGGCTCTTGGAATTGATTTATATAATGTACAAATGCATTGGCTTGTTTCACTTTAAAATGACCAGTAACTGAACAAGAAAGTAAGCCAGAAAAATCACAAGAAATAAAAAAATTATATAATAACAAACATATAAGTGAAAAGGAAACCAGAAATGTGAAAAAAAGGATAAAACAGTGCTTTTAAAACTTTAATATTAAATAAATAAATGCTTACAATTAGCACAGCAACCAAAAACAAATTTAGTTATTTGATTGAAGGAATTAACAATTGTACACTTCCCCAGAAAGTAGACTAATGTATTGCTCTTGACTTGGAGATAAGTGTAGCCCTCCATAGGGTATTACCATGTGGACAAATTGATCCCATATGTATTTTTTTAATCGCACTCCTATCCAACCAGAATAGGTTGTATACCTGTAGTACCATGAGTGGGCTAAGAATACATACACACTTATGGACAAAACATTATACATAGGGTTGATAGGAAGTTGACTCTGGCATCCCCATGCAGAGTAAAACATATCCAAACTGAACACAGTAATTAGGCAGACATCGGGCTTCCCAGCAGTGTATCGCAAATGATGAACATGGGTAAATATGGTGATCCTAGCGACTTTGATCGTGGGCATATCATCAGCACAAGACAGATGGTCATTCTATTACTCAAGTGGCTAAAAACCCTGGGGTTCTTGAGAGCAACCATATCAGGAGTCTATCATCAGTATACTATCAATTGACGTACCAGTGAGCAAGTGGTGGCCAACCACATGCCATTGATGACTAGGGTTGATGTAGATTGTCCAGGCTTGTACAGACATCGCAGCACAAATCACATCCACTTTCAGTGTTGGAGGTCAAAGTAGCATCAGCGAGTGAACAATACATTATTCCCTGCATACCATGGGCTACAGGAGCCAACACTCTAATTGTGTACCACTGTTGACAGCTTGTCATCAGGCATTGCACCTTGCCTGGTTTCAGGACCATCAAAACTGGACCTCTGCAGAATGGACCAGAGTCGTGTGGTCTGATGAATCCCATTTTTAGTTGTACAGAGCTGATGGGGGGGGGGGGGTGCAGGTGTGGCTTCGAGCATGAGGCCATGGCCCCATCATGCCAGATAGGCTGTGTTCAAGGAGATGGTGGTTCTGTGATGGTTTGACACATTGGGTTCCTTAGTGTGTCTGGAGAAGTCCATAAATGCTGCAAGCTACTGAACGTGCTGGCTGATCACCTACACACATCCTGCAGCCAGTGGTCTGTTTCAGTAGGGCAATGCACCACCCCTGCTGTGCTGCAACCACACAAGTATGGCTTGGGGAATACTCATTTGGGACCATCCAGAGGCTCCAAGGTCCCCGGATTTAAATCTTATTGAATTTCTCAGCAATGCCATAAACTGAGCATCAGATCCATGTATCTGGGACCGACGTCTAAGGTGCAGTTGCGGACAAGGCTGCAATAGGCATGGCTGGAATTACCCCCAGCAACCTTCCATCATCTGGTGGAGTCAATGCCTCAGAGAGTACAGGCTGTTACTGGTGCTAAAGGAGGATGACACACTATTAGGTAGGTATCTCTAATGTTTTATCCTTTGAGTGTATCTATCAGTCATTGTCTGGACACTTTAGCAATTAACAATTGATACCAGTGGGCGAACCCTAATATCAGGTATGTGCACCTTTGGCTTTGATCACCTCCTGCACCCTTTGAGGGAGGGCTTTCCATCAATGTGCAGCAGACAATTGGAATTTTTCTCCATTAGTCCATTTAAGCAGCACTGAGTTCAGTGACAGATCAAGGACCTCAGTTACCACTCCAATTTGTCCCACCACAGGTGTTCAATGGGGTTGAGGTCAGGTTTCTGCCCATTCCAGGATAGTCATTTAACACCTATCTCTTCATACCATTCCATGACAGATGTATGAGGCATTGTAGTCTCAATAATAACATAGGTCCATTCCGTAAAAATCCCACAGTTTAGGCAGCACCTGATTATCCAGAATGTCAAGGTACTGAGCTGCCTTCATGTAACCATGGACACCAACCAGTAGTCCCACTCTACAGCATTACTCATGGGTACGACACACTGTGGTAACAAGGCTGCCCCCACACTCACACCCTGCTACCAGACTGGAAACAGGTGAATCTCGATTCATCGCTCCAGAGTACTGTTTTTCACTAGTCAATTGTCCAATTCACATGCTCTTTGCACCACCAGACGAGCCACCTTGTTCGTTTTTGTGATGTTTGGCTTGTGTGCTGCTGCTCTTCTATGGAAACCGACTAAATGGAGAGCTTTTCATACAGTATTAGTCCTCACTACAATGTTACTGGTGCTCTGGAACTCATCATGGATGGGTCTTTGCCAGTTGTAGCTGGTTTTTGCATGCCACCCATTTTAAAGCCCTCCTATCACTGTCACTCATTTTTGGTGGCTGCCTTGGGTATTTTCCTGCATTAATGATACGTCTCCATTTGTTGATCATATCGCCAACCGGTGATTTTGGATGCTCCAGTTGAGCAGCAATGGCATAATGGACATGTCACCAGTTTGACAGCCCATGATGATACTTCTCTCAAAGTCATTGAGTTCACATCATGTTGCCATACCACCTGTTTTCAAATTCTATGACGAAATACTGCTTCCTGCTATTTACTGGTATGTTATTAGCAAACCTGGAATGTTCCATAACTTCAAATAACAGGGGTGTCCAGACAATTATTGGTAGTGTGTGTGTGTGTGTGTGTGTGTGTGTGTGTGTGTGTGTGTGTGTGTGTGTGTGTGTGTGTGTGTGTGTGTCATCATTATCATCAGCCATTGTCTATCCACTGCTAGACGAAGGCCTTTCCAAGATTACTCCTAAACTGTTTATTCATGGCTCTCCTTTCCCAAGTCACTCCTGCAAATCTGATGATATCATCAATCCACCATGATTTAGGTTGGCATCGTGGTTCGTTTTTCCTCTCGTCAAATCCAGTACTTCTTTTGTCCATCGTTGATCTTGTCTTTGAGCAATATGCCCAGTCCATTGCCACTTCAGATATTTCACTCTTCCTATAATGTCAGAGCCTTTCGTTTGGTTTCTTATCTGCATATTCCTTTTGTGATCCAGTCTTGTGATACCAAGCACACTTCTTTCCATACTAAATTGTGTTGTTCTTAATTTTTGAATTTCCTTTGCCTCTAGTGTTTATGTTTCACAGCCATATGTCAATATAAGAAGAATACATTGGTTAAAAACGTTTCGTTTCTTTTCAGGCATAATGGTAGTTGGCATTTGAATATTGAATGTAATTTTCCAAATGCTTTCCACCCAAGCATCGTTGCATCTTTTAATTTCGTCCATGGTATTTTGTTCCATTGATGTCTGTTGCCCTAAGTATATGTAATGATCTACTTGTTTAATTTCCTCATTATTGATTTTTGTTATTTCTGGTTGGAAATAGCTATTGAACATAATTTCATAACTTAGGTCTTCTTTAGGTTTAACTTTAGGCCAGCTGTTTTGCTAGCAATTTGGAGTTCATGGAAACAAGTCTGTAATTCATGTGCAGTTGAAATAAAGATGACTGTGTCATCTGCAAAGCATAAATGGATTAAATATCTTCCATTTGTCTTCAGACCTTTCCCTTCCCAATCAAGAAGCTTGAATATTTCTTCTAGGCATGCTGTGAATAATTTTTGAAGATATTGTGTCACCCTGTCTTATACCTCTCTGTATTTCCACAGTAGAGATATTTCCATTGAAATGAATTGCTGCTGCTGCTGCTGCTTCTATGGCATTGGTGTATGCTGATTTGATGGCCCTGATGTATGGCTCTACCACTTGTTGTTTCGTAATGCTTTAAGTATTGCACAAGTTTTTACTGAATCAAAGGCTTTCTCATAATCATTAAAACCAAGACATAATGGTAACTGATATTCATTACACCATTCAATAATCTGCTTTGCAACTTGATTATGGTTCAGTGTACTAAAGCCACTTTGAAAGCCTGCCTGTTCTTTTGGTTGTGCTAGAGTTGTACAAAGCCTATGAGCTAAGTCTTTTGTAAACACTTTGTAAACCACTGGTAGTTTGGCAAGTTTTCTACCCCACCTTTTTTATGTTTCAGAATTACAGTAGCCTTCTTCCATGTTCTTGGTACATCATTTTTCTTCAGGCATAAAGTAAATAGTTTTGCTAAGAGTTTGTAGATCATTTCTCCACCTGCTTTTAGAAGTTCAGCTATAACTCCATTTTGCAAGCTTTGGATGCTCCACATAACTTCTTCTGGTAGAATCTGTGGTACTTCAGCTATTTTTTATGTTGTCTTCTTCTTCATGCAATTCATCATCCTGATATAATACTGAATAAAATTCTTCAATTCTTTTTTACTATAGCATATTACTATAGCATATCTCTGTTTGTGGTCCCATCATTAAGTTTGACTGCAACCATCTGTTTATTGCTGTTTGGCTTTTTTGAGGCTATAGTTGTTTTCAATTGTTTGTTGCATGAATTTACAATTCATTTTCTTGTTTCTTCTGTGATATGTTTTCTGATCGTTTTACACAATTCACTGTATTCAATATTATTCTGTATGTTAAATGATTATTTCATTTCTCTTTGTTTCTTCAGAAATTTTGTCTTGTTTCTGTTCTGTGATTCCAGCTATTTCAAGTGAGCATTTTAAAAGGTTTTGGATAATAATGTCATTACTTTCTGATGGATCAGCATTGTCATCTATAATAGGATGTTTAAATCTATTGTTTAGTTCATGTTGGAATATATCTTTTTTAATGTTGAGTTTGTGTACACATTTTGCTTTGATCTTGGAAACATTTTTCTTCTGTCTTTTTAGCAGTTTATTGGCAGTTTATTTATATATATACAGTATATATGTATATATATATATATTATTATTATTATTATCATTTGACACCTCCAGGGAGTTCAAAGACTAATCGAGGAAGGGCATCTACTCTACAACTCTGTCTCCACCACACAATCCACCAACTGACTGCACTACACCAATGCCATCTACTGCTGACCACCACTAGTATCCACAAACATCCATGCCCACGGCGCGATTCAAACCCGCAGCCTTGTGGCTGGAGAGTGGATACGCTAACCACTTGGCCAACCAGGCTGGCATATATTATTTTTTAAAATTTAATTAATTAATTTATTTTGCATGTTCTATTTACGTAATCAGGAAACTGTAAATTCTGCTCTAGAGACTAAACATGGAACTACATGGAATTAAGCTACCTCATGGCTCCAGTAAGCAGGGCAGTTAGTTCAAAATTCATCTTCCACCAGAAGAAAAAAAAAATATCATAAATAACACTGATGGTATTTATTATTCTGAGATGGTTATCCTTCTAAGTGCTTGCTGAACTCAATGCTGCTTAACTTCAGTGATTGAACTAGAACTGAGGCAGTCATTGCAAGTGAACTGTATGCTTTGATAACAAAGTTTAAAATAAACACTGTCTGTTCTCTGGTAGGATAACAATAAATATTTTAAAAGACATATTTCGGTGATCACACCACATTTTTTTATTATTCAGTTCTATAAAACACTGAAATAATAGTTCCCTATTATTTCAGTGTTTTATAGAACTGAATAATAAAAAAATGTGGTGTAATCACCGAAATATGTCTTTTGAACCAATTAGCCACAGAAGTTTACGCCTGCAATAAATATTTTGTTACAATACTAGAAGACAGTAGTTCAGCTAATTGGTAATCTTTCTCTCTCTCTCTAGCCACCATCTCACAGTTAGTTAGTATCCATCTTATTCACCATTTCTGCTTAACCTCCAGTAAGCATGAACCACAACAACTGATCACCATCCTTTTCCAGTTAAATTAGCAAATCACCAAACTTGCTACTCTCATTCCTCTTTCATTTCATCTATTTTAGAAATAAACTTCCATGAAGTTTTCTCCAAATACTACATTCTCCAGCACTTCAAAAAAAAAAAAGTATATTAAAAGATTACTTTTCTCTTGGTTGCCCACACATGGCATTGGTTTGCTGTGGATTTGTAGCCTCTCATGTGTGGGAATGATGTAAAATGAAAAAAAGTTTTGTACTTAGATATTCAAAAACTCCAGAGATTTTTCTGAAAATTAGTGATGATGTAGCAAAAAATAAATATTATAATTCTGCAATTCAAGTTATGGAACTTTTTTTTTTCACAAACAGTAGTATACATTGTAAACTTGTAATTATATACTATAACACGTTTCTTTAATTTACAGTTTAAAGAGAACAGTATCAGCTTATGCCAGATGTTGATCATTATGTCTCCATCCAGTTACAAAGCTGACTTGTTCACACCAGCTGTTCAAATCACTCTCCTCCCTCCTTAGTCTGACTAATGTAGGCTAACTGTTTATTACTATTGTGCCTCATTTCCTCTTTGTAACTGGAGGTGACAAATTATAAAGTTGACTGACTGCCAAAGGTTTCAGGTTATTGTTTGATTTTAATAGTACAGACCACACAAATTTGGTTTATTATGAAAATTTCAGTTGAATGACATTAATATTATACTATTAATATTAATATTATATTGAAATTACAGTATGAATGTAAGCTTACAGATAAGTAATTGTTGTGATATATAATTCATGATATTACTGATATGTTATTGATAATTAGGGATACTCTGACAACATTGCAGAGTTCTTTCAGTGGAAAGAGGTGATAAATGATCTTTATCACCTAGTGAAATACTTCCACTTTCCTTATTGTATGCCTGAGATGACCGACACTATGTTTGGTCTTTAAAGCAGTGTTCTAGCTTCTGTTTCATACTCCCCTGCCATCAAACATGCATACAATGCATATGCATCCCATCAACCAATACTCTTCAAGGGCACGTTAGTAACACTGTAGAGATCCAAGGATATAGCAGTCCTTTCCACAGGTCAGCCACCTGATGGTAACACATCAGATTTTCTGATCAGCTTGCACATAATTGCTGTAACATGTGTGGAAGGACACCAAATAGTCTGATATGTGAATGGGGCCACTGTTCACACCCAGCCTATCACCATAGAAGTGCTGAGGGGGGAGGAATTGGAAAGTATGAAGAATTAGTTGATTCATCTGAAGAGAAAGATTAGAAGACTTGAAAGGCTGACTGATAAAAGAAAGTTATGCAAATGAGAGACTGCATGAACCAAAGAATAACAGAAAGTCAAGAGAGTGCTGGAGAGAGGAAAATAGGAGAAAGGAAGTCAGACAATAAGTGAGATAGCAAGGCAGGAAAATATTGGAGAAGATCATTCAATATTGCATAGAATGATCTATGCAATATTGAATGTGGATGAGATGATAGTGATGTAGTACAAATGATACGAAAGGTAGTGTGAATTGGGTGGTGAAAAGTGAGAGAGGAAAGATGAGAGCAGCAATAATAAATGATATGATAGTGAGAATATTAATTCTCACTATCATATCTTTTGTGGATTCTTGGAGTTTATTTGAGGATAGAAGAGAGCTGTATATAAGACATGGACTGGATTTGAACATGGAAAGGGATGGAATAGGCAGTTGTAGAGATTGCTATTCTCTTGGCAAGTGAAGGAGTTAGGGCTGGGAAACTAGAGTTTCTAGGGCTGATGGTAGGAGTGGTGTGGGAGTTGTCCCTTTGTAGATGGAATATATGGTGTGCTTGTAGGCATAGGTTTCTGTAGCTTAGCAGTTCAAAAGAAAGATTCCGGTATTGCGACCACATGTTTATTAAGATAAATAAAAATAATAAACAGACCCGACAAGTTTCGTATGTAGTTTGACTTGCATCTTCAGGGGTTAAAGGTAACTAAAAGTTTAAACACAAGAAATGAGATATTACTCAACACAGTCCATTCTATGATGTTATGGCCTTCTAACTGTTCATTAAATTAAAAAATCCGAATTCAGAATCTGTGCATGCTAAGTTTGAACAATGCTGGATGTTGTCACGTTCTGTTGTTCTATTTAAACTTTTAGTTACCTTTAACCCCTGAAGATGTAAGGGGGAGGAAGGGGGCTAACATATTCTATTTAGGAATTTAATTAATCGTAATTGAAATGGTTTAGAGCTGTATTTGTATAGTTCTAAATTTATTCCATCTTCTCCTGTAGCTTTTCTATTTTTTATTTTTTTCTATATTTTCTTTAGATCATTTAACTGTAGTGACTCTTCATTTGTTTCTTGACTTATTACTTGTTTTATTTAAATTTGATTATTATTGTTTAGAAGTTGGACGTAGTGATTGGTCCAATCTTTTGCAGAGGGAGCCTTCTAATTGTAGATTATTCTTTGTTTCTTGAGTCATTTTTTTAATGATTTTATAGCTCTTTAGTTGAGGTCCATTTATATCATGCTTTAATCTTGATACAAATTTTTCCCAGTCTTGTCTTCTGATATTCCTGGTTTCTCTTCTTGTTATTGCTCTGATTCTTTTGTATTCTATTTCATTTCCTAGGGTTCTATCGTTTAACTATTTAAGATAGATTTCTTTTTTCTTTCTTATTAAAGATTCTATTTCTGGGTACCAGGTTCTTAGTCCTTTCCTTTTTCTTTACAGTTTTTTACCTATGGCTTCATATGCTGCTTGTTTTACTATTTGTTTAATGTTTTACCATTCATTTTCTATATCTATATCTTCATTTATTTTCTTTGTATGATTTGCAAGTCTTCTTTGATATTGTTCTCTGATACTATCTTGCTGTAACAGTTCTATCTTAAAGTGCTCCTGCTTTTGTTTTTGTGTTCTTGTATTGTTTCTATTTCTCTGGTTTGGGATCTTAATAGTACTGATTAATAAATAGTGGTCTGAGTCAATATTGCATCCTCTGTATACTCTGTAGCTTCTTACCAACTTCTTTAGTTTTTCACTCACTATTATATAGTCAATGATGCTTTTATATCCTCTGGCTTCCCATGTATATCTATGTATATCTTTATGTTTAAAGAAGCTGTTGGTGATTTTCAAATGATTATAGACCACAGATTCCCTGAGTTTTCTTCCATTGTTATTTATAGTGTTTTCTTCTTGATTACTTATTAAATCTTTAAATGTATTTGATCCAGTTCCAGCATTGAAATCACCTGCAATGATTAAGTAATCCTGTTTATTTGTGTTCTGAATCATGTTTTGGAAGTTTTTATAGAATTTAAAGAATGCAGGAAAGCCAAAGAAGAATGGATCAGGAATAAATGTACAAATATAGAAAAGCTTGATAGAAAGCACAACAGAAGTAGAGAAATGCATGAAAAGATCATAGAAATGGCAAGCAGGATAAATACACTAAATCACGCAATTGTCATTAGAGACTTAAGAGACCATATTCAAATGGATAAAAAAGAAATAATCAAAAGATAGATTGAATACACAAGGAAATTATATGAGCAACAAAGAAATGATATTCCTGAACAGACAGATTTAGAAGGACCATCCATTTTACTTTGTGAAGTTGAAAATGCCATCAGAAAACTAAAACAACATAAAGCTGCAGGAATAGAAAATATCTTGGCAGAATGGTTGAGGACTCTAGATGAAAGATGACTGAAATTCCTAACAAAATTATGCAATAAGATAAAAGACAAATATCATGATAATTTCAAGAGAAAAGGAAATACCAAAAATATGCATCAATATAAAAGGAAATAAATTAGAAGGTGCAAATATACATATACCTCAGACACTTGATCACAGAGGATGGCAGGACAGAAGATGAAATTAGAAGGAGGATTGAAATTACAATAACATGCTTTCAATAACACAAAAAATCTACTGACATCTAAAGAATCAAATCTGAAAACAAGACAAAGAATCTCTAAATTTTACATATGGTCTACATTATTATACAGAACTGGTAATTAATTTACGGAATTAACAACGCATATGAAGTATTTTAATTAAAGATAACTTTAATGAATCACTTCTATATTTCGGCAATGTCACACTGCCATCTTCAGGAACATAAAGATATGGTATGTGCACTAAGGAACTTAACAAAGCAAATGAGGAAGAAAGTAAGAAACTACTTTTGTTCCTAAAGTCCTAATGGTGACCTCTTATGGGCTAATTTGGTAGTCTTGGCAGTTGGGCTGAAGTTCTCATAATGAAAGTCTCCCAAATTTGGGGCAGTTTCATGCACCCAAATTTGTTGAGGTTAGGAACGTTTTTTAGAGCTGCTGAAGATTCTTTGAATAATCTTTCATATTTAAACTTGCTGCGATGGATTATTTTTGTTTTCTTCCAACGAATTTTATGATGGGTATCTAAGGCATGGTCTGCCAACCCAGAGCGGCTGTACTGGTGAAAACGGATGTAGTCTAACATCAGGACTACATCCGTTTTCACCAGTACAGCCGCTCTGGGTTGGCAGACCATGCCTTAGATACCCATCATAAAATTCGTTGGAAGAAAACAAAAATAATCCATCGCAGCAAGTTTAAATATGAAAGATTATTCAAAGAATCTTCAGCAGCTCTAAAAAACGTTCCTAACCTCAACAAATTTGGGTGCATGAAACTGCCCCAAATTTGGGAGACTTTCATTATGAGAACTTCAGCCCAACTGCCAAGACTACCAAATTAGCCCGTAAGAGGTCACCATTAGGACTTTAGGAACAAAAGTAGTTTCTTACTTTCTTCCTCATTTGCTTTGTTAAGTTCCTTAGTGCACATACCATATCTTTATGTTCCCGAAGATGGCAGTGTGACATTGCCGAAATATAGAAGTGATTCATTAAAGTTATCTTTAATTAAAATACTTCATATGCGTTGTTAATTCCGTAAATTAATTACCAGTTATGTCTAACCAACGTATAAGTCTTACTACTAGAATTATTATACAGAGTAGAGAAATGGATGCTTTCCTATCTGAGTTTGAAAAAACCAGAGGCCTTTGAAATGTGGATGTTGCGAAGAATTATGATCATGGAAAGACAAAAAGACAAACAAAGAGGTACTAGAGATGGTAGGCGAAAACAGAAACCTGATAAAAGACATTAAAAAGAGAAAAGTCAGCTATTTCTGATATATTCTTAGACATAACTGCCTACAAAGAATACTTCCCAAAGGAACTGTTTGAGGGAAAGAGAAGGAGAGGAAGACAAAGACCAGTGGGTGAAAAATATAGAAGACTTTTCCTATCTCTCATATGAGGAATGCAGCAGAGAGGGTGCAGAATAGGACATGGTGGAGACATATAGTAGTTGATCTCCTGGAGGGGAAAAGACACCTGACAGGACAGGGCCTTCAAGACCTTTACACAGGTCTGTTAATTAATATTTGCCACAAGAGGGGACATTGTGTTGTGTTGTGTTGTTATTACTGCTGCCAAACATGAAAATAAGTCATTATTTTCATGTGTTAGTTAATAATAATATTAGGTTAACTCGTTCTAGTTTTTGTTTCATAGGGGTATGCAATTGATCAAGTTATTTAATTTGTAAGTCAGTGTATTTTTTTAAGTACAATATTGTCGGTATGGGGCCAGTGCATGGTAGAACAATGATGGCAAAGACATCATTGTTGGATGATTTGAATTTCCATGATTTTGTATAGTGCAGTGTGTATGAGATGCCTTAATCAAGGAAATTAAAGGATTTATGGAAGGAGAGTGAAACAGATGAACAAGTTTATATCAAGTGTTTCAACAGCGAGTGCCAGTGAGGTGGTAAGAATGAAGCAAATATTAGTAGAGCAGATGGTATCAACAATAAAATAAAAAACAATGATAAGAAAGATTCTGGTAATTGGACCACATGTTTATTAAGATAAATAACAATAAAAAAAACAAACCTGACAAGTTTCGTAAGTCGTTTGACTTACTTCTTCATGGGTCAAAGATAACTAAAAGTTTAAACACAAGAAATGAGAAATTGCTCAAAATAGTTCATTCTATGCGGTTGTGGCTGTCTAACTGTTTATTATATTAAATATCTGAATGCAGATTCAGTGCAGTGCTAAGTTTGAACAATGCTGGATGCTGTCACATTCTGGTGTTCATGTTCACATTGTCCAAGGTCTGACTTGGGTATATTTTTTATCAATGCTGACCAAACTTGGTGTAGAATTAGGCCCTGGTTTTTGTTGCATTGCGTTGGAATTCTAAGCATGTTTGCAGCTTCTTTAAATTTCCTTATGTAACAATTTTTTTCAATGTAAGATATGTTTGTTTTTTTGCCAGAGTACATTATTGCCGGTGGACGTTGTATGGTATGCTAGGCCTGATTTGTGTTCTCTTCTTTTTTGCACGTCTTTTTGGTGTTCATTCATACAAATTTCCCCTGATTTTACTGTCTGGCCTACGTAGCAGATGCCACAGGAACAATGAATTTTATAAACACCTGGTTTTTTAAAAGGATGATGTAGAGGTTTTGGGGGGATGTAGAAATCTTGAAATTTTTTCCAGCAGTAGAAAAGCAACTTTGATGTTATGTTTGTTTAGTAATTTGGCCATTTCTGTAACTTTCTTGATGTATGGAAGCACGTTTTTTTCGTGAAATCTTGCTTTTGTGAGATGCTTGGAGGTTACAGATAAAATGGCCAAATTACTAAACAAACATAACAAACATATTTAATTTAATTTAATGAACAGTTAGACATCCACAACTGCATAGAATGAACAGTTTTGAGTAATTTCTCATTTCTTGTGTTTAAACTTTTAGTTACCTTTGACCTCTGAAAATGCAAGTCAAATGACTTACGAAACTTGTCAGGTTTGTTATTTATTGTTATTTATCTTAATAAACACGTAGTCCAATTACCGGAATCTTTCTTATGAACTGCTAAACCACAGAAACCTATGCCTACAAAAAACAATAATGTCAGAATTAATATTAAACATGTGGTAGTGGAAATACAGGAGAACAAAATAGACATAAATAAGGAAATAATGCTCATTAATGTTATGTTTCACAGGACAAAGCACGAAATCAAAAAGTTGCAGAAGTGGCAAGAGATTTGCAGGGCTGAGAAGAGAAAGAAGAAGATGATCCTTTGTAAAAATTGAGATCCAATCAATAAACAGAAAAACATGGTAATAATAAAATTATGTATGGGGACTCGATGATCAGAGGAGTTCTTAACAAAAGTATAACAAAACCAGTTTCCCTGGTGCAAAAATTAATATTAGTTATGCCATCCGGATGCAAAAAAGTAAGACGAAAGAACTAACTGTATTGGTTGTCACTAATGATCTGAGAGGTGAGAGGTATTCTATGAGGAAGTATGGGAAGTAGTTACTGAATGAAGCTATAATGAAGACCGAGAAGGTAAAAATTGTAAGTCTCCTGCCATGCTATGACAGTGATAAATTGAGGAGGAAGGCGTTAATAGCAAATTAATCGATACAAACTCTACGCCATTCCTTCTGCACAGGTTGTGCAGAAGAATTGGTGTAGAGTTTGTGGACCCATGGCTTGTGTTTGATGGGAAGAAGGATTTGTATAAAGCTGATGGACTACATCCAAATGGTTTTGGTATTAGATTAGGTGTCTAGAGAAAGTTTTGTTCCTTGAGCATGCTGAAGTGCAAATTCAGAAAAACTTAAGCAATTAGTCTGGATGCAGGTGAATGCACCCATGAGGCAAGTGTGTGTGAAAATGACCAATAAGTGGAGAATCTAGTCTCTCAAGCCAAAATATTGAATAGGGAATTCAATATTTTCAATATTCAATTAAGGAAGTAAAAGGTGATTGGAGGACTAAAGAGATGCTACAGTTTCTATATAACTAATACCAGAAGTATTAGGAATGAGAGGAAATCGATTTTGGCATTTGTTAGTGCAACCTCACCAAAAGATATGTAACACATAAAATTGATAATAATGAGATTGATAGGACTTGTTTTTCAGATGGAAGACAATAACATAATCAAGAAGGTTTTACTTGTATGGCCAGAAAAACACAGAAGAAAGAATGGTTTTCAGTGACTGAGTTGGGTTGGGTTGGTGTTAGCCATGATGCCAGGAATCTGGGAATCCAGAACTGATGGGTTGCTGCATTGGACTGTGATAAGTGGAATAATCTCCTTGAGAAGACCAGGATTGAAAGACCTGGGTTAATGTCAAACATGATGATGATGAATGAAGTTCTTCATTTCCCCACTCCATTCACTATTCCTACCCTATATCCAAGCCCATGGTTTTCCAAGAAGTATGCCAAGGCAGGTGGGAAACAAAGTAACATATCAAAAGTGGAATGAGACAAAAACTCCAGTTTCCTTCTCTGCTTACACTAGAGTTGGAGAAATTGCAAAACAGCCATTAAGAATTTAACTTTGAAAGAGACAAATTATTATTATTATGTGACATCTCCAGGGAATCTAAAGGACTCATCGAGGGAGGGCACCTACTCTACAACTCTCTATCTCTGGCACTCAATTCACCAACTACAGTGAACCACAACTACCATTATCATCTACACTAATGCCATCTACTGCCCACCGCCACCACTGGTATTTTCACAGACAATCACAAACATCCATGCCCACAGCGGGATTTGAACCTGCAGTCTTTTGGCTGGAGAGTAAATATGAATGGAGAGAGTATCTCTTGTTCAAAATATTAGTTGTGCCTTATTGATCCTTACAAAGAGTCTTCAGTGTATCTTCAATCCATGTGTGCTCCCCAGCACTCTCTCTTTGAGATGTTCCATTTCTGCTTTATTCCTTTCCTGCAAGTGTATAAAAAAAAAGTTGTATAGACATCCTTGTAATCTCCCATGAATCTCATTGCAGTACTATAGTTCTGCTTTCAAACATATGAGGTGTGGCTATTAAATAACGAGATTGGTTAAAAAAATGTGGTTTATTATTACAATTGTACAATTTAGTTGTTATTCCCTTCAACATACTCCCCTCCTCTATCAACATACGAATTTTCCATTGTTGGAAGCAGTGCTGCGAGTCATCAGGTGTTATCTGCTTCAATAACGCTGCCGTTTTCTCCTTTACCTCATCCACTAACTGAAAATGGGTGCCCTTCAATGCGGATTTCAACTTTGGAAAAAGGTAAAAGTCACATGGAGCTAAGTCCGGCTGGAGTGTACGGTGAATGGTCCAACACTGGGGTCTTCTTATGAGCCAGATACTGCTTTACAGACAGTGCACTGTGTAGCAATGCTGATAATTTTTTTTTTTTATTGTTTTACATATATATAAAAAGATAATATAAAATATATAAAATCAGTCATTAAAGCTTTTTCATAATATTCTGAGTAAAAATGAATTCTGGAAAAAAAAAAAAAAAAAAAATATATATATATATATATATATTTTTTTTTTTTTTTTTTTTTTTTTTTCCAGAATTATATATATATATATATATATATATATATTTTTTTTTTTTTAAATTTTTTTTTTTTATTGATAGCATGGTAATGGTCGAATGGGTACCAGAGGGTCAGACAGTTAACCAACATTATTACCTTGAGGACAAACTGAGAGAATGAGTGAGGAAGAAGAGATCCGATCTGTGGAAAAACAATGCTTAGATTCTCCATCAGGACAACGTTCCAGCCCACAGTGCACTGTCTGTAAAGCAATATCTGGCTGATAAGAAGATCCCAGTGTTGCACCATCTACCTTACTCGCCGGACTTAGCTTCATGCGACGTTTACCTTTTTCCAAAGTTGAAATTCGTATTGAAGGGCGCCCATTTTCACTCATTGGATGAGGTAAAGGAGAAAACAGCAGTGCTACTGAAGTAGATAACATAACACCTGATTACAGCACTGCTTCGAACAATGGAAAATTCATATGCAACGGTGTATAGATAGAGGAGGGGAGTATGTTGAAGGGGGAATAACAATTAAGTTGTAAAATTGTAATGATAAACCACACTTTTGCAACCAGTCTCATTATTTAATAGCCACACCTCGTATGATCATGAAATGATGTTAACTGTGTTAGCAATGAGATAGCAGATTTCTTCTAACAAAAATTTCAGCATTTAAAATAACTAGCATCATCAAATTCCTGACATGTACCCTCAAGGGATGTACAGGATATGATAGTACCACATGAAAACTTACATCATTACTAACTTTCTATCTACAATTTTCCTCCAAATCAGGCTGTTACCTGTCAAGACTCCAACATTATCAGATCTTATATTTCTGTCTTCTAAGGCATTTTTTTCTGTATCCATCCACCTATATCTTGGTCTTCTTCTGGGTCTTTTTCCTGCCAACCTGGCAGAGAACACTCGTTTTGCTAATCTTTCCTCTTTTAAAATAACTGTAGTCTAAAAATGCTCTGTGCCTGTGTCTCAGAAACACCACATTAAGATTATAAAAGTCTTTCGTGATTTAACATTATATAGCGGATTTTTTTAAGAAAAATGGTTAGGCTATAAGCCTTTTATTAATAATTTGGATGTTTAAATTGTGCACTTTTTGCAAAACGTATTCTAGCGATAGCTGAGATTATATGTATGTTGAGTTCATAGAATACGAAAATCCTGATATTCCATTTTTTTGTTTTGTTTATTTATTTATTTTTCATTTAGAATCTTTTGGATGTTCAGAATGACCAACATGGTAGAAATAGTCTACTTGCAACTTACATTCAATATCAGTGTACATTGCCCCATGCAGATACCTCGTGGAGCGCTGGTGCAAGCGGACCATTATCTCTAGGCTGTGGAACTGGCTATGGAACACTAGGAAGACCAATTTCTATGCCTATTCAGGTAAGATATTAATGATATTTAAATTTCTAGTATTGTGATTTTAACCAGAATAAAGCAGATACAATATGTATATGCACGTGCGCACACACACACACCTGTTATCTGGAATCTAACACCCAGTAGCTGTAGGTTAAAAAATTAAAAAAAAATAAAAAAATGTGAAAATTATTTCTCTCTCTTTCTTGTTATAGAGCATTGAAATTCAATCATCTATGACTTTTCTGAGCTGAAAGTGTAATGTGCCACAGAGTTTAACTTGCATAGCTGAGAGATACTTGATAGATGCTTACTTTGTTTTTATAAATAAAGGCTACAGTAGGCACATTTAATATTATTAGTAACACATCAGAGAAACAAAATACATTTGTTCAGCATTTACTTTTAGATCTGATTTAAGTCTTACCAAAGAAGATAAAAACATGTGAGATTTAGGAAACAATCAAGGAAAATAAGGAGTGACTATAGTATTCAACACTAAATATGAAGATATTCTTTTTGTATGTGAAGGTTTCTGTGGTTTATCAGTTCATAGGAAAGATTCCGGTAATTGGACCACATGTTTATTATGATAAACATTTATTTTTATTGTTTATTTATCGTAATAAACATGTAGTCCAATTACCGAAATCTTTCTTATAATGAAGATATTCTTTTTGAATGGCAGGCAATATCAAGTAGAGTGGTGAGGACAAATATCAGAACGGGGAACTAGACATTGAGACTTATTTTTGCCTATGGTTCCAAAGAGGATTCAACTAAGGAAGAAGTGGAGGAATTTTTTGAGGCAATAGAGATGACACTGACACAATGAAGAAGGAATAGTTGATCCTTGTTGTAGATCTAAACAGCAGAATAAGAAATGATTACCAGACGTATAGAAATCTGGGAAAATTTGGAGAAAGAGCAAAACTAATAGCAATGGTCAGTGCTTGCTAGATTTCTCTTCAGAACATAGACTAGTAATTATTAACACCATTTTCAATCATAAAATTGTGCACAAATTCACATGGAGAGAAGATGAAAGAAATGAGGAAGGTCTCATTGACTTTGTTCTTTTGTTGTTGATAGCAATGTTTTCCCACTGGATCAGGACACAAGGTTATGCACAGAATTTGAAAGTGGAAGTGATCACTATTTGGTTTTTAGCAGGTTAAAATTGAATTTCATTATTATCATCATCATCATTATCCCAAGACCCCCCCCCCCCCCATGGAACTAAAGACTCATCTAGGAGGTTCTTTTGTCATACACACACACACAGCTCATCATACTGTGCCTTAAACATACTCAAATTCTCTGCAGACTCTCAGGCAAGGCATCATTTACAACTCTGCATGCAAATAACCTGCTTCTCACTCCCCTGCTCCCACCCTCCATACACAGCTTCCAAGGATGTCCTCTGGTTCTTTCCTGATCTCCAACCATTTTCTGTGAACCTCTCCAACATTGATCCTATAACAACCCCACTAACTTTTAGGTTTCTATCATATCATCCTCTTCCTCCTGTCTACTACACTCTATAAATTGCATCTTCTCAACCTTTCCTCATATTCAACAGGAGAAATCAGAAACTACTTTAGTCAGTCACCTCTGGATGCTTTCCAACATCTCATCGTCCTTTTGAAAACCAGGTGACCGAATCTGCACAGTAGACCATGTGTGGCCTAATCAAAGCCTTATACAATGGAACAAGAATTTCCTTACTTCTACAAGTCAGTGTCCTCACAATTTTGGCTATGCGTCCCCTAAATTTCAGATCCTTATCCACTATCACCATAAGATCTCCTCATTCCCATGCCCATGCATTCAATTTATTCAAGTCTTCATGTAAGGCCATAACATCTTCATGTAAGGCTAATCTTCATAGTTTGTCCCAACTTTGCATCATCTGCAAACAACTGAAAATATTCACCAATATCATTAACATACAGGTTAAACAGCAATAGCCCTAAAACAGACTCCGAAGAGTGACTTTCCTCTTCCAGGATATTGCTCCCCCCTCCCTCACACACAACTTGCTGATACCTATCAGATAGCCAGTCTCTGATCCCATGCACTAATCTAATATCCAACCCCATTCGCTCTAGTTTGACTATGACCTTATCATGCAGTAATCTATCAAAAGTCTTTGCAGAATCTAAGTATACTGTATCCCTCTCTTCTGTCCAATGAAGCCGTCACCTTATTGTAATATGCAGATTACTAAAACATAGCCTCCATTTAGCAAATGCATGCTGTCCATCAAAGATAATACCATTGTTGTCAACCCAATTCTGTTCCTAGTTCTCACCAACTTCTCCAATAACTTAATCACACCTGACACACAGATAGGCCTATAATTTGATGCTTGAGTTCTATTACCTCCCTTATGAAGTGGCACAATCTTGTCCTCCTTCCACTCCTTTGGAACTCGACCCAGTGCAAGACTCATATTAAAAAAATATGTCAAAGCAGATGCCAACTCCCTGGCACCTTCCTTCAGATATGTGGAAATATTATCAAGTCCCATTGCTTTAGTAACATCGAGTTAGCTCAATTTCCCCATACACCTCTTGCTCACTTACAGTCAGTCTCTCCTCCCCATCATTAACTTTTCCCCCTAACTCTCCATGATACCACATTCACAAGAATGAAAGACCTTTATGAACTGCTCATTAAGTATCTCCACTATATCTTCTGCAGCAGTTGTCCTTAAACCATTTTCTCCAATCAGTGTCATCCTTCCATGATCTTTTTTTTTTTTTTTTTTTTTTTTTTTTTTTTTTTTTTTTTTTGCTGTCTACATATAGTTTCATTTCGCTGCTGCTCATACTTTACTTTTGCTACCCTTATCCTTGTGGTGCTGCCTCTATAATGCCCTTTTTCTCTGTATCGCATGCTTAATCTCTTCCTTTATTCATTTCACACCTATCCTTATTTAACTTTCTGACCCTTGGAATACATTTAGACATTGCTTCTACTAGATAGTTCTTGAATATCCCTTAAACTGCATTGATCTCTTTTCCACCTAACTCCTCATTCCATGCTACACCTGCAAGCTGTCACCTGAGCTCCTCATAATCACCAGCCTTGTAGTTCCACAAACACCCTTTTCTCACAGAGATCCTCATACTGCTGGCAACCACCCAAGTAATCACTTCATGGTCACTCTCACCAACTGGAGGGTCATTTGACACCTCATTTATAATTACATCCTCTGATGAGATGATCAAATCCAAGACCCTCAATCCTGGTGTGCCCTCTGTTACATACTGTCTGTGGTAGTTGTTCCTCAAAAACTCAAGAATCTCATTTTTTTTTACTTCCAGTTGCTATCTCATCATCCCAGTCTATATTGCCATAATTAAAAATCGCCCATAATGATCACCTTTTTCTTATTTGCTTAGCTAATTTGATTATATCTTTCATAGTCACTACCATCTACATTACCAGATCTATAACACCATCCAACTAAGTATTTCATTCTATTCACCTCTGCCTCAAAACCACTGGCACTGTTTTCCCTCTTGGATCTCTACTTTTATGGACATAACTTTATATCAACAATAGCACTGCCCCTTCCTTTTTACCATTTCTGTCCTCACAAAATACATCATACCCTTAAATCTCCATTCCTGCCAGGATGTCATCCTCATCCACCCATGTCTCACTTATTCCAACAATTCTTGGGTGAACAGATTCAGTTAATGCAACCATTTCATTTGCCTTGTTTCTTACACTTCTAGCATTTGTATACAAACACAGCAACTCATTCCTAGATCTATAACTAGTTCCACTGATACCACTCATTCAATGTGATTTCTCCATGCTTAACTTGAGCCATTTCTTTTTCTCCTTATTTATCTTAAAACTTTCTTCAAATCCAACTGTTTTCCCTTGATCCCAGGTCATCCCCTACCCTTTTTCTCTACAAATGCATTCACATCTTCTTGGAGCATCTCTCTTTCTCATGGTGTGTTCCTCTGTCCATCCTGAGCCTCTCCTTCTTCCTGTCTGCCTTGCACACATGTTCTTTCATTCTCTATACTCATGCTACATTATGGGACTTAGGAAGTTAAAGAGGCAGTCATGGAAAAGAAGAAAGGATATCAAAAGTTCCTGGCAAGGAAGTCAATGTGTGATCTTAGAGAATTCAGAGAAAAATGTAAGAAAGCAAAGCAGTGTGTAAAACTAGCTAAAAAGCACGTTGAAAGTTTATTTTTCACTAGGTTAGACTGTAATAAATTTAGTTTAATCCTTTATCCCAGTGAGAGCAAACAAAGTTTGTGCCTGAAAATATCTTCAGGACTGAATATAGTGTTGTACTATCTTACCTGGGTAAGTAGTACAACACCAGGCAACTCATTGCAAAGGTGGAGCAAGCTACCAACACTCCTATCCCAGTATCTCCCATAATGCAAAACACATCTCCTTGTGGATATGTATACTGTTATGCATTAAGGGATTGGCCATTACCCCAGGCTAGTTTCGACCTTTATTGAGGTCTCTTCAGTGGGAGCCACGCCCAGAGTTGGAGATACCAGGCAGAAGCAGTAGCAAGGTCATCTTTACCTATAGGAGTTGCCAAAAGGTTTGCCACCTTTTTTTTTATTAAATTACTCTGGATTTAGAGAAAGATGTTGAAAGTTTATTTTTTACTAGGTTAGACTATAATAAATTTAGTTTAATCCTTTATCCCAGTGAGAGCAAACAAAGTTTGCACCTGAAAATATCTTCAGGACTGAATATAGTGTTGTACTATGTTACCTGGGTAAGTAGAACAACACCGGGCAACTCATTGCAAAGGTGGAGCATAGGTGAGCATATTATCTGAGATCATATGCTAAATAATAAATATGGAATTTTATATACCGACAGTTAATTATCATGGAAAGGAAGGAGTAGCAATAGTATTCAAAATCAAACATGAAATGAGCTTCATAATTAGAAGCCAATTTCTAGTAGAATTATGTGGGAAAACTTCAAAATGGAGAATTAGACTATGAAACATATTTGTGCCTATGGTTCCACAGCAGGTTCTTCTAAGGAAGAAGTGGAGGAGTTTTTTTGAAAATGGAAAATTAATCCCACATATATATAATTGTTTTTGAGAAAATTTGGAAAAAAGGGCAAAGCTAATAACAGATATTTTCTGTATTCTGTTCAGACTATGCACTAGTTATTGTTAACACCAGGTTCTAGTATAAAGATGTGTGCATGATATGCACAAAATTACATTGTAAGCCTGTGGAAGTGCTGTTTATGTCCATAAGAAGCTATTCTGCATTCAAATCTGGTTGCTGACTAAAGAAACTTTTTTTTAACCCTTTCTTCAATGATTCCTGAGTTAGTCAATCTTTGGCTTGAGGAAAAAGATACTTTCTTCCAGAAACTTGGGTTTTCATTCCATAAACTCAAAAAAAAATTGACCATTGCACACGCACGCGCACACACACACACACACACACACACACACACACACACACACACACACACACACAGATGTTTATAATTAGTGATAGTCTTAGGCCACCTATCTCTGATTGGCTACTGATGGAGAGACTGAACTGCTCTCTCAATTTCCAAAAGTTAGATATAGCTAAAATCTGCATTGATAGTAGTCTATGTCCAGAAGAGAAATCTAGAAGGCACTTACCATTAGCTTTGCTCTTTTCTCCAGATTTTACCAAAACATTTCCTATTCTGCTGTTTAGATCTCCAACAAGGATCAACTTTTCCTTTTTCATTGTGTCAGTGCCTTCTCTAATGCCTTGAAACATTTCTTAGTTGAATCCTTTTTGGGACCATAGGTACAAATAAGTCTCCGTGACTACCTCATTATTGCCTTTCAAATTGAATGGAATTTAAGAGAAAATTTCTTTACTTTGTCTTTTTTTTTTTTCTGCCTGCAGTTACTGTGAACATTAGAAAATTGACTGTGTAATAATTTAATTGTACACAGTTATGTTATTGTATTCTTAAATAAAATTAGATAATTAGTTAATGCAACACAATGACATATAAAATATGTCATTTTTACTAGAATAATTCCTTATCAGTGATTTCTGTGATCATTTTTGAAATATATTATTTTTCAAAATATCTGAATAATGAACTGATGTTTACATTTTCAGAGATCTTATTGTGGCCGTAGTAATAGTAATCCTGACATAATGATTTATGCAGATGCAGATGTTGAAGTGGGTAATTTAACAAGTAGAGGACTTGACAGAACTGCCAGTATGAGGACAACAGCAGTAGTTCAGGAAGGTACTATCTTTATGATTTCTAAGTCACATGCCAGGAAAATAGTGCATGAAGAATTAGCTTTACAGTGGGTAGTGTCAAGTGGTTCAGCACGAGAATTATCTCTTTCTAATGCCTGGTTCATTTTTGAACTAATAGTGAAAAGTATGAATGAACATTTGGCTTCAACTAATACACTTGATAGTCCAAGGAAAATGAGGTTTAGTGAGCAATTCACTGATGATATAACAACTTTGGTAAGTGCTTTTGATGACAGGATATTCTAATAGTAATTTTGAATTTTGATCATGAAATTTTGATTGAGAAATTTTGATCGTGCAGTGTGAAACTATTATGCTACTTACTGAAATTCTGAAAAAAACTTGAAAAAGATTCATGATTGTCTCTATAGCAGGATTTCTGGATTAGATTACCGTTAGCCCACCCACATAATACTAATGTATGACAGTTTGCAACAATTTTGCATTAAAAAAAACCTTCATGAAGCCATCTCTTATTAGTTTATGTTATTCTGAAATAACTTGAAAAAGTTTCAAGATTGGTCTCTAAAGCAGGATTTCTGGATTACCCTTAGCCCACCCACATAATACTAATGTACTGCAGAAATTATTCATAAATAATATCTTGTAAATTATGAATAATTACATAAATATGAAAACTTTATGAAGTTAAGTTTTAAATATTATTCATAAAATAAAAGTTAAAAAGGGGTGTTTTTTGTTTTGAGTACTCCAATCACTTGATTATAAGTTGTGATACTGATTCTTTTCAAAATGGATTAATGTAAATCCTCAGATCAAAAAACATCACTTTTTAACTTTTATTTTGTGATGCAAGAAGATGGCTTATGCAATAACTGTTAATCTTGTCAAAGTCTTATATTTCATATGTATTGTCAGTATTTATGTTGATATTTTTGTGAATGTTCTCTTACATGCAGTCATAAAATTGTGACTGTGTTTGTAATATAATAATTTGATTCTTAATCAAATTATTCTTACTCGGTTAAATGAGGGTACTGTTAACTGAAAGTACAATTATGAGGTTTTTTCCTAGGATTAAGTGATTTGAGGATTGTTGGATAATCACTACACACACAAACACACACATATATATATATATATATATATATATATGAGATGAAGCTGTTAAATAGGTATTTATCAGAACTACACAAATTAATATAATAGCTATTTCAGTATACTTTTAACACTGCATTTCACTTGACTTTGTTCCTTCAAAATAATCACTGATACTGACATTTTGATCTCTTTTTTTTTTTTTTTTCCAAATTCTGCATCACTTTCTTTTCTTTGTCCTATGAAGTATGTTCTTTTGAGACTGCATTCAATTGTAGAAAATTCCAAGTCCAAGAAATGTGATCATAAGCTTGAAATTCTGAAGTAACCTCTTGATTCAAATCCTCACACAAGTTTTTTTTTTTTTTAAATTAAATAAATACAAAACATTTTAATTTTAGATGTGTTTCTTTTGTATCATTATTATCACTCTATTGTATTTTAATTAAAATATCACTATTAATTTTGAGCTTATGGAGGTATTTTATTTTAAATGAGATAAATTCATTGTATTGTTTAATCAGTTCAATTCTAATTTAAATTGTATACTTGTATAAACTTAATATATAAAGTAAAAGGTAAGCAATAGAATGAAAGGGAACAAACAAACATGGAATTGAAACCAAGTCAGCATTTGAATTCAAATTTAAACTCTAGATGATTTTAAAAAATAAACTCTTTATTTTGCAAAGTCTAGTAATATCACTGAGTATCCATTTTTCTTATCCAACTCCATTGTCACTTGATTATAAAAAGTAAGCAAGTTACTAAGGAAAGACCAACCCTTCACAAAACCATGTTTTCCCTTATAGAGTATCATATTCCTATCTACTCAGTCCTGAATTTTGTCTTTCACTAATTTCTCCAGTACCTTAACTATTACTCCTAAGATTCTGATTGGTCTATGATTTGCTGCTTCTGTCTTGCAGCCTCCTTTATGTTATGGAACTATTTTGCCCTCTTTTCACTCCATTGGCACTTCCCAGTTTAAATTAAACAGCTTGGTCAGAGGAGCTGATAATTCCCTTGCACATTCTCATAATACACAGGCTGAAATGCCATCTAATCATATGGCTGTGTTCATATTGAGGTTCCGCAATATTTTAAGCACCTCCATTTCTTCAACCTTTTTTTCTCCTATCAGACAATGTCACCCATCTAGATGGTACATCCCTGCAAATGCTCACTCAGTAATTTGACTATTTGGTTTGAATCTTTTACCTCCCAACCATCAGCACCTGTTAAAGTCATTCATCCTTTCACTTGCCACATAACTAAAGAACTCTTTAGGGTTTCTTTTGCCCTCATTAGCTAGCATTCTCTAGTAATCAGGTTTAGCCTTCCTTACCAAGCACAATCGTTTCTTTGTGTGCAACTCCTGCCACGATATCTGGATGCAAAAAGGTAAGTCAAAGGAAATGATTGTCTTGGTTGGTACATATGATTTGAGAGGCAACAAGTATTCTATGAGGATGTCAAGAAGTTGTTAGAAGAGGCAAAACTGAAGAGCGAGAAAGTGAAGATTGTAAGTCTCCTAGCATGCTATGATAGAGGTGAACTGAGGAGGAGGGGATGATAGCCAAAGAGTAGTAATGTAGATTGTGCAAAAGGAATGATGTAGAATTTGTGGATCTGTGGTCTCTATTTGATGGAAAGAACGATTTGTACAGTGCTGATGGACTGCATCTAAATGGTTTTGGTGTTGTGTTTGGAGAGATCTTTGTTCACTGAGCATCCTGAAGTTCAAATTCAGGGAAACTTAAGCAGTTAGGTGGAAGCAAATGAGTTTGTATAAAGGCACCCATGCAGCGAGTGAGTATGAGAATAACCAAGTGTGGTATCTAGTATCTCAAGCAAAAATATTGAATGGGATAGTCAATTCAGAAAATAAAGATGGGTGAAGGACTAAATGGATGCTGCAGTTTCTGTATACTAATGCAAGAAGTATCAGGAACAAGAAGGAGGAGTTTTGGGCATTGGTTAATGCAACCTCACCAAAAATTATGGGTATTAGTTGAGACTTGGCTAAGAACAGATAATGTAGTTACTGGGATTGAATGTGAAGGGTTTAGTATTTTCAAGGAAGATAGAGAAGATAGGATGGGGAAGGAGTACTGCTGATGATAGCAGATGAATTGCAACAAAAAAGAATAGGAGACAGACTGGAGAGTGGCTATTCATTTCAAGCAATCTGGTATGAAATTAAGGCTAGTAAGACAAAATATACAATTAGTTGTTGCTATAGGCCAGAGAGTTCCACAGATTATTTGGAAGATGTTCATCGCCAAATTAGTATAATGAGGACAGGTCTAGTGATTATTATGGAGGGACTTCAACTATGGAGATATAAACTGGAAGGAAGAATGACCACATGGCAGGAAGGAAATAGAATTTATACTCCTGATAAGAGATAATTACTTAAGGCAGCATGAGATGGAGGAGACAAGGAATGGGAAAGTATTGGACCTAGTGATAGAATCAGAAGAGCTATCTATAAATAAGTTGACAACATTGTCTCCAATTGGTGAAAGTGACCATGTGGTCTTTTATTATTACATGACACCTCCAAACCCCTCCCTCGAGGAGTCCAAAGACTCCTTCAGGGAGGGAACCTACTCTACAGCTCTCCATATCTCATTCCACCAACAACAACGAACAGCAACCACCATCATCATCATCTACACCAATACTATTTACCACTCATGTTAGAGGTTTAATGGAATATAAACAGCACTGAGAAAGGATTAAAACAAAACTAATTTTAATACTTTCAATATTTCGTCTCTGTCACAGAGACATCTTTGGGGATTACAAATTCGGGTATTACAAAAACTTTTTGTAACAACACACACACAAATACAATACAAAGTGAAACTAAAGTTCTATCTAGGTGGTGCACCATCTATGTGCATTTGCAGGTGGCCTGGAATGTAAAGAGGGATCTCTAATAATTAAAGTTTCCCAAATTTTGGGAAGTTTAATGCAACTGTATTTGTTTAAATTAGGTTGATTCCTGAGTGCAGATGCAGATTCAAAGAATAATCTTTCTTTTTTGAATTTACTATGGTGGAGCATAGTAGTTTTTTTCCAGGAGATCCTGTGGGATGTATCTAAAACATGGTCTGCAAGGGCAGACTGACCATAATCGTGTTTGCAGATGTAAGAACTGTGTTCTTCTAACCGGATGGATGCTGACCTGCCTGTTTGTCCGAAGTAGGCAAGTTTACAGGAACAAGGTATTCTATATACACCAGGCACTGAAAGAGGATGGAGCTGGTCTTTAGTGGATCAGATAAGGGTAGCAAGTTTACGGTGGGGCTTAAAAGCTGTATGGAGGTTGTACATTTTTAATGATCTGGCTATTTTTTCTGAAGTACTTCTGAAGAGATGGTCGGGGAATGGGGAAGGATTTAACTATTTTTTTAATTCTGTAGTCATTAGGCATTGGAAAGGAAGGTATTGTGTATGTGTTTGAGTTCGGTTGAAAAGGCAGTTTTACTGGAACAAAGATTGTGGACCTATTGGTCAGAGTTTTAATAACGCCATATTGCTGGGAGGGGTGGTGGTGGGAGAGTTTGTGAATGTATCTGCCTGTATGAGTAGGTTTTCTATATACAGAGAAAGAAAGGTTACCATTAGGAAGGCGTGATAATAAGGTGTCTGGGAAGGGTAAATTATTGTTATTTTCCTTTTCCATCATAAACTGGATTCTTGGATGTAGACTATTGAGGTGACTGAGGAAGGAATCTAAAGTGTCTGGGCCATGAGGCCAAATAGAGAACACATCATCTACATATCTTAGCCAGATAGAAGGTTTTAAAGGGAAAGAGTCAATAGCTCGTTTTTCAAAGTTTTCCATGTAATAATTGGCAAGAGGGGTGAGAGGGGGGAACCCATGGCAGTTCCCTCTATCTGTTTGTAGATTTTGTTCTTCCAAGAGAAATAACCAGTTGATGGCAAAGGAAAAACATAGAGGGAACTGCCATGGGTTCCCCCCTCTTGCCAATTATTACATGGAAAATTTTGAAAAACGAAGCCATTGACTCCTCCCCTCTAAAACCTTTCTGTTCTCTATTTGGCCTCATGGCCCAGACACATTAGATTCCTTCCTCAGTCACCTCAGTAGTCTACATCCAAGAATCCAATTTACGATGGAAAAGGAAAATAACAATAGTTTACCCTTCCTAGACACCTTATTATCACGCCTTCCTAATGGTAACCTTTCTTTCTCTGTATATAGAAAACCTACTCATACAGGCAGATACATTCACAAACTCTCCCACCACCACCCCTCCCAGCAATATGGCATTATTAAAACTCTGACCAATAGGGTCCACAATCTTTGTTCCAGTAAAACTGCCCTTTCAACCGAACTCAAACACATACACAACACCTTCCTTTCCAATGCCTATAATGACTACAGAATTAAAAAAAATAGTTAAGTCCTTCCCCATTCCCTGACCATCTCTTCAGAAGTACTTCAGAAAAAATAGCCAGATCATTAAAAATGTACAACCTCCATACAGCTTTTAAGCCCCACTGTAAACTTGCTACCCTTATCTGCTCCACTAAAGACCAGCTCCATCCTCTTTCAGTGCCTGGTGTATATAGAATACCTTGTTCCTGTAAACTTGCCTACTTCGGACAAAAAGGCAGGTCAGCATCCATCCGGTTAGAAGAACACAGTTCTTACATCTGCAAACACGATTATGGTCAGTCTGGCCTTGCAGACCATGTTTTGGATACATCCCACAGGATCTCCTGAAAAAAACTACTATGCTCCACCATAGTAAATTCAAAAAAGAAAGACTATTCTTTGTATCTGCATCTGCACTCAGGAATTAACCTAATTTAAACAAATATGGTTGCATTAAACTTCCCAAAATTTGGGAAACTTTAATTATTAGAGATCCCTCTTTACATCCCAGGCCACCTGCAAATGTCCATAGAGGGTGCACCACCTAGATAGAACTTTAGTTTCACTTTGTATTGTATTTGTGTGTGTGTTGTTACAAAAAGTTTTTGTAATCCCCGAAGATGTCTCTGTGACAGAGACGAAATATTGGAAGTATTAAAATTAGTTTTGATTTAATCCTTTCTCAGTGCTGTTAATATTCCATTAAACCTCTAACATGAATTCTTCATAGCACTTATGCCTCAACACAACTATTTACCACCTACCACCACTAGTATTTTTGCAGACAATCACAAGCACTCATGACCATGACAGGATTTGTACCCACAGCGTTTTTGTCTGTAGAGCAGATACACTAACCACTCAGCCAACCAGGCCAGGACTTGACTTGGGAGATTGTAAAACATGAGGAATATTCTATCAAGAAGGGGTATTTGTAGAACCACAAAGCAGTTGATTATGACATGCTTAGGAAGAAGTCTGTACCATGGCATGAAACATTGCAGGATAAGGATGTTAATAGTGCATGGGATATAGTTATGGGTCACCTAGAGGAAGCAGTATTAAATTGTATACCTAGGTTAAGGAGGGTTAATCAGGTACTAGTTAGATGGATTAGTAATATCATTAAGCATGAGCTGCATAAGAAAAAAATGATGTGGAAGGTATATGAAGAGAAAGGTGACCTGGAAATTCATGAACAGTAAAAGGCTTAGGTCAGAATGGTGAACTGCATGGCAAGGAAAGTAAAATCAGCAGGTCAAAGGAAATCCTAAAGAGTTTTTTCATTATGTGAGAAGTAAGAGGAAGAATGACTATGGAAGATTACCCTTAATGAGTGATGATGGTCACGAGGAGACAGAAATAGTTGAGTTACTGAGTGACCACTTTGCAAGGGTATATCATCCTAGTGTAATAATATATGATTTTTATCTTTTTCTTTATTTTTTTATTGTATATACTTGATTCGAAATATATTCAATATTATTTCTTATCCTATCTTAACTTCTTAATTTCTTGTCAGTCGTAACTCCAAGTTGAAATCGTTGCCTGAGCTAGATTTCATCCCCCCCCCAAGGTCGTAACTATGCTACTTTCACATGCGTAGAGTATAGATTCAGGAATTGCCTCTGGCTGGAACCAATTCCTTTGTCTAACTAACTGACTTTCTCTTACACTGATCTTAAAAATTTATTTGTATAATGACTGTTCTATTAAAGATTGCGCATAGGAATTTTTTGTATTTCCTATACATGTAAGAGAAATGCTCAACGGAACATGGAATTATCTCTAAAATTCAGCTCTAAATCAAACAATCAATTTGAAACTTACTATTAGTCAGTCGTGGTTAACTTTAAGGACACACAGGTTCTATATTTTTATGAGAAGTGCATTGGTAAGTTGAAATCAGGCAAGTTATTAACAAACAAAACAATTCATTCATAATAAGACATGGTAATTACAACATAAAGGAAAAGGATTTCACACACATCAATTGTTATCTGGTTCTTATCAATTCTGCTAACAATGCAATGCACGTGTCTGGTTCTCAAATTAATTAAATCAGCACTTCTAGCCCATAGCTTAGAGACAAATTTATATGATCACATATATGTCAGACATGTGGTTAGTTTCACACACACTTCAAAATAAATTAACTCTGATCATTAACAGAATTATGCTTAACTAAGTTTCACATTCAATCTCTCCTTTCAACATTAACTCTTAACCATTAACTCTTAACATTAACAAATGCTCAGAACTCAGTAGATAACAATCTCACAATAATTTAGAAGTGCGTTTTCCTACTTCACAACTTTACATTATGCTAGCAACTATATAATCAACAATCCCTGCTCTAAGGTTCACAATCCATAACAGTTCTACATTAATCTTACTTGAAACCTGTCTCAGCCAGTTCAGCATTCAAGATCCTATAGATCACGAATATAATCTTGAATATATTCAAGATTATATTCGAATACATCAAGATGTCCCGAATGTATTTGGGACATCTTGAATAGGCTGACACCGCCGTTAAAAATCTCCTATCATCATCTTAATACTGCCAGCGGGATATCCTTCCCCCATCCTTGGAACGGCTGGACACAGGGACCACTTTGAAGCGGCACTGGAACAAGTCAGGAACAGAGAGCAAGAGCAGAGCACCTGTCTCCTTCTTATTCTACCTTGACAACCTTGGGACTTCTTCAGATCGAGTCCCCCGGATGTTCCGCCAGGGGGTCCTCCCCTGCGAAATTGCTGAGTCATGGCAGGGAAACCCCATAACTCGCTGACCTTCATGCCTGGCAATAGCCTAAGGTTTACATCTCTAATCCTGACTGGGCTATCTCTTTGTTTGTACAATATTGATGATCAAATGAATTAACAATTCATTCTAATATTTTACCAGATTACATAAAACACTAATGAAAAATTGTTAATTAAACTACAAGTATTTGGTATTGACTTTCTTACTCAAGTAAAATTGGTATATAAGGATTTTGTATAAAATTCTTCTATACAAGATTTTGCACTAGTGAGGTTACTGCTTTAACCTATGTGACAGTCACTAATGTGGGAACAGAGGTGGATGAATTGGAGATTCTTAGGATATTGCAGAATCTCAATATAAATACAGTTGTAGGATTAGATGGGATATTAGGTAGGGTTTTGTGAGAATGTGCAAGGGAACTGGCAATGCCTTTAACTGGGCTAGGATAAGTACAGTATGCATGCTAATATTCGATCTATCCCTATTGCCAAATTCTTATCCATGTTATGTAAAAGCTCTTCACCTGCATTGTCATGCACCTCTAACTCTTCACCAATGTAGTAGTAGCACTGTGTACCATTGTACATACTGATTCATATATCTTAGCAACGTGAGGACTCATTATCTTCTGATACTAAAGTACCATCTGCATTTACTAAAGTTATTCTTTCACATTCATTCTTTCTTTCTTTTACTTGCAGCATAACAATAAAATTCTTTTGGATTACCTTTAGCCTGCATAGCTGATTTCTTTTCATACTTCAATTTAGCTTTGTGCAGACTACGCATTCTTTTTCTGGCCTGTGCTTTATATATTTCATAATTCCTCCCACTCTTGTTCTTATAATATTCCTTCCACATCATCTTCTCATGGATTTCTTGCTTAATAAAATGGAAGTGAAATGGAAGTTGCACTTCCATTTCACTCCCATCCTATTTATTCTTTTAACTCTAGGAATACATACATATAGATACATTATAAAAGGAGCTGATATTAAACCTGATGTCTATATTAGAGATCTTAATCTTAGTTACTTTATACTTTGAGTAACTTCTGTGATAAATTTGGTATGAAAATCATCAATTAAAACACAAAGATAATGAAAATTGAAAACATCATCTGTATCCTGAATGGAGAAACAATAGGAAAATTAAAACATTTCAGCTATTTAGTCATGATTTTTTGTGAAGATGGCAAATTAAAGATTCAAATAGATAACAGAATTATCAAAGCTGGTATGGTAGGAAGTTGAATGAAGAAATTTATATGGAATAAAGAGAAATTAGTCAAAACACTAGTTAACTGTATAGAATACAGTGTTTTAATCATTTTTAACTTTTGGATCTTGAAACTGGATTAGTAATAAAGCACTTAATTAAAGACTGAAGACCACAGATATGAGAGTAAGATTAGGGCAGTGAACAGATGGCATAAATTTTAATATGATACTATTATATTAAAAGTGAGGATTAGAAAAGAGTTTGACATTGTTAGCATTCAGAAATGTGTTAGCCGAGCTAATCTCAGGTGTTACAATCACTTAATCACAAGGGAAAAAGTAGCGAAACAAGTGTTCTTTGCCAAAATGGTAGGAAAAGGACCCAGAGAAAGACCAAGATATAGGTGGATTGCTACAGCAAAAAGTGCCTTAGAAGAGAGAAATGCAAGATCATTCTGATAACATGTCTTGGAATCTTGACAGATAACAGAATAATTTGGAGGAAAATTGTTGATTGGAAGTTAGTAATAATGTAACTTTTGTTTATGTAATACAATGATAATATCCTTTACACCTCCTGAGGGTGCATATCAATAATTTGATGATGATGATGATAGTGATAGAATTATTACAACATGCATTAAAATGTATTTGGTATTACACTGATGTCCAAAAAACTAATTGCAATACATTTTTGTAAAAAGTTACAAATTTCCTAAGGATGTAGTTAAGGAATTAATGTAGTGCTTACAGAAACTTATGCAGAGAGGCATTTCAATATAGAAAATGTCCACCCGAACTGCAATGTAGCTTTCACAACCTCATCCCATGCTTAGCAACAAGTGATTCAGGAGTTCTTGAGACAAACTAGTTTACTCCTCCTTCAGAGCAAGAATAAGTTCCTTGTTTGTTTCCTGGAGGGGAAAGCATGCTGGCCACTCTATTTGATTAATATCCACGGTCTCCAGAAGTATCTCCACTGCTCGTGTACGATGTGGTATGCATTGCCATCCATAAAAATGAATTCTTTGCCTACAGCACCATGGAAGAGTCGAACATGATATTGTAGAACTTCATTGCAATATTGTTGACCAGTCATAGTCCCTTTTTCCAGCACTTGTATTTCGGTGTGTCCATCAAGCATAATGCCTCCCCACACCATGTCCAAAGCACCATTGTATCTATCCCTCTCAAGAACATTCTCACAATGGTAAGAAGTACCATTTCACGCCAGATCAAGTGTCATCTAGTCTTTGAGACATTACAATAATCTAAATTTGCAACTTTATTCCTTCACAAAAAGAGCTTCCTTCAAGCACAATTTGTGTAGCACAGCCTTTTGCCTTTTATCCTGTTGAGTGCTACTCTGTAACCCCTTTGCACACAGTTTGAAAATTACAATGTGTACCCACTTTACTGTACAGTGGTATCTCGCTAATCCAAACCTCTTTAGTTTGAACCCTCCACAGTAATCCAAACTGCGGTTTGAAAAAAAAAAAAAAAAAGAAAGTTTTATGTATTATTATTTTGTGTACTATTATTTTATTTAATAATTATTATTTTAGCTATTATTATTTATTTTATTATTATTACAGTACAGTATTTTTTTCATACTGTCTATTGTGCGGTTATACTGGAGACCTATTTTGATTTATCGTGTGTTCATGTTTGCTTTTTTATACTGTACAGTACGTACTGTATTGTCGGCATGAATCACCATTGTCATTAAAAACTGTAGCCTTCTAGAATTTACCAAGATAACTACGGTGATACAAAAAAAAGAGGAAATTCAAAACATGCATAATTTGGTTAAAAATATAAATCCAGATGTTGAAATTTCACAAATAGATGCTACGAAATGGATTACAGGTAGAACTGAAAGTGAATTTGAAATTAAATCAGATGCTGAAATTATAAATATGATGCTACAGAATGAATTAGAAGACGATGTTGAAGATAAAGAACTCGAAGAAAAAAAAAGAATAAAACGTGAAGAGGCAGTTAACAGTTTTAATGTGTGCATAGAATGGGCTAAGCAGAAGGATACGCCATTCCATAATATTTTATTGCTAATTGCTAATAAAAGCACTTTTTTGTGTGTGTTATCTTGTGAAACGTTTTTTTGTATTGTGTACAACAAAGTGATATTTTTAAGCAAATTAAGTTACATACTAAACCATGCAATTTTATTAAATCAGAATCCTCAACAATACAGGTATATACAAACTAAATTTTTTACTAAAATAAACTTGTGTGTTGTATTATTGTTTAAGTTTTACATTACAGTACAGTAGCTTTTTTTGGATTAGTTACTCCATTTATTTAAATTAAATTAATGTACCATTAGAATCTGATTATTTTTTGTCTTAAATGCTAGTTATTTTGGTCTCTCGGGGGGAAATTCGTTAATCCGAACTTTTCACTAATCCGAAAGAGCACAGTTTTTATCAGTTCGAATTAGCGAGATACCACTGTATTTCAATTACTGTATTTCAATCCATAGTTGGAGACAGTTATAAGGAATAATGTCCATTCTGTTTAGAAAGACTTAATAAAATTTTAGTTTGGGAGCATGTTGAGCATTCATGGGAAACTAGCATTTGTGAAGTTATTTTCTTTCTATACTCAATTATCTTAATCATGAATATACTTCATTTATAAACTTCTGTTTGCTTATGCAAATAAAATATGGATGGAAAGAAGAATAGAATTTTTCTTATCATGTATAATACCTCTTATTTTAACTGCTTTTTTAAAAAAAAAAACTCCAAAAGTCTTTTTTCTTTCTTTCTTTCTTTTTTTTTTTTTTTGAAAAATACTTTCTCTCTGTTACTATTGCACAAGTTAGGAAACTTAGAATTTGGGGAAAAAAATATTTAACTGTTTATTTTTTAAATGAAAATGATGAAAAATCACCATCTCTAACTTTATCTTGTTTTTTTAGGTTACAACAATGACATCTGATATAATTGGCCGATATAATCGAGAGGTTAAAGACATGAAATTCATTCAGAGTCTTAATACAAGCCTTGCTTTCTTTCTATATGACTTGTTATCTGTAATGGATAGAGGATATGTTTTTACTTTAATAAAAGTAAGTACTACCCTTATGAATATGATAATTTAATAGTTTACTGATGATAACTAAAGTAAGCAATTTTAATTGTATAGCTTATTTAAAAATGCAATTGTTGTCACTGGGTGTAAATAATGATGTCATGTATGGTCTTTATATTATTCTCCTTTACTGATAAAATTGAGGAGAGACACTTTTTATATATAATTTGATTGTTCTAGTGTGTGTATACTTTTTTCTTATTATTTTTTTATTCATCCCACACACATGAAATAGAAAAACTACAAGCACATCAGTGCCATATGTGAGGTACAGGTAAGGAGTGGAAAAGAAATGAAGTTCATTGATTTTTTTTTCTTGAAGAGCTGCAGGTTAGTGTTGGGAAAACTTCATGAGGAGAGCTGTTCCAGAGAACAGAGGTAGATGAAATAAAAGAAGAAGGGGAAAAGCCAGTTCATTGTGTGTACAATATTACTGAAAAGATGTTGGACAGCTGCTGCTCTTACTTTAATAGATCCAACAGATAGTGGAGGAATGGCCAGTTCAGAGGAGCAGTGACTATAGAAGTACCTGTAGAACAGACCAATAGAAACAAATGGCAAGATGATCCCAAGGAGGGATCACCTTGCCATCTTCTGAAGATCAACAAGAATTTTTAGTGAGGTTTTAGATGCACCGTTTGAAACGTGTGAGCAGTATTCTAATGACAGACAGATTTGGGATATGTATAGAACAAGTAGCTGGGAGTGGGTGAAAATAGTATCTTGAGTAGAACAGAATGCCTGTGTTTTTTAGATGCTGAGGAAACTATTGATGTGATGTGTTTATACTAGGAGAGGCTGTAACTCTTTTTAAATTATGAAAATATTAAAAATATTAATGAATTCTTTCTTTAAAGGTTATACAATCGTCAGCATTCATAGCAAAGAATTTATGGAGACACAACACGTTTAGAATAATTACTTTATTTAACATTAGGAAAGTAACATTTATGTATTGAGACATCAGGAAAAATACATATGTAAGATACAAGCTACATGACATGGCACTATACAAAATAATACAATGTAAATTAAAAATGTTTTATTTAACATTTTAAATGAAACATTTTTATTTAAAATGGTAAACGTTTTAAATAAAAAATGGTTAAATTTTTTATTTAAAAAAAAAAAAAATTTAAATAAAAAAAAATGGAACTACATTACACATTTCTTAAATACTCTCGTATTGAGATTTTCTTCTGTTTGGGCTTGTTCTGGTTGCTATGTGAATTGCAAATGGGTTCTCCACATTCTTGGAATGATTAATCCATCATTTTTGTTCGGATTTGGATAATGTTTCAGCATTTCACAAGCTTCTTTGAATTTTCTTTCGAACCAGATTTTAATGCAATGTAGAGACTTGGCACCTTTCCAGTCCATTCTGCAGCATGTTTGGAGTGCATGGTCTGATAGGCCTGTTTTACCATAGTGGAGGTATTTAACACGTTCGCTGCCAACTACGAGTATACTCGTAGTGGGTAAACCTGCTTCACAAGCCAGCTACGAGTATACTCGTATGACGCTTACCGCCAGGAACGAGATTATTGTTGTGACCTTGAAGAAGTGAAAATGCTTGGCTTGTGGGGCTAGCATCAAAACTGTGTATTCTCATAGACAGTATATGCTATTTACAAGCCAACTACGAGTATACTCGTATGACGCTTACCTCCGGTAACGAGATTATCATACTGACCTTGAAGAAGTGAAATTGCTCGGCGTAGGGGAACAGACCATGCCGAAGTAGCGTAGCAGCGAACGTGTTAATGTGTCGTTTGTGTTCATCTTTTCTGATTGAGGTGGTGCGTTCTGTTTCCTCTCTATAAGGTAGGTTACAGGTACAGGTAACCCTCGTATAATGCAGTACTTTTACTATGCAGTTTCGATATAACACAGTTTAGAAATTGTAGTGATCCTTTATTTTTTCATATATTTTTCACCGTGCAACTTAAAAAACAAATTTTATCTTCGTTAAATTTGTGTTTGCCCATGTCATGCATGTAGTTATAAGTAGCGGATTTGTATTAGGGGGAAATACCTTTTAGCATGCATATACATTAATTGTTTACCATATAAAGCATTTATTGTTGAAAATTGGCTTCGTTTTCTGCCAGGAAAGCACATTCAAAATCATAAGTGTGTTAATCTCAAGCTGAGTAATTTATTTTTATAGTAATGGCCACTAAAACTGCATTGAAAGGGAAAAAAACAACATTGAAGAGAAAATTCATCTCTCTCTCTCAAAAAAAATTAAAATCTTGGATCGGTTGAAAAATGCAGAAAAACCAGGAGTTGTTACAAGGACTCTGAATTTAAATGAATCAACAATTCGTACAATCAAACAAAATGAACATAAAACCTGAGAAAGTGTTATTGCTGGGTCAACGGTAAGTGCAAAGTGAGTTGCTCGTGTATGCGATATTATAATGGGATAAATGGAGAAAATCTCTAATGATTTGGATAGAAGATTGCACTCAAAAGAAAATTCCTTTGGATGGAAATCTTATTAAACAAAAAGCTCTATAAACATTTAAATAAACTTAATCAAGATTCTTCAAAAGAGAGCTCTCAGCATGGATTTTGTGCCAGTAAGGGTTGGTTCGAAAACTTTAAAAAGCGGTTTTCCTTGCATTATATTAAAACCTAGGGAAAATCAGCATCAGCAGACGTAGAAGAAGATTAATTCCTGGAGAATCTTTAAAAGTCATTGAAGAAGGTGGTAGTGCAGACCAGCTGTTCGATGTGGATGAATCCAGGTTATATTGGAAAAAAATGCCAAAACATACCATTTCGAAATATGAAAGATCAGCTCATTGCTTCAAAGTTTCCAAAGATAGAATTACTTTACTGTTTTGTAGTAATGCATCAGGTGATTACATAACAAACCAATGTTTATTAACCGATACTCAAATCCTCGTGCTATGAAAGGACTCAACAACAGTCCACCCTACCTGTTTATTGGCAGGCCAACAAAACGGCATGGGTTAGAGCTAGCATGTTTGAAAATTGGTTTTTCAATTGTTTTGTACCCGATATAGAAAGTTACACAAAGAAAAAGAATCCTTTCTTTTAGGCTTGCACGGTGATCCGAATGCATTTTTGGAAATTATGGAGACAACTACCGTGTTTGAATAAAAACTTTAGTTTAATATTACTAAAATTTTACAATTCGACGTTTTGACCTTTATGTCAAGGTCATCTTCTGGAGCGTACAAATATACACAAGAAACAAGCTATACTACAATCATACTGGTTCGTTAAAGACACTGACTAACCGCTACCAAAATTGTTGGCCTGACCTCTGGTGAAAAAAAAAAAAAAAAAAAAAAAAAAAATTATACATCAACGCTAGAGTCCTATTATTTGTGTTGTCTACTATATACATATATTAACATCATTCCAGCCAGTTGGAGTGGAATGGTTTCTAATACTAGTGGATTGGCTAGAGTCCTGACTTATGTTGAATCTTTCATATTAGGTTGGCTGAATGTGTGCCATCCAGATCCTTGGAATTTTCATACCATCTTTATTGTTGATATTTGGGTGGTTTATCAGGATTTCGCACTTTAAATTTTCTTTCGTACCATGTTTTTGTGCGGTGTAAGGAGCAGGTGCTTTTCCAGTTGATTTGGTGTAGGGTGTTAAGTGCATGGTCTGAGAGGTCTGCTTCACCATAATGGTTATATTTAATGTGTCTAATGTGTTCTTTCTTGCGTATAGGGATTGTCCGTCCTGTTTCACCAATGTACGGTAAGTTACAGGTGCAGCGGATGCAATAGACTCTAGGATGTGCTAATGGGAGGAGAGGATCCTTAGAGGAGCTGAATATGGTTTTAAGTTTAGTGGGTCGTTTAAAGGTGGCATTGAGGTTATAATGTTGTAGGATTCTGTTGATTTTTTCTGATAACCCTTTAATGTATGGGATGGCTATGGTTTTACTGTAATCTAGATTCGTTTTTGTTGTGGTTTTATAGAGTATTTTATTGACAGTATTTTTGTTATAGCGATTGTTTATGAATGTGTCACTAATGATTTTTAGTTCTTGTTTCAGGGCTTGCTGGTTAGAGCAAATAGTTGTGGCTCTGTTTTTAAGGGTGTTTATGACTCCATATTTTTGTGCTGGGTGGTGATATGAATTCGCATGTATATTGGCCCGTGTGTGTCGGTTTTCGGTAGACCGTGAAGGATAGACTGCCTGAAGGAAGACATGTAACTAGTGTGTCTAGGAACGGGAGCGAATTTTGGTTTTCGATTTCGATGGTAAATTGTATGCGTTCGTGTTGTTTGTTTAGGTGGCTGAGGAATGTGTTTAGCGTTTGTCGCCCGTGCGGCCAGATCGCGAACATGTTGTCAACGTATCTGAGCCAGATTGTCGGTCGAAGCGTGGCGGAATCAAGAGCCCTTTGCTCAAAGGTTTCCATGTAGAAGTTCGCGATTGGGGGGGGGATAATGGTGAGCCCATGGCTGTACCTTCCTTTTGTAGGTAGAATTTGTTTTGCCACACGAAGTAACCGGACTTTAGTACGTGGGCAAAGAGGGCCGTAATATCGGGCGGAAATTTGTTCTGTAGTAGGAGAATTGTGTCATTGATGGGGACATTAGTGAAAAGGCAGAAACGTCAAAACTGACTAATAAGTCGTGTTTGTCGAGTGTTATGTTTTTGATTTTGTTTATAAAGTGTTGTGTGTTTTTTATGTAGGAGGGGGAATGACCTACCAACTCTTTGAGTGTTGCCGCTAATTTCTTGGCTAGGTGGTAATTGGGACTGTCTATTCCTTCCACTATTGGTCGAAGGGGCACATTTTGTTTGTGTATTTTCGGAACTCCATATATTCTGGGGGGGGGGGGGCAGACGTAGTGGGGTTTGAGTTTTTTAACTGTGCCTGGTGGCCAAGAAGTGACGGATTTTAGTAGTTTTTCTGTTTTGTCCTTTATACTTTTTGTTGGGTTATAATTTACCATTTTATATGTGTTGTTATCGACTACTAATTGGTTCATTTGCAGTATGTATGTTGACCTGTCAAGGACAACAGTGGCACTGCCTTTATCAGCTTTCATTATTATTATGTTTTGTTTGGCTTTTAATGATTTAATTGCTGCTAATTCTGTTTTAGTCAGGTTGTTCTGTATGGTTTTCTTGGTATTTAGGACATTACTGGTTTCTAGTCGTATTTTGTCTGCTATGTTGTTAGGTAGGGATCTGATGCCTCTTTCAAAGTGGTAGATAAAATCCAATTTGTTTACCTTTTTAGGCGCTATTGCATAGTTCAGTCCTTTATTCAGCAGCGTGAGTTCGCCGTTGTTCAGGGTGTGGCTTGATAGGTTAATCACATGGTTCTTGCTTGTCGGTGGTTGGTCGCTCCTTGTCTCCCTTGTGGTAGCGGTTAGTCAGTGTCTTTAACGAACCAGTATGATTGTAGTATAGCTTGTTTCTTGTGTATATTTATACGCTCCAGAAGATGACCTTGACATAAAGGTCGAAACGTCGAATTGTAAAATTTTTGTAATATTAAACTAAAGTTTTTATTCAAACACGGTAGTTGTCTCCATAATTTCCAAAAATGCACAAAGAAAAAGAATTTGAACTTCAAAATTCTACTAATTTTAGATAACACTCTAGGCCACCCATCAAATTTAAGCCATCCGAATATTAAAGTAACTTTTTTTCCGCCTAATACTACTTCACTTATTCAACCACTCAACCAAGGAATGATATCAACATTTAAGTCATATTCAGTGAACATTTCAATTAATTTTGGAAAAAATGGAATGTAATCCAAACATCACACTGCCTCAAGTGTGGAAAGAGTTTTCAATATTGAATTGTGTGAAAATTATTTTTCTGTCCATTAAATAATTACAACCCTCTACACTGAATGCTTGCTGGAAAAAAAAAAAAAAATGGCCTGAAGCCATTCTGGAACAAAATTTCATGCCTCTAGTGGATACCGAGCTAAGTCATATAATAAACAATTCCCACATTTTTGGTGGAGAGGGCTTTTGCAATAGGGTTGAAAACAAAATCAGTAAATTAATTGATAGTGAAACATTTAAATGAGGAGGAATTGGTACAATTAATAGATGACGTCGAACCAAATTGCGGGGAAAGTTCTGCCGAAGATTCTGATTGCGATGAATCCTTTAAGGAATTCAGTTTCAAGACATTAGCAGAAGGATTGGACATAGCAAGAAAGTTAAGAAGTTATTTTATGGATAATGATCTCTCCATTAATGATTAGAGATAATGATTACTCTTGTCTTGTTCCAATGAACTTTGTCTAGTGATGGTGGCATGTTCTGTAAGTCCAGACTATTCAGGTTCATGGTATTGAATATAAGAATATAAGGCTCTTCTGATGAACTTCAACAGTTTCTCTCTAAGTTAAATGCACTTCATCCAAGGATCCAGTTCACCCTAGAAGTAGAATCAAATAAGCAGTTAGCCTTTTTAGATCTTTAGATATTTGTTTAGCTCCATATTATGAACAAAATAAAAAATTGCAGAATAGTGGTAAGCAAGGTCTTATTACTGACTTCTTGATAACTAAACCAGCCGAAGTATGCAATGAGAATTATACAAATGATGTTCAAAAGATTTCAAGTGATGACAACGTCCAGCCACTTGTAAATAAAGAACATCTACAAAATATTATTTCTGAAGACAGTAATGATGATTAAAATATGTGCTTTATTTTATTGTGCCTAAAACATTTATGCATTATGTGCAATGAAGTTTACGTACAATTTGGAATTTTTATAATTTTATACTATGTATTTGTTTCATAGTTTATATGTTTTCTTAACTTACTTGAATTAAACAAAAATTTTTTTTTGTTGAATATGTCATTGTTTATATAATTAAAAAAAAACGATTTTGGAACATACCCCTACTTTTTCTATGTGATCTAAGTCTCGCATAACGCAATTTATATAATGCTGCATTCCTAAAATGCGCGTTATACGAGAGTTACGTGTACATTGAATTTTGTAAACTCCTGGTTGAGCCAGGTATGGAAGAGGATCTTTGGAAGAGCTAAATAAAATTCTTAATTTTGTCGAGGGTTTGAAGGTAGTCTTAATGTTGTATTTAAGTAGTGTTCTATCTATTTTTTCTGAAATACAACTAATATAGAATATGCCTATGGCATTCTTGTAATATTTTTTTGTTTTTAGTTGCATTTTTATGGAGGATCTTGTGAACTGTTTTTTTATTATAGCCAATTTTTACAAATGTTTGGTTAATGATTTCAAATTCTTGGTTCAGCACTTGCTCATTGGAGCAAATTGTTAGGGCTCTGTGTTTGAGGGTGCCGATAACTCCTAGTTTTTGTGTTGGGTGGTGTATGAATTTTTATGTCTGTATTGGCCTGTGTGTGTAGGTTTTTGCAGCAGACTGTGAAGGAGAGACAACTCCTTCACAGTCTGCTGCAGTGAAGCTGCATGTGACAAGTGTGTCTAAAAAATGAAGAGAGTTGTTGTTTTCGATTTCTATGGTGAATTGGATATGTTTGTGTGTTTGTTCAGGTGGCTTAGGAATGTATTTAATATTTCGTAGCTGTGTGGCCAAATGGCAAAAATATCATCAACATATCTGAGACAGACTTTGGACTTTAGGCTGGCTGAATCTAGAGCTCGTTGCTTGAAGTCTTCCATGAAAAAGTTAGCTATTGGGGGGAAAGTGATGAGCCCATGACCATACCTTCTTTTTGTAGATAAAAGAAGGTGTGGCCGTGGGCCATCCAACACAAAAACTAGAAGTCATAAGCACCCTCAAACACTGAGCCCTAACAATTTGCTCCAATAAACAAGCTCTGAACCAAGAATTTAAAATCATTAACCAAACATTTAAAGAATAACTCACGTAAAATATTATTTATTAGTATAATTTTCACTTGTGTATCGCAGGCATCTTTGGTACATTTATAAATCTAATTAACACGTTCGCTGCCAACTACGAGTATACTCGTAGTTGGTAAACCAGCTGCACAAGCTAGCTATGAGTATACTCGTATGATGCTTACCACCGGCAACGAGATTACTGTACTGAACTTGAAGAAGTGAAAATGCTTGGCTTGTGGAGCTAGCATCAAAACTGTGTATTCTCATAGATAGTATATGCTCTGCAAAAGCCAACTACGAGTATACTCATATGACGCTAACCACCGGCAATGAGATTACCGTACTGACCTTGAAGAAGTGAAATTGCTTGGCGTACGGTAACAGAATATGCCGAAGTAGCGTGGCAACGAACGTGTTAAACAATAACTGACAATTCCAAAAGGCACCCTAAGTAGCTAATGCAAGATAACTAAAAATGTCAATAAATTTCCTAACTTAAAAAAAAAATATACACACACACACACACACACCAATAAAAAGTTAGGAAAGATTAGCTGATTTTTAAAGTACTATCTCCCATAAAGGGGAAGACGTAAACCATCGGATTGTTTAAGTTAGGAGAGTGAAGTAAAGTTTCACATGTTTCTTTATAAAGCCGTTCCATGAGGAACCAACTTTTGTGAAGGACTCTTGTCTTGTTCCAATGAACTTTGTCTAGGATGGTGACATGTTCTGCAAGTCCAGACTGTTCAGGTTCAAGGTATTGAATATAAGAATATCAGGCTCTTCTGATGAACTTCAACAGTTTCTCTCTAAGTTAAATGCACTTCATCCAAGGATCCAGTTCACCCTAGAAGTAGAATCAAATAAGCAGTTAGCCTTTTTAGATCTTTTAATTCTTCTCCAACCAAATGGTAACCTGCATTTCTCAGTCTATGGAAAGAAGACTCATACAGGCCATTATATTCATGCTGAATCTCATCACCATCCCAGTCAAAAGGCAGGAACTATTAAAACATTGGTTCATCGGGCCTCATTCCTTTTGTTCTTCAGACGATCTGTTACAAAAAGAACTGCAATATATTATTTCCTCCTTTTTATCTAATGGATATAAGAATTCCTTCATCAAAAGAGCTTTGAGTAGTTTAATATGTCTTCCTCTTCAAATACAGAAGAAATAACACGCATTCCTATCCCTTATGTGCAAGGCATTAGTGAACGTATAGCAAAAGTTTTAAAACCACTGAATATTTTTGTTGCCTTTTGACCTTTCAAAAAAATCTCCACCTTTCTCACTTCTTCGAAGGACAAGCTTCCACATCTTAGTTATCCAGGTGTCTACCAGATTCCTTGTTCTTGTGGATTATCTTATTTCGAACAAACAGGAAGATCTGCCTCTATTCGGCTAGAAGAACACCAGTCTTATATTCAATACCTTGAACCTGAACAGTCTGGACTTGCAGAACATACCATCATCACTAGTCATAGAGTTCATTGGAAGAAGACATGAGTCCTTCACAAAAGTCAGTTCCATGGAATGGCTTTATAAAGAAACATGTGAAACTTTACTTCACTCTCCTAACTTAAGCAGATCTGATGGTTTATGTCTATCCCCTTTATGGGAGATAGTACTTTATAAATCAGCTAATCTTTCATAACTTTTTATTGTATATATATATTTTAGTTAGGAAATTTATTAATCTTTTTAGTTATCTTACTTAGGTGGTGCCTTTTGGTATTGTCAGTTATTGTTTAATTAGCTTTATAAGTGTACTGAAGATACCTGCGATACACAGGCGAAAATTATACTAATAAATAATATTTTACGTGAGTTATTCTGTTATTATAATTTTGAATTCATATGTCTGCTCACAGTATTTCCTTATTAAAACATTTAAAAAGACCTGATAGCTTTCAATTATCCCCTTTATGGAAAATATTATTGTATCAATCTTACATAAATTTTTGATTATTATCTTATTATATTAATTTTTTTTTTTGTATTTTAATTTACGAGGGTGTGAAAAGTTATCGGCCTAATAATGAATTTATAATTTCAAAATTATTTTTATTTTTCAATATAATCTCCCTTAAGACTAATACATCTATTCCAGCGATGCTCCAGGGCTATTATCCCATCCCTGTAGTGGTTCTGAGTAAGATCTGCAAAATACCCCTCTATAGCTGCAATCACCTCTTGATTCAAAGAAAAATCTGACCAGTGAGGAAGAGTTTTAGTTTTGGGAAGAGACAGAAGTCAGAGGGAGCCAAATCTGGGGAATAGGGTGGATGCTCCAACAATTCATAGAGCAAATCCCTTAATTTTCCCATTACCAAAACACCTTTGTAGGCAGGTGCATTGTCCTGATGAAAGATGATTTTTTTCTTCTGCAAACTGGGTCTTTTCTGACAAATTATCAAAAACAAAGGAGAAGAGAGCCCATAAACTTTTATGAACTTCGAATGAATTTCTTCTGGCGCTAAACCTTCTTTTACAAAGAATTTTATAACTGCACGATACTCAATTTTATCCATTTCAAGGGATACATACAACACTTTTGCTTCAGACAGCTGTATAAAACAAACTACTTGATAGAATGCCTTGCAATTTCACATGGATGCTTATGACAGATGTACAACTTAGAAAAAAAAAATCTTGCATATAGTGTTATATCTATGGTCAAGGTCGAGAACTTTTCAGACCACCCTCGTACATCAACTCGGATAAAATCTTAACCTCCAGGAACTTAATATTTTACTTCCAAAACAGAAAAGTAGGCAGTGATACTGATTTATGAGTTTTAATTATTGCTTTTTTTTTTTTAATCAGGAATTTACTAATCATCTGCTGTCTTACTTATGCTGTAGTGGCACTTTTTAAAATTAATTAGTTTATTGCATTTTATTTAGTGTTCCATTGTTTATATATTGAATATGCCATTGTTACTTGGCAAAAAATTTCTGTCTAATAAATTTACTTTCGCATAAGTTTCGAGTTTCAGTCTTTTTAAAAATGTCTTTTTACAAATTATTTTATAAATATGACAGCTAACATTATTATCTGTCTAATATAACATTAGACGGATATGTCTAATGTTATGTCCGCAAGGAAATGTGTTTTGCTTTATGGGAGATACTGAGATACGAGTGTTGGTAGCTTGCTCCACCTTTGCAAGGAGTGCCCTGGTGTTGTGCCACCTTACCCCAGTCACGAAGATACTTTCAGGTGCAAACTTTGTTTGCTCACAATTGGATAAAGGATTAAACTAAATTTATTATACTCTAACAAAGTGAAAAATAAACTTTCAGCAATTTTTCAGTTGAAAAATTCTTCAGTTGTAGTAAGAAGAAAATTCCCAATGTCTAAAACTAAATGCATGATCTTTCTCTTTTGACATATTCCTATAAAACATTTTAGTTAGACTTTTCAAAATATTTTAGCAGCACTTCATATAAAATTTATAGCATTTTTAATATGTTCTCTAGAGATCATACAAGCATTTACATTGATATGTTTAAACATGTCATTATTTTTGACCATTTCAAAACTATCTGCAGTATTGTAATCATTTTTGGATTCATCAATTCTATTTTTATTTTTACAAAATGTATCAACAACTGCATCATCCTCACTTCATTCGTCATTATTACCATGATTTTTTTTTTTCACCAAAATTATTTGATTCTTGAATTGTGAGTCTATAATATTTCTGAATATCAGTTAACAGAAATTTTTCAGGTATCTGAACTAATCTTAAATTAAAAATTTTTTGTATCCTCTGAATGAACACTAATACTAAATTATCTTTTATTTTCAAATTTTGTCCACTAATCTAAATTAACACTAAAATAATGATCATGTACTACTTTAATTTTTGATCTTTTTTCTTTTAAAGAAGAAAATCCAAAATTAACTTTAAGATATCTGACTGTTTCTTTGGTGATGCATAATTCTGGCCTGAAATTGATTCATGTATAAAAAGACTATTGAAAATTATTCAAATTCAGATTCCATCTTTGTTGACCAATCCACAATCTCATTTAATTTTGTAGTTTTACTAAAGTTTCAAATGACTGATCAGCCTTAATTCTTTTTAAGTTACTTGTACGCTCTGTATTTTCCTCAGTGCTTCTTTTTGATATATACATACATTATTATTGCATTCTAGTTTTTGATCCCTTACAGGAAATCTGCTTTGAACAATAACAGTTTACTTCTGGTGGTTCAACCTTTTTACATTCTTAAATTGTTTCCAAATTTGAATTGATTATTTTCATTTTGAAGCTAAAGTGAAAATATCATCATCATCAAATTCCTGACATGTACCCTCAATGGGTGTACAGGATATGATAGTACTTCATCAAAAATTTACCTCATTACTAACTTCTTATCAACAATTTTCCTCCAAATCGGTCTGTTACTTGTCAACACTCCAACATCATTATCAGATCTTATATTTCTATCATCTAAGGCACTTTGTACCGTATCAATCCACCTATATCTTGGTCTTCCTCTGGGTCGTTTTCCTGCCAACCTGGCAGAGAACACTTATTTTGCTAATCTTTCCTTGCCCATTCTGTTCAAGACCATACCACCTGAGATTAGCTCTGCTAACACATGCCTGGATGCTGACAATGTCAAGTTCTTTCCTAATATCTTCATTTTTAATATGATATTGCCATTGATGCCATCTGTTCATGCCTCTAATCTTTCTCAGGACTCTCATATCTGTGGTCTCTAGTCTTTGGTCAAGTGTTTTACTTCTGACCCAGCTCTCAGATCCATAAGTTAAAACTGGTTTGAACACTGTCTTGTATACAGCTAATTTAGTGTTCTGACTAATTTCTCTCTTATTCTATATGAATTTATTCAATTGACTTCCCACCATACCAGCTTTGTTGATTCTGTTGTCTATTTGTATATTTAATTTACCATATTCACTAAAAATCGTGCCTAAGTAGCTGAAATGTTTTACTTGTTCCACCGGTTCTCCATTCACAACACAGTTGACATTTTCGATGATTCTGCCTATTTTCATTGTCTTTGTCTTTTCATTGCTGACCTTCATACCATATCTATTACAACAGTTATTCAATTTAGTCAGGGAATCTTGCAAACTTGTAGCAGATTTATTTAGAAGTATAAAATTGTCTGCATAAAGCAAAGAGTTGACATTAACATCATCAATTCTCATATCATGTTTAATACCACTTTCCTTCATAATGTGATCCATATAGATAATGAATAACAGAGGGGATAATGTACATCCTTGTCTCACACCAGATTTAACATTTAAATCATCTTCATTTACTTCCTCAAATTCTGACTGCTGCTGACTTGCAACTAAAATAAAGACAAGTATTGCATGATATATAATACCTCATTGACAACATATAACTGTAGTGTATTGAATAGCTTCTCTCTTGGCACCTTGTCGTATGCCTTTTCCAAATCGACAAAACTTAAATACAAATCATTGTTATATTCCCATGCTTTCTCAACTATTCGTTGTAAAGTGAAGATCTGATCCTGACACTCTATTTGGCCTGAATCCAGCTTGTTCTTCACCAAACTTTTCTTCCACAATTCTTCTCAACCGTTTCTCAAGTATACTGGCATAAATCTTGCCTGGAACACTCAGTAGGGAAATACCTCTGTAATTCTCACATTCAGTTTTATTTCCCTTTTTATATATCGATACTATTACAGCTCTACTCCAATCATCAGGAATTCGACCCTGTGTCCAGGCCTTCTGAACTATGCAGTGCAGCCACTGTAAGACTTTTATACCACCATACTTCAGCATTTCTGGTCGAATATCATCTACTCCTGCTGTCTTTCCACATTTAAGCCCTTGATGGCTTTTTATACTTCAAGTATGGATATATATTCCTGACTGTATGCCTGTTGAGTGTTTTTTACCACTGTGCTATCACTGCTTGTTTCATTTAGCAATTTTTTGAAGTAATTACTCCATACTTCAAGGATATCTTTTTCTCCCGTTTTCATGTCACCTTTGTCATCTCTAATTCCTTTTACAGCACTCTTTCCTCCATTTCTAAGCTTCTTCAACAACCTCCAGAATATCGTACCACCTTCTTGATATATATTTTCTATGTTCTTGCCAACGTCCTCCCGTGACTTTTGTTTAACTAGTTTTACACAGTGATTAGCTTTCTTACATTTCTCTCTGTATTCTCTAAGAGCACAAGCTGACTTATTTGACAGAAACTTTTGATATGCTTTCTTCTTTTCCTTCACTGCCTCTTTAACTTCCTGTGTCCACCAGGGAGTTCTGATTTTTTTATCCTTGCAGACAACTTCACCACATGCCTCTCTAGCTGAATCAATCAGGGTTTTCTTCAAGGCTTGCCACTGAATCTCCAAGGTTTGGTTCCTGTTCTCAAACTCTTTCATTTTTTCAATAATCTTTGTGTATTTAGTCTACAGTTCACATCTGAGAGATGCTCAACTTTTATTCGCTTTGAAAATTTCTTTCATGTTCTCCTTTTAAATATGAAATTCAATTTTATCCTGCTCAAGACTAAATAGTGATCACTTCCAATTTCAAATCCTCTGTACACTCTAGTCTCCTGCACCAGGGAGAAAACATCACTATCAACAATAACATTGTAAATGAGGCTTTTCTTATTCCTTTCCTCTTCTCTCCATGTGAATTTGTGCACATTTTTATGTTGGAACATGGTGTTAGTAATAACCAGTCCATGTCCTAAAAAGAAATCTCACAGGTATTTGCCATTATTATTAGCTTTGCTCTTTTCTCCATATTTTCCCCAAATATATTTGTATGTCTGACAATCACTTGCTACTCTGCTATTTAGATCCCCAACAAGGACCATTTTCCATTTTCATTGTGTCAGTAGCTTTCTCTAGAGCCTCAAAAAATTACTCCACTTCTACCTTAATAGAGCCTTCTGTGGGACCATAGGCACAAATATGTCTCGTTGTCCATTTCCTCATTCCGATATTTGCCCACATCACTCTACTTGACACTGTCTGCCATTCAAGAAGATTAGCCTCGTATTTTGCATTGAATACTATGGCTACTCCTTCTTTTCCTTGATTGTTATTGCCTGAATATAATATTTTGTGTTTATTGCTCAGAAAGATCTCACCAGTTTTTGTCTTTTTTGTTTCAATCACCCCTATTATGTCGATCTGGTACTTATCTAATTCCTCAGCTAGCTCCATTTCTTTGCCATTCAGGATTCTTATGTTGATAATACCAATCTTTAACTCTGGTGATGTTGAGTTGGAGTGTGCTTTCGGAAGTGAAAATATTAAAATCAAATTCTTTTAGTTCTGTCTGACTTTTGGACATTCAGGGAAACATATTTCCACCCATACGCAATCAAAGATAGCTGGCCTGAAACTATCAGTGATTTAAAATAGTATCTGGTGAAGAGAGTAAGACAAACAACTGCTTCCACCTCATGGTCACCCAAACACAGTGTACTATTTTCAGAAATAGCATAGGTTCTACAGTCAGTTTGCTTGAGTTATAGAAGTAAAAATCCTACTTGCCCATGCTAGAGATTGATTAACTCAGGGAACTATTCAAAGAAAATATTAGAAAAAGTTCCTCTAGTTGTAGGCTAGAATGGAACATCGATTGCTTTTTCTTTAGCTGTTTAGTATTATGGATGCAAATCCTATTTCCATAGGCCCTGAATATTAAAATTATAAAATAATTTTATCTTAACAGTAAGTTATCAGATGTGATCCAAATTTAAAACTAAAAATGAAAATAATAACTTCATTGTACATTACAGCATAAAAGTCCATTGGTTATTTGTAGTGATGTTTTGTTTTCATTGAAATAGCAAACTTCCTGATAAGAGCAGATAATTCTGTGAATGAACTGACTAGATGTAGCTAAGTGCAATTAAAATGTTTATTACATGTAACCATTTTGTTGTGCTTGAAGTATATTCATCTAACGATATTGTTGTATTATATTTAAAATAAACATAAATCGATCCATGAAATAATGAATAATATTATATCTATTGCAGTCCTTAAAAAGTTTCATAAATCTGTCATAAAATTTTACTTGTTATCTATAATCTATATGGTTCAGTACTGATTTCACTAAAATTTAAAAATTATAATAAATTCAACACTTTTCGATTTCATATTTCTAAATTTAAATTTAGGAAATGTTTTGTGTCACAAGTTGTTTTTCCTGGGACTACATACAAGAGAGATTCAGAAATAACTCCCATCTTTGTTGTTTTTGGAGAGTAGCAACTTTTTTCCAAGATTCCACCAAGATCTGGCTTCCAAAAACAACATTCAACACTAGATCATTTAATCTGACTGGAAGCATCTGCTAGAGATGCTGTTTTAAAATGTATATAGTATTGGTTTGGTTTCATGTGGAATGCATATGACAGTTTGGATGTTTGGCATATCAAAACACCTAAATAACCATGGTCTTGGAAGGAACTTCCCTCTCTTTATTTAAAAAAAAATATATATATATATATATATTTAACTGAAATCTTCAAAATCATAGTGGGATTAGCACTCTCTCGACCCTTTCTCCGAGAGAATTTTGCTGTCAAAAGTTTATTAAATTTTGTTACATTTTTTTAAAATTTGCTATCAAAATTAACTTGATCAACTATCTATAAGAAATTCCCTGAGTGCTGAGTGTACATGAATTTACCTACCCTTTTGTCATTCTTGCAGTAAAAAATTCCTAGAAAAATAGTTGCAGCAAGCCATTGACCATGTTTCAAACTAGCACTTGCAAATGGGTTCAGATTTTCACCACAGAAAACTGTTTGCATACATTTTTGTTGCAAACATGATCTTCATGCTGACCCAGAATTAAACTATGAGAAAACATAATTCCAGTTATGACAGAATTAAAGTTATTTGGATTCATATTCCAAAAAAAAAAAAAAATACTGTCATTTCTAACTCATAGACATCAGTTGTGAGATAAGTGTCAGAGAATAGCAAATATCTTTGTATCATTGCTTCCACCTCCTGAGGTACTGACAGATGTTCTTTGTTCCTTTTATATTAAATTAAAGAAACCAAGAAATTATATTCTTGGTTTAATCTTTTATCCAAGTGTAAGCAAACAAAGTTTGTGCCTGAAGTACTTTCAGGGCTGGGGCAACTCATATGTAGAAGCTGATGACTTCCCATCACTTGCCTTGGTATCTCATAATGCAAAGCACATATCCTTGCAGACATGTATAATTATTATTATTTCGGGCGATTCCAGGAGTCCTTAGACTCATCGAGGGCATATAATGCTATGCATTATTGGAAGGGTCACTACCTAGACCAGTTTTGACCTTTATTGAGGTCTCATCAGTGGGAGCCAGACCCACAGGTGGAAGAACTAAGGTTGAAGTAATGCAGAACTCATAATTTCATGTACGAGTAGCCAAAAAATCTCACAGCTTATTAATATAAATACTCTGACCCTTCCCATAATGCATAGCATTATACATGTCTGCAAGGATATGTACTTTGCATTATGGGATACTAAGGCAAATGATGTTAAGTCATCAACTTCTATATGCGAGTTGCCCCAGTCTTGAAAATACTCCAGGTGCAAACTTTGTTTGCTTACACTTGAATAAAGGATTAAACCAAGTGGAAAAACTTCCAACAATTTATATTAAATGCTTATCACATTAGGACTTGATTACAAATCTCAAGTCTATGTTTTGCCAGAGCGATAGTACACTGTTGTTTGGATTTTGGATCCTATTCACCATCAGGCAAATCAGAACTGCAACTGGAACATTTTGAAACTTATTTCTGTGCTTTATGTCAAATTTTCTTTCTCACTTGTGCCAACAAAATAAAATTTCCTCCAGACCATTCTTCATGGCCAATTATTAATTTTATTTATTTATTGACCATGGTGGGAAAATTTGTTCAATATATGTCAAGCTGTCATACCTACCTTTGGTTTGTATGACAGCCTGACAAATATTTGGTGAATAAAACCATTACTTTAACCTCTAGATATCATAGTATATGATACTGTATAGATGCCATTAAGTACACTACTATCATGTAGTATCTCCTTGATTCTATTGCATATCTTCTGTTTATTGTGTATCTTCTGCTTGTTTCAGTTAGTTAAACATTTTGCTCTTACCTCTCTTTCAAGCACACAGCAGAATACTCTGATTTTCTGCTGATCTGTACAACTGGTTCAAAATCAAAGTTAAACATATTATGATGTCTTCCCAGACAGCATACTCAGATATGAGATGTGTCAATTCTACTGGTAAGCTGCATGCCAGAGAGCTTGCATTGTATTTTATAAAGATAAAATGCTAAAGGTGCTTCTCTCTCTTTCTCTACGGGCACTAAGTAGTAGGTATACACCAACAACATCCATTACTCTCTCTTAGATTAACATTTGTTCTATCAAATAAGCAGGCTTCTAATCAATGTAATAAAAACCTAGGTTTCATCTTAAATCAGGTATGGACAGCATATGTAAAAGACCTACATATTAACAAATTAGGCTACTACATGGGCCATACATCTGACATCTCTGTCTCTCTCTCTCTCTCTCTGTGAATACTTTTTTTTTTCTTTCTATTTCGTTTTAATCTCAAGAACTACTTGAAAATGTTGTATGAAATATTGTTAAATCATAATTTCTTACCAAAAAAGTTACACAAGTGCTTTTCAGGCACAAAAGCATGGATAATTGAATTCCTTGCAGTATGATGTTAATAAATTTTCAACTTTTGTTACAAGTATTCATATTCAGATTGTTTTATTTTCAGACTTACTGCAAGCAAATGTCTGCCAAAATTACCTCATTGCCTGATGCAACTCATTTGACATTACTGAAGTCAGATTTCTTGAGAATCATCTGTAGTCATGAACACTTTGTCAGTTTGAATTTGCCATTTGGAACTCCTGTATCACCATCTCCACCTACATCTCCATGTCCTAGTGTAACTTCAACGTCATCACAGAGTTCATTAGTATCAACAGGAACCCTAACCGAAAAAGGAAATTTTACACAGCTCTCTTTAGAGTTTAGACAACAACATTTCCTTGTTGGTTTAGTGCTATCTGATTTAGCCACTGCTCTAGAAATCAAGTAAGCAAAACTATGTTTTCCTTAAATTAGTATATGTAGAAACTCCTTCATTTAAGAGTGCATTATTTTGCTTCAATACAGAATTGTATGCATCATTATTTGTGAAAATGTTTTATATTTATATGAAAATTTTCTCATTTCTCTGTTTCCAAGATAAATTGAATAACCTTAAGATCAAGGCAATATACAATTTGTATGTGTTGCTGTCTGCAAAATCACTTTAATTGGAAAACTAAAACTTGTTTTTGATAACTCACTTCAGTTTTATATCAGTGAGAAACAATATCTTCCTTTATACCATTCACACAATATTATGAACTATAGATATTATAATATAAAATATATGTGATGTACACTAGTTTCCAAAAATTAAGAAACAAAGAGAAAATCAATGTAACATAAACTGTATGATGAATTTTATTCAAGTCACTGAAAAGTAGTAGTAATATGTGTGATTTGAAAGAAACACCCACAATAATTGTAAATAATAGTTTAATTCAGTAACAATGGGTGCATGAAGACGATGTTCAAAGACAGGAGATCAAAATCAGATTGTCAGATTGTTTCAATAAGGAATGTAGTCACCCTTCACAGCAATATATTGCTCACAATGATGTTTTATACTGTTTATAATGGCATGCAGGAGCTCACTTGGTGATAACAACCATTGCTCCTGCAAAACTCCTAAATCTCTCGAGGTTTTGGAGTGTGTGTGTGGGGGGGGGGTTGAGACCAGCAATATGTGATCATCCAAGGCATGCTCAATAGGATTAAGGTTTAGGGACCTGGCTGGGCTGTCCAGTCCGTATATGTACAGTAGTCTCTTCTTGAAAATATTGGTCACAAGCGTTGCTCATTGAGGACAAGCATTATTGTCTTGTAGGGTAAATGCTCTCCCTATTGCATCTGTACAGTTGAATGTAGGGATCCAGGACCTCCTCTCTATAAGTTGCAGCATTCATGGTTCTGCTAGAAAGCACATACAGGTCAGTGCATCCACCCAGTGAAATGCTTCCCCCATACCAGCATACTACGTCCACCATAAGTGTCTCTTTCATGGATATTAGATGGATGATAGCATAATTCCTGGTTCTCTCCAGATCAGAATATGCCTGGTAGAGCTTTGTAAACAAAATTGGAACTCATCGATACCGACCTTCATTGGTCTTCAGTCCGGTTGATGTGGAACCTGGCCCATTTCAAACATTCTAATGGGTGGGGATAGGGCATACAGACCATCATCAGAAAACCTTTTGTACATAGTAGATAACACAAGGTCAGATTGTAGCTGATCGGGTTAACATTCCTGTTTCATCCAACAGATAATCGAAGATATGTACGTTCATTGTGGTTTTAGCCCCTGGCCTTCCTTCAGTGTATCTCTGGAATACTGTTTACAACTGCTGGAATTGGTCACACAGTCTGGAACAACTCATATGTAACCATCTGCCTATGTTGGCTTGCCACCTGAAGTCATTAGTTAAATGACATCTTGCAGCCATATTCAAGAATCGTAGTATCACAAAATGCCTTGTTATTACTCCAGATATAAAATGGAAAACCACTCCAAAATGCTTGTTTTAAAGCCGTGGCTTATTATACTGCTGACAGCACTCCTCATTTGTATACAATAAGCAGACTCAGTGTCACTTTTTACATAATGTACCTAACTTTAACATGTGTTTCTCCCCCTCCCTCCTCCTCCTCAAATTATCACAATATTTTTATTCATTTCTTAATTTATAGAAACCATTATATATTATAAATATCACAATATATAATATATTGTAGATATTCTCACATTGATCAAAATGCTATCAGCTTCCTTTTTTAGGCATTTGCTATTACTGTGGAAGTAAGGTTTTTTGAGATGGTTTCTCAGTTTTTATCATGAAGACTTTGTTGAAGACATGTGTAATATATGCATGAGAGAAAGAATTTAGGCTATAATTTCAAAAATAATTACTTGATTTATTTGATAACACTTCATTTTTGTCAAATTTCATTGTTTGCTTTCATGTATGCTAAGCACTACTCTAGTTATTAATAATGTATAATTATTAATGCAGATTGCTACTACTGCTTCCTTTGCCAAAATATACTTACGAGTGAGAACATTATGACCACCCTATTTCCATCAAACTAGAATGCACGGTTGGCCAGAAACCTGTCATTATTGTACTATGGCGATTGTTCTCATGGACATCACCGGGTCCTCTCATTCCCATTGAACACACTGTAATTGTTAATCTTACCTGGGAATTGTTTTTAACCAGGTATTGCCCTACATAGTGACAATGTGATCTAGTTGATTTAGACTCTTCCAGCAAGGCAATACCCATTTTCACAAGACTTATATTTTTCAAGAATAGTTCAAAGATCATATCCAAGTATTCTGTGTGGTTCCCTAGCAGCCTAATTCTCTTTGTTTGAATCATTTAAACATTGAACATTTGTGGGATCACATAGAAAGTAGCATCTGCTCATTTATGCTAGTGCTTCACTCAGTTTGATGACTTCTGGGATGTAATTCTGTTTAGTCAGTACAGAATACTTCAGGATTCCTTTCTGTAGTCTAGTGAAGTTAAAGCCAAGATGGGTGGAAATAGTTATCTTGGACAGAACACGCTACTAGGTAGATGGTCATAATAATTTGGCTCATGAGTGTATTATAAAACAATACAGAGAATTCAGTTCTGGTATTAGTTGTGCATCTTGATAGTCACCAGAATCAGTTTTCAGATATGTACACCACACCGTCAACTGGCGTACTGGATATTTTACAATACTACATGATTATTGTTCTTGTTATGTGCTCTAAAACTTGAGCTAGTATACCATCTAATCCCATAACTGTATTCACATCAAGGTTCTGCAATATGCTATGCACCTCCATTTCATTTACCTCAGTTCCCATATAATAGGTTAAGACCATATGATCACTCTCACCAATTGGTGGCAAAGTCGGTTCCATCAGCAGGAAAGGTCATGGCATCGGTGTTTTGGGATGCTAACAGCATTTTGTTTATTAATTAAATAATCTGGGTAGTGGCCCTTCCCTTAATGCATAACATTATACATATCCATAAGGAGATGTGTTTTGCATCATGGAAGATACTGAGATAGGAGTGATGTTAGCTTGCTCCACCTTTGCTGCGAGTTGCTTGGTGTTGTACTACCTTACCCCAGTCGAGTCCTGAAGATATTTTCAGGCGCAAACTTTGTTTGCTCACACTTGGATAAAGGATTAAACTAAATTTATTATAGTCTAACCAAGTGAAAAATAAACTTTCAACATCTTTCTCTAAATCCAGAGTAATTTAATAAAAAGGTGGCACACCTTTTGGCAACTCCTATAGGTAAAGATGACCTGCCATTGCTTCTGCCTGGTATCTCCACCTCTGGGCCTGGCTCCCACTGAAGAGACCTCAATAAAGGTCGAAACTAGTCTGGATAGTGGCCCTTCCCTTAATGCATAACATTATACATATCCGTAAGGAGATGTGTTTTGCATTACAGGAGATACAGAGATAGGAGTGATGTTAGCTTGCTCCACCTTTGCTGCGAGTTTCCTGGTGCTGTACTACCTTACCTGAAGATATTTTCAGGTGCAAACTTTGTGTGCTCACACTTGGATAAAAGATTAAACTAAATTTATTATTTTGGTTATAGTCACTCTCAAACCTCTAATGTATATTCTATTGCATACGGTTGCAGGTAATTATTCCTTAATAACTGCATAAATTTCATTTCCTTCCTACCATGTGCCCTCTCCTCATCCTGCCAGTCTATGAAATCCCTCATAATAATCACTTACCCTTCACTCATTGAACTTATTTGCTGATGCATACTATCTCTATAATCTTTTCCAACCCCTGGTCTATAGCAGCATCCAACTGTATATTTTGTTCTGCTTGTCTCTTTCCCATACTAGATATCTTCAGATGTGCTATTTTCACTGGCCTGCAGTTGAATTTCTGCTTTCTTTGGTTGCAGTTAATTGGTTATCATTAATAACACTCCTCCCCCATTCTTTTTTCTCTATCCTTCCTGAACACACTGTACCCTTCACAAATTTATCACATGAACTGTATCATCTTCTGTTAGCCATATCTCACTAATGCCAATAAGCTTTTACCAGGATAAACTAACCAGTGCCAAAAACTCTTCACCCTTGTTCTGAATGCTCCTGGCATTAGTGTACACACAATGCAAACGCCTTAGGCCCACCACTATCCTGACATTTTATACTAACTATCCCAATTTGGTTTATTATTAGTGGTACTAACTTAGGCATTTTATATGCATTCTTACAAGGGGGTTACAAATTATAAGGTGCAATCCAGAAGATTTTCAAGTATACGAGGGTGGTCTGAAAAGTCCTAGACCATAGTGGCAAGACTATCGGCAAGATTATTATTTTTTTTCTAAGTTCATACCTGTCATAAGCATCGATGTGAATTGCAAGTCATTCTATCAAGTAGTTTGTTTTATACAGCTGTCTGAAGCAAAAGTAATGTCTATATACCTTGAAATGGATAAAATTGAGTATCTTTGTAAAAGAAAATTTAACAACAAAAGAAATTCATTCGAAGTTCATAAAAGTTTATGGGCACTCTTTTCCTTCATTTTTGACAATTAAGAAATGGGCTGCCGAATTTAAACGTGGCTGTACCAGCCTCGAAGATGATCAACGTGAAGGACGTCCAAAAAGTGTAACAACACCAGAAATCATCAATCAAGTACACGATATGGTATTGGATGGCCTGTGAGTCAAAGTGCATGAAATTGCTGAGACTATAGGCATTTCAAAAGAATGTGTAGGATATATTTTGCATGAAAAATTGCAAATGAAAAAGCTTTGTACAAGATGGGTGCGGTGCTTACTCACTCAGATCAAAAACAAGCTCGCATGAAAATCTCTGAACAGTGCTTGGAGTATTTTAACAAGGATAAAACTGATTTTGTGCATCAATTTATTACTGTGGATGAGACCATTACACAAGAGAATCCAAACAGCAGTCAAAACAGTGGAGAGAAGCTGGTTGTTAAGCACCAAAGAAGACAAAGTTGGTTCCATCAGCAGGAAAGGTCATGGCATCGGTGTTTTGGGATGCTAAAGGCATTTTGTTTGTTAATTATCTTGAAAAGGGTAAAACAATAAGTGAGGAATATTATTCCAATCTTTTAACCAGACTAGACGAAAAAATTCATGAGAAAAGACCCTGTTTGCAGAAGAAAAAAATTGTCTTTCATCAGGACAATGCACCTGCCCACAAAAGTGTTTTGGCAATGGGAAAATTAAGGGATCTGCATTATGAATTGTTGGAACATCCACCCTATTCCCCCGATTTGGCTCCCTCTGACTTCTGTCTCTTTCCCAAATTAAAAATCTTCCTCGCTGTCAGCTTTTTTATTCAAATACAGCTGCAATCAAGAGGTGATTACAGCTGTATTAGGGTATTTTGCAGATCCTATTGAGAACCATTACAGCAATGGGATAATGGCGCCAGAGCATTGCTGGAATATATGTATTAGTCTTAAGGGAGATAAATAAAAATAATTTTGAAATTATAAATTTGTTTTTTCATTGTTTGCCCGAGAACTTTTCATACCACCCTCGTAGTACTGAAAGCTAGTCAGTGTATAAAAAGAAACTAGTGCTCTGCAAGAGATAAAGAAAACCCACAGGAGTTCTACTGTTAATAAAGCAGTCTACTGCAATAAAAGCAAGAATAAACATGAAATAACGAGTCTGCTGAATGCGGATGTATGCAAGTAGCATTTGCAGAAGAGATTGCTCAACTAATGAATTTTTTTTTTTTTATTTGTATGGGTTTTCCCTGTTCCTCAAATATCCTTTAGGACTGGTGGAGGCCTTCTAATGAGGGATTCAGTCTTTATGACTGTAAATCCATGTATGTTCATAGGGCCTGTTTGCCTATTCTGAGGGCAAAAAACTTGAGTTTCTGGGTGAAAAAAAACCCTCTACCTGCATATGAGACTGGCTAACTCACCTTTAGTCAAAAGAGACCAGATAAAGGTTCCTCATGTCATTTATAGGAATCGAACCCGGGTCTTTCCAACCAAAGGGCTTCAACTATACTGACTAAGCTATGGAGGCTGTTAACATGAGTGCCCATTTTGATAAGAGCTATCAGCCTGATGTTTGTAACATGCAGCTCAATACTGGATGAAGACACTCAGGTGAATGAAGAGATGAAGGTGCTAGAACTGTTCATTAAATGAATAAGAATTCAACAATAGGGGCTGATTGATATCAGCATGGATTTTAAAAGAATGTGCAAGTGAATTGGCTCTACATTTGATCTAGTCGTTGAAAGTTTTTTCACTTGGTTTTACTATAAATTAAAGATGCCAAGAAATTATATTCTTAATTTCATCCTTTATCCAAGTTTAATCACACAAAGTTTAGAAGCTAATGACCTCACATCAATTGCTTTAGTATCCCATAATGCAAGGCACATATCCTTACAGACATGTATAATGCTATGCATTATGGAAAGGGCCACTACCCAGACCAGTTTCAACAATTATTGAGGTCTCATCAGTGGGTGCCTGACCCAGAAGAGATGCTAAGGTTGAAGCAATGTAGAAGTCATATATTTCACATATAGAAGTAGTCAAAAGCTGTCACACCTTATTACTGAAATACTCTGGATTAGAGCTGGTTATTAAAAGTTTTTTCAGTTGGTTATACTATAAATTAAAGATACCAAAAAAAGTTATATTCTTGGTTTCATCCTTTATCTAAGTGTAATTGCACGTGAAATAACTTCACGACTGGACTACTAATCCAGACTATTTTAGTAATAAGGTCTGACACCATTTGATATTTGATATTTCATATGGGAAATATATGACTTTTGCATTACTTCAACCTTGGTATCTCTTCTGGGTAGTGGCCCTTCCCATAATGTATAGGATTATACATTTCTGTAAGATATATGCCTTGCATTATTATTATTATTATTATTATTACGGGCAACTCCAAGGAGTCCTTAGACTCATCGAGGGAGGCCCCAACATCATGGCAAGAACAACTATTTGACATTCACACAGTATCTATCATACCTTGCCTTGAACTCATTCACAGTCATGGCACCCACAACAGACTTTGACAGCTTATTCCACTCATTCACCATTTTCCAAGTAAAAAACCTAGCTCTAATGGGATTATGGAATACTGAGGCACATAATGTGAAATCATTAGCCTCTATATACGAGTAACCCAGTTGCAAAGTTACTTTGCTCACAAACTTTGTTTACTTAGGCTTGAATAAAGGATGAAACCAAGGATAATCCCATGAAAAGGATAATCCCATTGCACAAGGATGACACAAAGACTAATGTGTCTAACTGTTAACTTATCTGTATCTCTGGAGTGGTGGTGAAAATTTTGGAAAAGCTGATAAGAGATTTCATACAGAAATAGGTTGGCAGAGCATCTATACTTTTCAGAAAACAGCATTGTTTTATTAAGGGAAGGTCATTGGAGTATCTTGTTTGCATTTTATTATAAGGTTACAGTTGAGTTAGACAAAAGGGAATGGATATGTCATGATACTTTTAGATTGTGCTAAAGCTTTTGATAGGATACATCATGTTGGAGGCTTAATGGATTGTATACAGCACTCAGGAAGTATTAAGTATAGAATTTAATACTTCCTATATTTCATCTCAGTCACTGAGACATCTTCAGGGATTACAAAAAACTAATGTAACATATACACAAATACCACACAATACTAAGCTCAACCACTTGGGTGACTCTAATTAGGGGCATTTGTAGGTGGCCTGAAATGTAAGGTGGGATCTCTGATGATAAGTGTTTCCCAAATCTTAGGAAGCTTAATGCAACTGTATTTATTAAGATTTGGTTGATTTCTGAGAGCTGCTGCTGATTCTAAAAATAATCTCTCTTTTTTGAATTTGCTGTGGTGGAGCATGGTGGTTTTTTTCCATATATAATAGGGATATGGTCAGCCAGGACTGACTTACCACAGTTGTGGTTGCAGATGTATGACTTGTGTTCCTCCAGATGGATGGTTGTTGTTCTGCCTGTCTGTCCAAAGTATGCCAGCTTACAGGAAAAGGGTACTTTATAAACTCCAGGCACTGAGAGAGGAGGGAGCTGATATTTCGTAGAACGGATGAGGGAAGCAAGTTATGCGGTGGAGCTTAAATCATGTGTGTAGGTTTTTTAAAATCTTGGCTGTTTTTTCTAATGTGCCACAGATGGTGGGTACGATGATGATGGCATTTCCAAACTCTTTCTGAAGAGAAGAGTGCGGAATGGGGGAGGAACTGATTATTTTTTTAATACTGTGATCGCTGTGGTCATTGGAGAGGAAAGTGTTGTGTATATGGTCAAGCTCAGTTGTAAGGGGGGGGGGGGTCCATGAACAAAGATTGTGGGCTCTCTTGGTTAGGGTTTTAATAATGCCATATTGTTGAGCAGGATGGTGGTGGGAGAGTTTGTGAATGTATCTGCCTGTGTGCGTAGGTTTTCTATATACAGTGAATGAAAGTGTACCGTTAGGAAGGCATGTAACTAAGGTGTCTAGGAAGGGTAAACAATTGTTCTTTTCCTTTTCCATCGTAAACTAGATTCTTGAATGTAGGCTGTTGAGGTGACCGAGGAAGGAGTCTAATGTGTCTGGGCCATGAGGCCAAATAGAGAACACATCATCATCTACATATCTTAGCCAGATAGAAGGTTTGAGAGGGGCTGAGTCTATGGGTTGTTTTTCAAAAAAAAAATTTTTTTTTTGGTTAGAACCTTCTATCTGGCTAAGATATGTATATAATGTGTTCTCTATTTGGCCTCATGGTCCAGACACATTAGACTCCTTCCTCAGTCACCTCAACAGCCTACATCCAACAATCCGGTTTACGATGGAAAAGGAAAAGAACAATTGTTTACCCTTCCTAGACACCTTAGTTACGTGCCTTCCTAACGGTACACTTTCATTCACTGTATATAGAAAACCTGTGCACACAGGCAGATACATTCACAAACTCTCCCACCACCATCCTGCTCAACAATATGGCATTATTAAAACTCTAACCAAGAGAGCCCACAGTCTTTGTTCCAGTGGAACCGCCCTCACTACTAAGCTTAACCACATACACAGCACTTTCCTCTCCAATGGCTACAGCGATCACAGTATCAAAAAAAATCAGTTCCTCCCCCCATTCCCCGTCCTTCTCGTCAACAAGATTTTAAAAATGTACATCAGAAAAAATAGCCAAGATTTTTAAAAAGTACAACCTACACACAGCATTTAAGCCCCACTGCAAACTTGCTTCCCTCATCCATTCTACAAAAGATCAGCTCCCTCCTTTCTCAGTGTCTGGAGAGAGAGGAGGGAGCTGATCTGTAAGCTTGCGTACGTTGGACAGACAGGCAGATCAGCAACCATCCGCCTGGAGGAACACAAGTCATGCATCTGCAACCATGACTATGGTCAGTCAGTCCTGGCTGACCATGTCTTGAATACAACTCACAGGATCTCATGGAAAAACCACCATGCTTTACAACAGCAAATTCAAAAAAGAGAGACTATTTTTAGAATCAGCAGCAGCTCTCAGAAATTAACCAAATCTTAATAAATATGGTTGCATTAAGCTTCCCAAGATTTGGGAAACACTTATCATCAGAGATCCCACCTTACATTTCAGGCCACCTACAACTGCCCTTAGAGGGTGCTCCACCTAGATAGGACTTTAGAGTCACCCACGTGGTTGGGCTTAGTATTGTGTGGTATTTGTGTATATGTTACATTAGTTTTTTGTAATTTTTTGTAATTTTTCAGGTTACAAAAACATTAGTTTTTGTAACCTGAAGATGTCTCGGTGACTGAGACAAAATATAGGAAGTATTAAGTTCTGTTTTAATCCTTTCTGAGTGCTGTATACAATCCATTAAGCCTCCAACATGATGTCCTCACAGTCCTTAAGCCTCTAAACAAGGATACATCATGGAAGGCTATTACATAAGTTGAAGATACAGGATTGGATTATAAACTGTTAGCATGGATAAAAGGATGGCTGACCAGTGGTGTACACTAGGGATCAGTCTTCAATCTGTTATTATTGAATTTTTACATTAATAGGATTGGGCAGGATTTAACAGGCGATATAGATCTATTTGCTGATGATGTAGTGATAGCAAAGTAATCATGAAAATCACTGATATGCAGCAATTGCAGAATACTTTGAGTAGTCTGGAATTGTGGACATGTGAAAATGATTGTTAGTTCAGCATTAGTAAATGTAAACTCATTCACTTTGGTTTGAGAAGATATCCAATGGTATATTATAAATCAGTGGGATTATGCTAGAAGAAACTGATCAGGCCAGGTATCTTTGAGTTTTAGTAGATAGGAAGTTGAAATTCAGCAGCCATATACCAAAGACTATAAATACAGCCTAATGATAACTGCTATGCCAATACAATGTCACTGACATGTAAGGACAAGAAAGTCAATTTGTCTCTTTACACCATTTTGATATGACCTTACATGGACTATTGTGTGCATTCTTCAGATTTTCAAGGTGATGCAGATATCATGAAGATTAATTAATTAAAAGAAACACACGTATTAACCACAGTGAAAATTATTTAATTGTAAATACATCATCAATATAGTAGTTTAAAAGAATAATAGGAATAACATAAAGTTAGAGTGCATGATTACAATAGAATCTCATTAAACGTGCGTAACGTGTTACAAAAAAAAAATTAATTATTTAATACAATTTTGTATGACAATTTCCCATACTTTAGGAATAGTAAGAACGTCATTGCAGTTTAAGTTCGGTCTATGTAGTAGGGCTTCAAAACTTTCTTTGTATGAACGTTCATGTTTATATAAAGATCTATGTAAAAGTTTAGACTTTTCCCAATGGATCCTATGGTTTGGATTTTCAATTCTGTGTTAAGAGAGGCCAGATTTCTGCAGTTTAAAAAGACGAATGTGGTCTTGATGTTCCAAGATGTGTTTCTGAACAGACCTACCTGTCTGTCCAAAGTAAGACAATTTGCATGAGCATGGAATTTCATAAACACCAGGCAACATCAAAGGTGATAGTTTGTCCTTAGGAGAAGCTAACAAGTTGTAAATTTGGTTAAATTTAGTTGTACTTTGGACAGACAGTTAGGTCTGTTCAGAAATGCATCTCGGAACATCAAGACCACATTTGTCTTTTTAAATCACAGAAATCTGGCCTCTCTCAACACGGAATTGAAAATCCAAACCATAGGATCCATTAGGAAAAGTCTCTTTTACATACATCTTTATATAAACATGAACGTTTATACAAAGAAAGTTCTAAAGCCCTACTACACAGACCGAACTTAAACTGCAATGACGTTCTTACTATTCCTAAAGTATGGGAAATTGTCATAAAAAATTGTGTTAAATAATTAATTATTTTTTTTTTGTAACACGTTATGCACGTTTAATGAGATTCTATTGTAATCATGCGTCCTAACTATATGTTATTCCTATTATTGTTTTAAACTACTGTACTGATGATGTCCTAAGATACTTAGGATGAAATATTTACAATTAAACAATTTTCACTGTGGTTAATACGTGTATTTCTTTTAATTATGATCACACCACAGGTTTCATTATTTAAAAAAAAAAAAAAAAAAAAATCATGAAGATTATATCAGACTGGTGAAATGTATATTATGAAAGGGCCACATAGGATACCATATGAGTATCCTAGATGGCCCTTTCATAATATACATTTCATAATTTCATGATGGAATTTTTCATTCCATCATGCAGGTGAGAAAAGGACAAGAAGTTGTCATTTTCTCACCTGCATGGTGGGAACTTGAATGCCTTTTACACAATATCCATAGAAGTTGTGTAAAAGGCATTCAAGAAAGGTGTGAGAGCTTGATTTTTCTATTACAAAACAGTGTTTGATTGGAATGGGTTGCATTTGGAGTTAGTAATTGCAGAATGAATCCAAGAAAAGGTATGACAGCTACTTGATGTGTAGCCTCCCTGACTCCCTGGAGGTCTATAGGCTCAACAAATACTCCTGCCCAATCACGTGGTAAGTAGATTTCAATAGCTTGTGAGTAGCTGCAGAATGGACAAAATAGAATATCTTATATTCTTTTTTTTTTAAAAATATAATAACATAATAAAATAAAAATAAAAAATATAATAAATATAATATAAATATAAAAAATAAATGAAATCTAATAATGATATCCAACCATGGTATACAACCACTAATCACTTTATAGCACTGCTATTAAATTATTATGAGATATCGTTAATAAAATGGGACAGTCTTGACAAGCAAGTATATTTGTGTATTTTTTGTATCAAGTAGGATTTCATAATTTGTCAAGCCCTCTCTCTCTCTCTCTCTCTCTCTCTCTATATATATATATATACAGGGTGTTCGGGATAAATTTGACATATTTATAATTAATTATATTTTTCCGTAAGTTACATGTATTAACACACACTTCTCTTCATTTAAAAGTTTGGACCCTTCTTCATTCATATGCAAGATGTCAGAAAGGATGGATAGCTGGAACCCACCTGAATCATGGAAGAGAATAACTTGTATCATGATGATTCGTGCCCTCCATCAAAATAAGGATATTACGACTGCTGCCCAATGCTCCCTGAATACAGTAAAAACAATCAGGCATGAACTAGAGACTTGCAATGGTGACTACGAGGATGTAGCAAGAAGAAAGATCGCTAGCAGACGATCTGATTGCGTTCGTACAGCAGAATTCCTCGCAAATCTGCAGGAACAGGTGTTGAAGAATCCTGGCATTGGAATTCGGGCTTTGTTCGTGGAGTTGCTAACTGTAGTCAAGCCCTGGATAACAAGGGTAGCCAATGGTAGGCCGTATGTATGGCAGCAGGATTCGGCCCCTTGCCACACCTCTGGGAAAAGTCAAAAATGGTTGTCTGAAAATTTCTACGACTTCACCAGTCCAAATGTTTGGCCTCCAAACTCCCCAGACCTTAACCCCATGGATTATTTTGTATGGGGCGCAGTTGAAAAAGACACCAATCGCACTTCCAGTAATACAAAAGCCCAGTTAATGGATAAAATTAAAACAGTTTTTGCGGCCCTTCCCAGGGAGACTGTAGCATCAGCTTGTTTGAGGTTCCGAAGCAGAATTGAAGCTGTGATCGATGCTAATGGTGGTTATTTTGAGTAAATCTTGTTGATAGTATTTTAATTAACTCTGCCTGTAATGTTTTTTGTCAATTCATTAAATTTAATAGATACAAAGAAGATTTTCTTTTTCCTTACGAAACTGTCAAATTTATCCCGAACACCCTGTATATATATATATATATGTTACTTACTTATTGTCCTCTTCTGTCGGGGACAAGTTGAGTCTTCCTTGTTTCCACAGCAACCTCCAGGAGTCTCGGTTTCTTATGTGGCTTTGTAATCTGGAGTTGACCTTTATTGATATTATCCATTTAGTTCTTGGTCTTTCTTTTTTCTTTTAATCTTGCATACAGAGCAAAGTTGGGTAGCCTTTTTGATGGCATTCTCTCGACATGTCCGTACCATCGAAGTTGTCTTCTTTTGATCTTTCTATTAATGAGTCTGTATGTTTTCAGTCTTGTCTTACAGTATAATTTGTTTTCTTTTCTGTTCATTTTGTTTTATTTATTTTTCTGAGACATTTCATCTCGAAAGCCTCTGGGTTCGATTCCCGTCGCCAAACTGAGTAACTTAAGGATCTTTCTCAGACATAGCCAGGTTAGCTGGTCTTGGGCTTGGACTGCAGGGTTTTTCTTCCCAGTTTATCTGGGGGTTTTCCTCCTGCAAGAAGGCAAACCAGCCCCGTGAACACATGCAGCTACAGACATAGGACACACCGGGAGGCATAAGGCTAGCCACCTTATCCTCGGGATGGGTACGGCTTAGAAGGGCTAAGATAGTTTCATAACGAACCACTAGGCCTAATATTAAGGAAAGAAGAAGATATATGAGTAATATGAGAACTCTAATCCAATCATATGGAATTCATCCCTCTGTCCAGGAAAGGCAGCTGGAGTAGATGATATTTGACCAGAAATGCTCAAGTGTGAAGGTGTAAAAGTCATACAGTGGCTGTACTGCATAGTACAGAAGGCCTGGACAAAGGGATGAATTCCATATGATTGGATTAGAGCTCTCATAGCACTCATATATCTTCTTCTTTCCTTAGTATTAGTATTAGAATACATATCCATACTTCAAGTATGGATATGTATTCCTGACTGTATGCTGCCTGTTGAGTGATTTTTACCATGTGCTATCACTGCTTGTTTCATTTAGCAATTTTTCGAAGTAATTATTCCATACTTCAAGGATATATTTTTTTCCAGTTTTCATATTACCTTTATCATCTCTAATTCCTTTTACAGCTATCTTTCTTCCATTTCTTATCTTCAACAACCTCCAGAATATTTTGCCACCTTCTTCATATTTATTTCCTATGTTCTTACCAAAGTCCTTCCATGACTTCTGTTTAGCTAGTTTTACACAGCGTTTAACTTTCTTACATTTGTCTCTGTATTCTCTAAAAGCACAGGCTGACTAATTTGCCAGGAACTTTTGATATTCTTTCTTCTTTTTCTTCACTGCTTCTTTAACTTCCTGTATCCACGATGGAGTTCTGATTTTTCTATTCTTGTAGACAACCGCACTACATGCCTCTCTGACTGAATTCAACATTGAGATATATGTTATAGTTTTAGAATTCTTGCTCCTATAGCAGTTTCAACAACCTAACATTTTCATTGTCTAACATAGAGAATTCTTTGTAATAATATTACAGTATAAACAGTGCCAAAAAAGGGGGAAAAAATGTTTATTAAACTCACTAATATTTTGTGAATTTAATAAACATTCTAACCAGGATTGTTAAATTCTGAATGAAACTGAAATTAAATCCATTTATGTTTCATTCAGATTTAACATGCAATAACATTCCCGGGGCCAATATTGGTATATTCAAAGAAATAAAGCTAATTGTAATTTATAAGCAACATTAGTAATTTGAGTAAAACTTGTCTATGCATCATGTTGTAAATAATTATTGTAAATTTTCTAATGTTTAAACTATGTGGATTTTGTGCAAATACTTGTGTATTGCCGGGAGAAAGATAATCGGATTAGATATTGATGGCCTGAAACTAAATATGTGCACCAAGTAGGACGTGCACGCAGGTTCCCTCTGTAAAGCACGCTAGGGGAGAGTGTGACACTAGGTGCTGGAAAAAGTAAGGTGTTGTTGGAAAAGGGAGAGAGCAGGATGATGTAGAGAGGAAACATCGGCGCGTGATTTAAAAAGTGTAGTGGCACTAGTTCATCACTTTTTTTTCTCTTTCCCCTGAATTGGAGTGGTCATTGAGATAGAGGTCGTTGGAGCATGCTAAAGTGTCTATGGCAAGTTCACCGGTCAATGAGTAGCCTGGCGGAGCAGAGTTCCCGATCATCACGAAGATCGATACTCCATGCCGAGCCAGTCGACCAGAGAGCAGTGAGCCAGACTTACCTTTTGGCAGAGATATGTCTAGTCCAAGTCCATCAGTTGAATAGTGCAGATGAAATCAATTAAGAGAAGGATCAAGAAAACGAAGTTCTGTCGAGATGTATGTGAAGGTCGAATAATTCCCCAGCCTTTGGTAATGTAGAATTTTGATCTGTTATATAACTGTGTTGAGGGGAACAACCTGTAATTGTAAAAAGGACTTTAGGTTTATAATGTTTCGATTAATGAAAGGACTTTAGAGATTATGCTAAAGGAAGTAGAGGAACTTTAAGTTTTGGATGGAGGAATTATGTGGAAACTCGCTGAGATAATTTTGTTATTGATAAATGAATGACCTTTAGCATTGTTATATGTAAAATGGATAATTGACAATCCCTTTGTCTTCAATCCATGTGCACTACTCTTAAGAAAGGTTAACGGTCCAGATTAAATATTGAGACTGCATAGGAATTAAAGTATATTTCCTACTTGAAATAATGTTTTAACTTTTTATGGGAGAATTAGAAATTTTAGTTGAGTATACGTATTCCCTAAAGTTAGTGCAATTCTATGTCAGAATTTGTTCATAAAGTGTAAATTGTCTGATTTTGTAATTAAATGTTTTTCCTTAGTATTAATTGATGACTTGCCTGATTTCCTTTCTATTGCACTGCTCATTAAGTTAGAACCAAGGCAGGAGGTAAAATACAAGGAAAGCTATGACTGTGAAATGAATTTTAGTTATTTGATGAATTTAGAATTTAACGAAAGTGCTTAAGAGATATTAGACAGTGTACTAAACTGAGTTCTTGTTCCTTGATTTTACATTATACATTATATATTTTACATTACATCTGAAAAGGAACTGGCACCAGTACTGAAACAAAGGGATTGCCGCTATCCAACGGCAATCCCTTTGTCTTCAATACATGTGCACTACTCTTAAGAAAGGTTAACGGCCCAGATTAAATATTGAGACTGCATAGGAATTAAAGTATATTAACTTGATGCATCGAGCAAAGAACTTTTATTAAAATTAGGTTAAGAAAATTATGTAAGTGACTAAGTCAGGATTAAGATCATAAACCACAACACGTAAGGAGAGAAAAGAAGAAATATTACAGTATCATCTGTGCATAATTATAACTGTGATAGATCATGAACCCAATTCCCCCCCCCTCCCTCCCTCATCCTATAGCAAGCAGCTCAAATATTTATCCATCTAATTTTTCTCCCTTACAGAAACTCATCTATTAAAAACCCTCTTAATAGAAAATCTAACTTTGGCAGATTCTGGCATCATGGTCACTTTTGATATTACTTCACTCTTCACTAACAGAGAACCTTAACCTCATTAAGGCCACATTTTCCTCTTGACATAATTGAATTACTCAGATTCACTGTATATGAAGGTTATTATTTGCCATGGAAAGGAAAAACATACAAACAGCTGAATAGAATTGCTGTGGCAATAGCAAAATTCTATATGGAACATTTTTAAAACCAAGCACTCAACACAGCCACACTTAAAACAGTATTTTTGCTGCACAATGTCAATGATGTATATGCTGTTTGGCTTTATGATCGAGACATATTAGATACATTTTTGGCGCATCTTAATAGCCAACACCCTTAAATTCTTATTATTATTACACCCTCCATGGAGTCGACAGGCTCATCGTGGGAGGGTCATTCAACTGACAACATATTTATCATGTAGAATCTTAAAATCCTTAACATTCCTTGAATTAAAATCACATTCTGGTAATGCGTTCCATTCGCTGACAATTCTCCATGTAAAAAAATCTGCTCCTTACCACACTTTTACACAACTTCCAGGAATGACCTCTAGTTCTTCCCATCTCACCTTCTACTCGTTTTATAATCCCCTCTCGATTGATCTGATAAAATCCTCTCACTAACTTAAATGTCTCTATCATATCACCTGTCTTCCACCTATCCACCAAACTGTACAATCCATATTTCTTCAACCTCTCTCTCCATATCCAGCATTCCAGAGTCCTGATATTGTCTTAGTCACTTGCTCTGGACCCTCTTCAATGTCGCCACATCATATTGAAAACCAGGTGACCATACCTGAGTACAATAGTCCAAGTGTAGTCTAACCAGTGTCTTATACAGTGGCACATCCACTTCCTTATCCTTACAGCCTTTGCATCACTAGTAATATGTCCTCTAAACTTCAGTCTACTATCAACCATCACTCCCAAATCTCTAATCTCATACACTTCCTGCAGTATGGTGCCATCGATATAGAACACAGCCTTATATTTTTGCACTCCAAATTGCAACACTTGTGCTTATTTATATTAAAACTACAACCCCTCTCTTTTGTCCAAGTGAAAAGTCTATTATTCAAATCTTCCTGAAGGGAATTAACATCAGGAGTGCTACTTATAATACTTCCTAACTTTGCATCATCAGCAAATAACTGAAGATCCCCAGTCAATCCACATGATATATTGTTTACAAACAAGTTAAACAGCAGTGGCCTAAGAACAGAACCCTGGGGCATGCCACTGGTTACCTTCCTTTTTTGAGTCACTGCTCCATCATACACAACCTGCTGGTATCGTTCAGAGAGCCAATCTCTCATCCCTGTATATTATTCTCCCTTGTCTAACACACCTGTCACCTTACCATAAAATGCAAATAAATTACTAAAACAGGACCTATCCTTTACAAATCCATGTTGACCATCATAAAGATTGCTATGTCCATCAACCCAATCCTGTGTTCTATTCCTTACCAATCTCTCCAACACCTAGACCACAACTACAGGTATAGTTGGAGACTTCTGTCTTAGAACAAAGCTTGTGGAGTGGTACTATTTTGCCTTCTTTCCACTCCTTAGGAACCCTACCTGCTGCAAGACTTTTGTTAAATAACCAAGTCAGGGGCATAGCCAACTCTTGTGCTCATTCCTTAAAAATACATGGTGATATATCATCCGTTCCAACAGCATTATTCACATCTAACCCAACCAATATCTGTTTCACCTCTGTTTCTTTCATTTCCAATTCTCCTAATACTTGCCTCCTTTCTCATATTGCACCACATCATTTACATCAGTATGATATGTGCTGATATAGTGCTCATTCAATAATTCCACTATATCCTTTGCAGCTGTTAGTCTGCTGCCATGACTATCCACTAATGTTAATCTGTTATAATTATTCTTCCTCTTGCTTGCCATTTTGCAGAAAAATTCCCTTGTGTTAACTTTGGCCTGACCAGCCAATTTCCTCTCATACTGGACCTTTTCTTTCTTTACCATGCTCGTCACCTTTCTAGCCTGCTTTATGCTCTTCATTGGTCCAATTACCACCAATTGCCTTGTACCTCCTCCATAACATTTTCTTTTCCAGCAAAGCTTGCTTGATTTCACTGTTCATCCATTTCACTCCTGCTCTATTTACTCACTTAACCCTTGGTATGCAGTCATACATTGCTTTTGTCAGATACTGCCTTTTGAGTTTCCATGCATTACCCAACATACTGATGCTAACTGACTACAGAGCTTCCTATAATCACCTGCTTTATACTTCCACATGTATCCATTTTTGGCAGTAACATTTTCTTGTTTCATCACTTCCCAAACAAGTACCTCATGATCACTCCCGCCAACTGGCAGCAGTGTCAACTCATTATCAACTACATCTTGTGAAGTTATCACCAAATCCAAAACATTAAAGCCTTTAGTTGCTTCAATTTCATGCTGCTTAAGATACTTATCTCTCAGAAATTCCATAAACTCACACTCCTTGTTCCAATAGACTATCTCCTCCTTCCAGTCTATATTACTGTAATTAAAGTCTCCCATCAGGATCACCTTCTTTTTACATGCCGAACTAATTTTCCTAAACATTTTGCAGTCGTTACTCTGCATTCTCTGGCCTATAACAGCAGCCTATCAGATATACTAACCTGTTTATTTTAACTTCACACCACACAAATTCAAAATTTGTGCATGCACTATCAACTTCCACACTTTGAGGACACATTTCCTCTGCAATCATTAACAGCACTCTCCCCCCCCCCCTCTTTTCACATTTCTATCCTGGAAAAGTATATATCCTTCTAATTCTATTCCTGACATCACTTCCTTCTCAGACAACCAAGATTTGCTTGTTCCAATTATTTTTGGCATACCTTCTCAATCAATGCAACAAACTCGGCTCTCTTGTTTCAAATGCTCCCTACGTTGTGTATAAACATAACAATCGCTGTGTGTTTGAGGCCATTCTACCAGCACTAACATTCTCTATTTTAGCTGCTATACCACACCTCTCTCTTCAGTCTAACCACTCCTGTTTCCCTGATCCTGACTCTGATTTCCATTCCTACTTGTCTCATCCTCACCTTTATGCATATCAAAAGTTCCTGGCAAATAAGTCAGCTTGTGCTGTTAGATATAATAAAGAAACAAATGTAAGAAAGCTAAACAATGTGTAAAACTAGCTAAACAAAAGTCATGGGAACCTTGATATCTGGTAAGAACATAGAAAATAAATATCAAGATGGTGGGAAGATATTCTGGAGGTTGTTGGAGAAGCTCAGAAATGGAGGAAAGAGTGCTGTGAAAGGAATTAGAGATGATAAAGGTTACATGAAAACTGGAGAAAAAGATATCCTTGAAGTATGGAGTAATTACTTCGAAAAAGTGCTAAATGAAACTAGCAGCGATAGCACAGTAGTAAAAAACACCCAACAGGCATGCAGTCAGGAATACATATCCATACTTGAAGTAGAAAAGGCCATCAAAGGCCTGAAATGTGGAAATGCAGCAGGAGTAGGTGATATTAGACCAGCAATGCTCAAGCATAGAAGTATAAAAATCTTACAGTGACTGCACTGCATAGTTCAGAAATCCTGGACAGAGCGATGAATTCCAAATGATTGGATTAGAGCTCTCATAGTACTCATATATAAAAAGGGAAATAAAACTGAATGTTAGAATTACAGAGTATTTCTCTATTGAGTGTTATTGGTCAGAAGCTTGTGAAGAACAAGCTGGATTCAGGCCAAATAGAGGCTGTCAGGATCAGATTTTCACTTTACAACAAATATTTGAGAAATCATGGGAATGAAACAAAAATCTATATTTAGATTTTGCAGATCTGGAAAAGACATGACAAGGTGTAAAGAGAAGTTATTCAAAACGCTACAGTTGTATGGTGTCAGTGGGGTATTATATCAAGTAATTCTTAGTCTTTATTTGAGTTGTAAGTCAGCAGTTAGAATTGAAGGAAGTACAGGAAGATGGTTTAATGTTAAATCTAGTGTCAGACAAGGATGTACATGATCCCCTCTGTTATTCATTATCTATATGGATCACATTATGAGGGAAAGCCGTATTAAACCTGATATCAAAATTGGAGATGTTAATCTCAACTCTTTGCATTATGCAGATGATGTTATACTTCTAAATAAATCTGCTACAAGTCTGCAAGATTCCCTGACTAAATTGAATAACTGTTGTAATAGATATAGTATGAAAGTCAGCAATAACAAGACAAAGACAATGAAAATAGTCAGAAGCATTGAAAATGTCAACTGCATTGTGAATGGAGAACCTATAGAACAAGTAAAACATTTCAGCTACTTAGACATGATTTTTAGTGAAGATGCTAAATTAAATATGTAAATAGACTACAGAATCAACAAATCTGGTATGGTAGGAAGTTGACTAAATAAATGTAGATGGAATAAGAGATAAATTAGTCAAAACACTAAATTAGCTGTATACAAGACACTGTTCAAACCAATTTTAACTTATGGATCTGAGAGCTGGGTTAGACGTTAAACACTTGACCAAATTAAAGACCGCAGATATGAGAGTACTGAGAAAGATTAGGGGGAGTGAATAGATGGCATCAATGGCAATATCATATTAAAAATGATGATATTTGGAAAGAACTTGACATTTTTTTTTTTTAAATAACGAAACCTGTGGTGCGATCATAATTAAAAGAAACGCACGTATTAACCACAGTGAAAAGTATTTAATTGTAAATATTTCATCCTTAGTATCTTAGGACATCATCAGTACAGTAGTTTAAAACAATAATAGGAATAACATACAGTTAGGGCGCATGATTACAATAGAATCTCATTAAACGTGCGAAACTTTGGTTAAGATATGTCGATGATGTATTTGCAGTCTGGGATCATCCCGAACGTGAGTTACAACTGTTTCTAGATAAAATTAACCTTCTTCATCATCGCATCAACTTTACATTAGAAAAAGAATCTCCGCAGGGTATCTCCTTTTTGGATTTACACATCCAAAGAAAAGAAGACGGTTCCATCGTCACTTCTGTCTTTCGCAAGCCTACATTCTCAGGTCGCTACATTCACAATTCTTCCGCTCATCATCCATCTCAGAAATCTGGCATTATTAAATCACTAGTTTCCAGAGCTAACAAATTCTGCTCCTCTCAAGAATCTTTAAACCAGGAATTAGAAGTAATCAAAAATACAGCCATCCTAAATGGATATAATCCGAAAACAACTCAAAAAATCATCAATCACTTCTTTACACATCAAACCAGACAGGTTGAAGTCCATAGGATTCCCATACCGTACGTCAAAGGCATCTCCGAACGTTTTTCTAAAATTATGAAGAAATACAATTTTGCCACTACTCACAAATCTATCAACCAAATTTACAACTTGTTACCTTCTCCTAAGGACAAACTCTCACCTTTGATGTTGCCTGGCATTTATAAAATTCCATGCTCATGCAAATTGTCTTACTTTGAACAGAGAGTTAGGTCTGTTCAGAAACGCATCTCGGAACATCAAGACCACATTCGTCTTTTTAAACCACAGAAATCTGGCCTCTCTCAATACGGAATTGAAAATCCAAACCATAGGATCCATTGGGAAAAGTCTAAACTTTTACATAGATCTTTATATAAACATGAACGTTTATACAAAGAAAGTTCTGAAGCCCTACTACACAGACCAAACTTAAACCGCAATGACGTTCTTACTATTCCAAAAGTATGGGAAATTGTCATACAAAATTGTGTTGAATAAGTTTTTTTATTTTTTATTTTTTATTTATTTATTTCTTTTTTTTTGTAACACGTTACACATGTTTAATGAGATTCTATTGTAATCATGCACCCTAACTGTATGTTATTTCTATTATTTTAAAAGTTTATTTTTCACTTGGTTAGACTATAATAAATTTAGTTTAATCCTTTATCCAAGTGTGTGCAAACAAAGTTTGCACCTGAAAGTATCTTCAGGACTGGGGTCAAGTGGTACAACACCAGGCAACTCCTTGCAAAGGTGGAGCAAGCTACCAACACTCCTATCTCAGTATCTCCCATAATGCAAAACACATCTCCTTGCAGATATGTATAATGTTATGCATTAAGGGAAGGGCCACTACCTAGACTAGTTTCGATCTTTATTGAGGTCTCTTCAGTGGGAGACAGGCCCAAATGGAGATACCAAGGCAGAAGCATTAGCAAGGTCATCTCCTCCTATAGGAGCTGCCAAACGGTGTGTGCCACCTTTTTATTAAATTACTCTGGATAAAGGATTAAACTAAATTTATTATATTCCTATTATTGTTTTAAACTACTGTACTGATGATGTCCTAAGATACTTAGGATGAAATATTTACAATTAAATAATTTTCACTTTGGTTAATACGTGTGTTTCTTTTAATTTTGACATTGTTAGCATCCAGGAATGTGTTAGCAGAGCTAATCTCAGGTGGTAAGGTCACTTAAACAGAATGGGAGAGGAAAGACTGGCAAAACAATTGTTCTCTGTCAGATTGGCAGGAAAAAGACCCATAGGAAGACCAAGATATAGGTGGATTGATATGCTAAATAGTGCCTTAGAAAATAGAAATATAAGATCTGATGATATTGGAGTCTTGACATGCAACCGATTGATTTGGAGGAAAATTGTGGATAGGAAGTTAGTAATGATGTAAATTTTTCATGTAGTGCTATCATATCCTGTACACCCCTTGAGGGTATATGTCTGGAATTTGATGATGATGAGTCACTGATGTCTCAGTGACTCATCATCATCATTAGGGAAACATTATGAAAATTGCAAAAACACACAAATTTTAACATACATTAAGTGGTACTTTAGACTGAAAGCCTAAAGTACTATGAGAGGCACCCTCTATGTAGACTGTTGGCTAGTCTTAGCTGTGTTGGATGAACGTCCTAAGAATTAGAGTTTCCCAAATGTTGGGAAGTTTAATGCATTCATATTTATTAAGATTAGGCAGGGTTTTTTTTTTTTTAAATTGTGAATCTAAAACAAAGTCTTTCAAGTTTGTATTTTTTGTGGTGAAGCATAGTAGTTTTTTTTTTCATTTGATCTGTGCAAAGTACCCAAGGCATGATCAGCAAGCCCTGATTGAATATACTTATGGTGACAGATGTATTTTTTATGTTCTTGTAAACAGATGTTATCAGATCTCCTAGTTGGACCATAATAAGATAAGTTGCAGGAATAAGCAACTTTGTAAACACCTGGAACTGATAGAGGAGAAAGAAGATCCTTGGTAGAGTGAACGAGGATAGCGAACTTTAGATAATGTTTGAATGCCATGCAAAGATCTTACTCTTTTGGGTCTGGCTGTTTTTTCTGAGGTGTCCTGAATATAAGGAACAATGAGAGCATTACTATAGTCAAAGAACAGTTAATTTTGTTTACCTTTTTGGCATGGTGGCCATTGGACAGAAATGTTTGAGATTGGAGGCTCTATTAACAAGGATTTTGATAAGACCATATTGTTGAGGGGAAGGAGTAGATGGGAAAGTTTGTGTGTGTACCAACCTGTGTGAATGGATTTTCCTGAGAAAGAATGAGTACTTTTGGAAACATGTAATTAGACTATCTAGAAAGGCCGGTAAACTGGATTTTGGCATGCTGTCTGTTCAGATGTAGGAGGAAGGTGTCTAACGTGTCTGAGCCATGTGGCCAAATAGAGAACACATCAATGTATTTTAATCAGATAAGCTATTCATGATAACCATATTGTCTAAAAGATAATTTTGGATTAAAGATTTGAAATTATGTAATTTTTCATATAGGAAGAAGAATTGCCTGCGAGTGGTGTTAAGGATTTAGCTGTTTGGCTAACTTAAAAGAGGTAGAGTCATTAGCATCTGCTATTGGATGGAGAAGGTTATTGGGTTTATATGAATTTTTGACAATCCATGTACAACCAAACAGTTTGAGATTTTAACTGTTTTAGGGGGACAAGATGTGAAATTTTAAGAAGCCTTTTTAATGTTTTCTTTTCAGAATTAGTGGGATCATAATCTAGTGGTTTATAAGTAACATGGTCTCTGAGCAAGGCATTCATCTTCTGATGATATTTATCAATAGAATTACCCTTGTCAGCTCTAGTGATTATTATGCTACTGTATTTGCATAATTTACGAGAGAGAGAGAAAGAGAGAGGGAGAGAGGAGTTGGCTGTTAGAGAGATTTCTTCTAGAAGGTGAAGATTGATAAAGGATATTTACTATGTCAATCCTGATATTATTGGCAATGAAAAGAGGCAAGTTGCAAATACCACGTTGTATGTGCAGCATGAAATCTAAAGATGAAAGCTGACATTGTTCTACTGCAAAGTTATGACCAACGCTAATGATGCTAATGGCTGTTTCATCAAGCCTTTTAATAAATGGCTGACTCTGCAGCTGAGAAAAAAAAACTTCACAGATTGTTATATTTCTTAATTTTTAGAAATTCTTTATGGGCCGATTTATCTAATATATTAGAGGGAACTATCCAAAGTTCAGGATCAAGGATCGATGACAGTTCTGCTTGGAGAGAGTTAATCATGGTGTCGATAACAGATAGAATAAAACATATGTTGAAAAGCAAAGCACACCTGCTTTGCTTTTCAACACAGAAAAGCAAAGCAGGTGTGCCTGTAATGACGAAGAACTTTAGAAGAGTGATATTTTACTGATCAGCCTAATATATCGTATGTCAGAATGATTCCACTGTCCCTTTTCAAGAAGCTGTTGCAAGTTGTAGTAAATCTTTCATCTAAAAGACTTGATGAAATAGCTGTTAGCATCTTTGTTCCTACAACTTGTTATTATTATTATTATTATTATTATTATTTTGGTAACCATCATGGAGCCAATAGATTCATTGTGGGAGACCCACTCAACTAGCAACATGTTTATCATAATGTATTTACAATGCACTCCACTCACCAACAAACAACTCTCCACATAAAAATACCTTCTTCTCACACCCTTCTTCACCAAATCTTTATACAACTTCCATGGATGGCTTCTTGTTCTTCCCATCTTAATATCCACTCTTGTTATAATTCCTTCTATATTAATCTGATAGAATCACCTAACTTGAAAGTTTTCATCATATCTCCTCTTATCCACCAACCTCTGTAATTCACATTCCTTCAAAGGCTTTTCATAACCAACACTCCAGAGTCCTAATATCTCTTTGATCATTCATCTTTGGATCCTCTCTAGTGTTTCTACATAACAACATAAACTAGGTGACCAACTCTGAGCACAATTGTCCATGTGTATATAAGACAGTGGTCTGACCAATGTCTTATATAAAGGCACTACCATCACCTTATCCCTATATATCAATGTAATTTTCATCATAGCAGCAATACAATGAGCAGTCTTTACAACACTTCTGATGTGCTCTTGGAACTTCAGTCCACTGTCTACCATCACTCCAAGATCCCAAATCTCATCCACTTCTTGAAGTATAGCTCCACTAATACAGTAGCATATAGCCTTATATCTCTGTATCCAAAAATGTAACACCTTGCATATATTAATATTAATATTAAAACTGTAACCTCACACATTTGTCATTATTGTATTCAGTCTGCTAACATCTGCCTAGAAGAACATTAAAAAAATATATCAGTTGCCATAATTATGGTCAGTCAGTGCTTGCTGAATCAGGAGGATAAGGCAATAGTTTCTAGTTATTCCATATATTTTATTTCTGAGTGTGAAATGATTTATGGTATCATATGCTGCAGAATAGGACGTTGCAAACAAAATCTCTAGGGCTTTCTCACTGGACCTGATAACTGAGTGGGGGACAACACAGTCCATGGAACATCTTCTTTCTTGCCCCTCCTTCTTCAGTCACCTTACACCAAAGAGGACCTTACATCTTGCACAGAAAGCAGTGGATTGCACAAGATACTGGAGCAATGTCTGACTATATTTATTGTATATTACTTGTATATAGTTTTCCATTCCCTTTATAATTTACCTATTTACCTATGAATATCGATTGTAATATATCCTAATTAGTTGTAAATAATGTTGTACCAATCATTTATTACTGTGCCATTTGTGTTTGGATATGAAATAAATAAATAAATTATTAATATAAATCCATATATAATATCTTTTATACAAATAACTTACTTTGCTGGAATGAAGCCTTTAAGCATTCTATTTCAGTAACATAAATATTTGTTACATCTTATATATCACTAACAAATAATTCCTGATTTATTTGTTTAAAAATTTTAGTAATCCTACTGTGCATGCAAAAGCTGTCAACACTGTGAGAAATTTACTGACTTGTCATGACTGGGATCCCCGGTATGCTGATCCAGAATACAAAGCTAGAGTTGCTAACTTGTATTTACCTTTAATTGGAATTGTGATTGATTCTCTTCCCCAGCTCTATGACTGGAATACTGAAAACAAAGGTAATACATTTATAAATAAAATGTCTTTTTATTTAATTTAATTTATTTATTTAACTTTTTTTTTTTTTTGACAGAAAGATAGAGAGAAAGAGATACTCATAATTACTAATATTTAGATGATTTTTTTCTTTCTCTTTGTCTCTAAGAATATGTTACAGATTTATAAGTTCTCAAAAAAAAAAAAAATCAGCTAACACCTTTTTATTCCCGTATAAGGGGAGTATGCGAGGCCATTTAGCCCTATCTAACTTTTGGAGACTGAGTGGGCAGTTCAATCTCCACTGGTATCAATTAGAGATAGATGGCCCAAGGCTATCACTAATTAAGCGGTACACAGTGAAGAGAGATGGCTCAAATGTGCTGCCATCTCGTGGTCCCTAACCCTAACACAATATATTTAATGTCTGAAATAATGTGGGTTCTATGGTCGATTTTCTTGAGTTTACAGGACGAAAAACCCACTTGCCCGTGCCAGAGATCGACTAACTCGGGAACTGGTCGAAAAAAGGCTTAGAAAAATTTCCTCTAGTCACCGACTAGACTCAAAACCAAGTCTTCCTTCGTACGGCCAAGTGCCGTGGTGTGCAAATGCCACATCCACTGAGCTACACAGATTTATAAGTTTAAAAATCAAAACTGTTTACACATACTACTAACTTTAACTCCACTAATTTTGTGTGTGTGTGTGTGTGTGTGTGTGTGTGTGTGTGTGTGTGTGTGTGTGTGTGTGTGTGTGTGTGTGTGTGTGTGTGTGTGTGAAAAAGTTTTTTACCTTGGGGATAATATATATTAAGGATACCAAGTAATTTTATAAACTTGGTTTTTTTACTGTTTCTCCCAAGTAAGCAAAACAGTTAAGCTTGCGCCTGAACATAGTTCAAGTCTAAAGGTAGTGCAACACCAGGGCAACTCGTTGTAAAGGAGGGTAAAGCTCCGATCACTATTCTTAGTATTTCCCATAATGTAAAACACATCTCATTAAGAGATGTATACTGTTATACAATTCTCATAGACAGGCTTATACGTTGGTTATGCATTTCTAAATAACTTAGGGAATTGAAACATGAAACAACGTAGATCCGAATATAAATTAAATTATATTTTAATAGATATTTCCGATATTTCGGCAATGTCACATTGCCATTTTCTAAAGGAACTTGCAAAAAGGCAGGTGCACACAAGGCAATAACAATACAGTAACTGAGAATGAAGATTTGAAGCTATCGTTCTCCTAGAAGTCCTGATGGTGCCCTCTGGAGGGCTAAGTAGGCGTTCTTGGCCGTTGGGCTGAAGGTCTGCTGATGTATGCTTCCCAAATTTGGGGCAGTCGCATACAACTAAATTTGTTGAGGTTTGGAGAGTTTCTTAGGGCAGAGGCTGATTCCATAAATAATCTTTCGAATTTATATTTGCTCCGGTGTAATACCAAAGACCAACCACTTCCCCTAGACCTACCTGGTGTATACCAGGTCCCTTGCAGTTGTAAACTGTCGTACTCTGGCCAAACAGGCAGGACAGCGAATATCAGAATTTCTGAACACAAGGACTACATCCGGTTTTACAAGTATAGCCATTCTGGTCTTGCAGACCATGCTCTGGATACTCACCACAGAATACGGTGGAAGAAAACAACAATAATACACCGGAGCAAATATAAATTCGAAAGATTATTTATGGAATCAGCCTCTGCCCTAAGAAACTCTCCAAACCTCAACAAATTTGGTTGTATGCGACTGCCCCAAATTTGGGAGGCATACATCAGCAGACCTTCAGCCCAACGGCCAAGAACGCCTACTTAGCCCTCCAGAGGGCACCATCAGGACTTCTAGGAGAACGATAGCTTCAAATCTTCATTCTCAGTTACTGTATTGTTATTGCCTTGTGTGCACCTGCCTTTTTGTAAGTTCCTTTAGAAAATGGCAATGTGACATTGCCGAAATATCGGAAATATCTATTAAAATATAATTTAATTTATATTCGGATCTACGTTGTTTCAATTCCCTAAGTTATTTAGAAAAACTGTTATACAATATGGGTGGGGGTCACTACCCAGACCGGTTTCAACCTGTTGGGTCTAGCTCCTCACTGAGGAGACCTCAATTACAGACTGGTCTGGGTAGTGACCTCCCCCATCCATAATGTATAACAGTATACATCTCTTAGTGAGATGTGTTTTACATTATGGGGAAATACTAAGAATAGTGATCGGAGCTTTACTCATCTTTACAACGAGTTGCCCTGATGTTGCACTACTAGTAATAGTACTAGATGATAAGGTTAAGATTACGTTATTGATAATTTCCTGTCAGCAGCTTCCTCCTAATTAGTTATCTGCTAGCACTCCAGTATCCTTAGATATTACATTAACTATGCTAAGAAATTATATTCTTGTTTAACCCTGTCCTCAAGTGTGAGCAAACAAAGTTTGCATGTAAAGTTTTCTTCACAACTAGGTTACTTGTATATAGAGGTTAATGACTTCGCATTAAGTGCTTTAGTATCCCATAATGCAAAGCACACATCCTTTTAGGTATGTATAATGCTATGCATTATGGGAAGGCCCTCTACCCAGACCAGTTTCCATCTTTATTGAGGTCTCATCAGTTTGGACCTAGATGCCAACAGATACCAAGGTTGAAGTAATAAGACATCACATATGTCAGGAATTATATTTCATTCTACTAAAACACTTCTAGCTACATCAGCCAATAGATCTTGGTCTTCTCATGAGTCTTTTTCCTGTCATCCTTTCATCTACATGTTTTGCTAACTTGTTCTCTCCCATTCCATTCGAGTGGCCACACCACCCGAGATTGGCTCTTTTCACATGTTCCTAATGCTAACAATGCCAGGTTCCTTCCTAATATATTCATTTTGATATGATTCTGAAATCGATACTGTCTATTAATTTCCTAAATATTTGTCAGAATTGTCACTTCATATTTGTGATCTCTAGTCCTTGATTAACTACTTTATTTTTAACCTACCTCTCAAATTAAATTGGTGTGAACATTGGATGATTACAGCTGCTTTAGTGTTTTGACTAATTTCTCTCTTATACCATATAAATTTATTTAGACTCACCATCATACCATCTTTATTATGCCTACTTCCATATTTAGTTTGCTATCTTCACTCAAAATCATTCCTAAATAACTGAAATATTTTACTTTTCTGTAGGCTCTCCAGTCAGGATGAATCTGATGTTTGTCTCTACCTTGTTTTCATAGTCTTTGTCTGTTTTTATTGCTAATTTTGTTGCCAAACTTGTTACATCAATTATTCAGCTTAGTCCTGGATTTATTTAGTAGTGTAACATCATGTACATAAACTAAAAAGCTGAGATTAATATCTCCAGTTTTGATGGATTTAATGCTACTTTGCTTCATAATTTGATCATCCATATAGATGATGAATAAGTATAGCAATAGGTTCTCCCTTGTCTTACATCTGATTTTACATCAGTTATCTTCCTGTACCTCTTTCACTTGTAACTGTTGATCGAAAATATAGACTATGTATTGCTCAGTAGTATATTGTCCCATATATACCACATGACTGTATTGTTTTGAATAACTTTTCTTTTCATATCTTGTGATATGCATTTTCCAAATCTAATACATATCCTGTTGTATTTCTGACAACCCTCTTTTTGACCTGAATCCAACTTTCTCCAAGTTTCTCTTCCACTTCTCAAGTATTTTTGCATAATTTATTTATTTAGCATTTAGTACATGCAGTACAATACAGAATTAAAAACATATTATTATTATGTGACTCCTCCAAAAGAGTCCAATGACTAATTGCAAAAGGGCACTGTATTCAAGTCTGCTAACCATCTCCCCTACTACTTAATTCTCCTACTACACACAACTACCATCAAAGTCATCTATCGCCCATCACTATCACCAACAGTATTTTTTTTTGTCTGTAAGTCGCATGTTCTGAAGGCCAATTTGCCTGTATGCAGTGAAAAACCCGAGTTTCTGGGAGAAAAACCCTGCTGCTCTGCATGAGTTCAGCTAACTCACCTTCAAATGACAAATCCCATATAAAGATTCCTCTCATAATAACAAGAATCACACTCAGGCCTTTTTCAGTAGAAGGGTATAATATACTATTCTTCTAATTACACTTTATATAAACATGGATACAATATAAAAACTATAATTGTAGTTTTTATATTTTTTATTATTGTCTTTTATATTAGGCAGGCTGCATTCTGTGGTAATGTGAAGAATTGTGGCGTGTACAAATCTTATATGGAATCTTATAAGGAAATTCTGCAGTAATTCTCCATTCAGTTTTTAGTTCCTTTATTATCTCCAGCTATCTATCTGCATTTCTGGATTTTGATAGTTTTTTTCCACTTCAATATTAATATGCACTCCTGACTGCATTCCCCCTTGAATACTTTCTACCACTATTTTGTCATTGCTTGTGTCATTTAACAATTTTTTAAAGTAATTATTCTAGACATCTAGAATATCTCTAGTTTTCATGCCATCACTTTATCATCTTTAATTCATTTTATGGTGCTCTTTCCTGTATTTTTATTATTTTTTTTCAATTGCCTCCAGATTATTCTGCTGTGTTCTTTATATTTTTCTCTGTATTTTTTCATATGACATTATGATTTGATTGTTAGAAACCTTCATTTGTGTGTGGGGGAGGTAGGGTGTGTGTGTGTGTGTGTGTGTGTTGTACTATTATACCATTGCTATGACATAACCAGGAAAAAAAATTTGGAAATCCTTGGAAAAATGGCATTGGATCCTAGACATGTAAATATAAACCCAGGTATGAACTTGTCTGAATACATCATAGCCATCATTACCAAACACATGCAGCTAATGCATAAACAAGCACAATATACTGAACAATACAACATACAATTAGAAAAAAACATTAGTCTCAGTAAGTTTTAAAAGAGGTAAACCGTGAGTAGACATATCGGTACACAATAAATAACGGAAAAAACTCACGTAGAAAGATTATTTATTAGTATAATTTTCGGCAAAAATTATACTAATAAATGATCTTTCTACGTGAGTTTTTTCCGTTATTTATTGTGTACCAACATTAGTCTCTTCTATAACTACATAGTGGTTGTCACCTTTGTTAGCCTTTACTGTTCGTCTACTAGTTTGTATGTTTACACCTGAAGAAATACTATGTAAATGGGATGAAATGTTGTGTTGTTAATTAAAATAATTGTTACCATCTTATTACAGTTTTCTGCCTTATAAACTCTTGCATATTCGCGACCTGGCAAAGTACATGTCTTTATTTATATGTTTTTTATTTATTATGTCTTTTATATGTTTTTATTTACTTATTATTATTATTATTTTGACAGTCATTTTTCAATTAAAAAAAATCATGTCTTATGCCATTTCTTAATATTAGGAAGGCTTATATCTGGTGTGGAAGATGCTTTTGATCATCCTTCTCTTCACAAGTCTGTGGCATTGGCAATTTCAGGTCCAAGTGTAAAGAATTCTCTGAATGTTGATTGCTATGATCCTTATCATCAGGTGGCTATACAATTATTTTTTTCTTCCCTTATTGCTTGGTATATGCATGTCAGTTTCTGCTGCATTTTTAGCTAGCTATTGGATAAAACCTATATATAATATAGAATTATTAATTTTTTTCATTATGTGCATTTGAAGTCAGTAATGAATTCAAGCTAATCAACAGAGTTGCTGCTCTTCTCACTCTCCATATTCCTGTGTGACAAACCTTCAATTCATCAATGTCCCTGAAATTTTTGATTTATCTGGATTTGTCATTTAAACTCTCAAATTATTGCATTTGAAAGTTATAGTGGCAAATTTAAGTTTTGCCCAATGTATTATTCCATATAACCCTGGTCTAGTGAGAGAAAAGCAAAAAATTATGATCTATGTGATATTTTATAGATTAAATTTATTAAATATGTAAAAATATTTTTGTCGAAATATTTTATATATTCAGCCAAAAGAAATAGTACCCATAATATTTAATGCTATACACAAAGATCAAAAATTGAGATATTTTCAAGTTAAGTAACATGAGCTCTGTCTAAAATGAATGCAATATATTTTTGCCTGGATTCCAATTAAGATGTCAATGGAAAAAGAAGCATTGGATTTTTTTTTTTTTTTTTTCCAAATCATCAAGATCAAGAACAGGCTCTAACATGAAGCAAAGTAAAAGCTTACTTTTGTCAGAAATATATAAACAGCTTGAGTACTACCAATTTCCTTGCACTTTCTCACACTACACAGGCCAGTATCTTATTGGAACACATGTCGAATTTCACATTTAGCTTTAGTAAGTACCTCCATTTCATAACTACCTTCATTTCATGTACTTCTTTTCTCACATCAGTCCTGTTATGCACATCATTGCAATATCTTCCTAACCACTCAGCACCTCAACAGTTACTTATGCTTTTGTCATCTCTCTTCAGCATTCATTAAATTATCTTTCCATAACTATTTTTCTTTTTACTTATTACATACTAAAATAATTATGTGGGATTTCCTTTGGTCAGCTACTTTCGTCTCATAATCTGACTTGCCATGCTTACTGTACTGTACTTTGTACACTGTGGCACTGCTTCATCTCAGTAGTTCCACATATATCCCTTTTGAATTGGATATTCCACATGTTTAGCTACCTCTCAGGTGGAGGTGCATAATCACTCTCTCTGAGTTGCAAGCAAAGGTAACTGCTTTAATTATGAGCAAATCTCCTGATGCATCACTAGATTCAGATCTCTCAAATTCTAGTTCCCTTCATCACAGGCTGTTTTCTCTTGTGATGATCTCTTGGTAGGTGAATAAATTTCATTTCCTACTTGCTTTTCATCCTTTCCTCTTTCCTAGAAAGAGTACCTCATAATAATTACTTAGTCTACACTCATGTGCTACTCTGCCAGTGCATGGCATTTACATTTTACTTTGCACCTCCTGGCATATAGCAACAGCAGCAGCTGTCTATACATTTTCTCCTGTTGACTTCTGTCTCATACCAGACAGCCTCATATTGCATCTAACAACCTTCCTGCCTTCTTGCTGAACTTCCACTCTTGGTGGTTGTAGTTTTCTGCTGCATCCTCCCTGAAAATATATATTTTACTCTCTCTCTCTCTCTCTGTAACTATATTTTTCAACTCTACTAACTAAATTTAATTACTGTAATTTTTAGCAGTCATATTAACCAGTGTAATCTCTACCCTCTATTCCTGATTTTTTTTTTTTTTTATGTGGTTCCCACTCATAAAAGGTTATTAGTAAGCCTATAGTACATTTTTATCTTGGGTAGACTAAGAATTTTTTTTTTCATTTTTATCATTTTTTATATATCATTTTTGTATTTTTATTATTTATTTTTACATAATCCGGAAACCCTGCCCTAGAAACCAAACATGGAACTTCTTCAAGCCTTCGATAAGTCTCATACTAGGCAATGAAATTCATCTCCCACCTAAAGGCAATCACAAACGTCCATGTTCACAGTGGGATTAAAACCATCACGTTTGGTTGGAGAGTATGTATATGTACTTAGCACATGAATTGCACTATCTCTTATGTCCATAAAATCCAAGAGATAATTCAATTCATGCCCTGTTAAGATTTGAAACTTGAGCACAGTTGACCACCCCATTAGAATTAGCACACTTAACTGTCCCATTAAGATCTGAAACTTGAGGAGGTAGATTCTTGGCCATTCTCATATTCATTTGCCTCAAAAGTGCCTGTATATTTTCATATGTTTCCCCTAACATTTCCCCATATTTTCTCTGATTCTTCACATCATCATCTCTCGCTCTCTCTCTCTCACACTTTCTTTCTTGAGTTCTACTATTTGAAACACCTTCTCTGATCAAATAATAATCCTAACTGGAATATCGGTGGCCTTCATTTTACTCAGAATCCCTGATCACTATCCAACCTAAAAGAGTGAAAATAAATAAATATGCATATCGCAAATGCCTGAAAACCGAAACTGCACTTCATGCTCAGCCTCCACTGCTTCAGCACAGAACATTACCTAACTCAGCCAGCTTGACAGTGCCCTTTGTGTGGAGAGACACCTAGATTCAAATCCCATCTTGGATTCAAAGATGCTTTTTATACTGCAGGTCAGTTAGAACACACACACACAAGTTGTTTTCATGATTCAAAACAACCCAAACTTTCAACAGCTACAAAAAATAAATAAATAAATAAAATAAATAGAATAAAATAATAATAATTATTATTATTATCATGTAATCGTAATGGGAGACTTTAATTATCCAAATATTGATTGGATAGCAGTAGAATCTCATAAGAAGAATGAAAATGCATTTATTGAGCTGTTGCGGGACAACTTCCTCAAGCAGCATGTGACAGAAGAAACTCGAGGTCAAAGAGTGTTAGATTTGATTATAGTGTCAGAGGGCATTTCAGTCAAAGATGTAACTATTCTGCCTCCAGTTGGTGACAGTGATCATGCAGTATTCACTTGGGAAGTGACTAAGTTTATTCAGAAAAGGTTACATGCTGAACTACAAAGCAGGAAATTATGACCAACTGAGGAGTATACTGAGTTCAGTGAAATGGGATTGGTTGCTGGATGGAAAGAATATCGACAGTGAATGGGAATCATTTAAACAATACTTAAATGATGGGATATCAGAATGTGCCCCAAGATTTCGAAGAATAAATAGAGTAGGAGTCAAATGGATGTGTTATCTTATTAAGCAAGAGATTCGTAAGAAAAGGATGAAGTGGAAGGAATACCGTTTGCATAAGAATGATGTCTGTTATGAACGTTATAAGCAGCAGGCTAGAATAGTGACAACTGTTGTTCGGAAAGCAAAGTCTGATTATGAAAAGAAACTGGCTCTGCATGCTAAAGACAACCCACAAGAATTCTATCAATATGCTGCAAGTAAAAGAAAGAATAACTCTTTTAAATCCAGATGGCATGAGGGTTATAAATGCAGAAGAGGTTGTTCAGTTAATGAGTGCCCATTTCGTTAAAAGCTATCAACCTGGTGAGCGCAACATTGAGCTCACTCTTACTTCTTCACTAGATGAAGAAACGCAGGTGTGTGAGGCAGAGGTATATTGCACAAACTGAATAAGAATTCTGCAATAGGGACTGATGGAATATTAGCACGTGTGCTAAAATAGTGTTCAGCTGAACTGGCCATTCCTTTGACCAGGATGTTTAATATGAGTCTCAGAACAGGGAAGATTCTGCAGGAAAGGAAGGAATGTATGGTAATTCCATTGCACAAGGGTGGTGCAAAGACCGATGTATCCAACTATCGACCAATTAGTATCTCAGGAGTGGTGGTGAAGATTTTGGAAAACTTGGTTATGGCCCGCATTCAGAAATGGGTTTACAGTGAATCTCTACTTTACAATGAACAACATGGGTTTACTAAGATAAGGTCATGTTTTAGCAACTTCACATTCGATAACAATGTTACCATTGAACTAGACAAGGGGAATGGATACACCATGATATTTTTGGATTATGCTAAGGCTTTTGACAGAATACAACATGGCAGACTACTGCATAAATTGGAGAAAATGGATTTGGGTTATACAATATTAGCATGGATAAGAGGATGACTGACTGATAGATATCAAAAAGTGGTATATGGGGGATCTGAGTCTGCAAGGTTTAAGGTAACAAGTGGTGTACCACAAGGATCAGTGCTTGGTCCACTGTTATTCAGTCTGTACATTAATGATATTGGGAAGGATTTGACAAACGACATACAGTTATTTGCTGATGATAGATAGGTAGGGTAATTGGGAATGCTACTGATATGCAGTCTTTGCAGAATGATTTAAATAGGCTGGAATTGTGGGCATGAGAAAATGGGTGTTAGTTCAATGTCAGTAAATGTGAAGTCATTCACTTTGGCATGATTAGATATCCAATGTCGTATTATATTGGTGGGATTAGGCTAGAATAAACTGATGAGGCTAGGGATCTTGGAGTGTTAGTAGATATGAAGTTGAAGTTTAGGGACCATGTGGAAAAGATTGCAAATACAACTCAAAAGATAATTGCAATGCTGAAATGAACGTTCACATGTAAAAATAAGGATGTTATTTTGCCTCTTTACAAGGCCTTGATAAGATCTCGCTTGGACTATTGTGCCAGGTCTGGTCTCCTGGTTTCCATTGTGATTCTGATATATTGGAGAGAGTACAAAGAAAAGTGTTAAAAATGATATCAGGATTGTGGAATACTGATTATGAAGACAGATTGAGAATTTGTAGACTGCAGAGACAACAAACAGGAGAAAGAGGGGGTGATATGATTAAGACTTACAAATTTCTGAAAGGGTCATACAGGATTTCAATTGATGGAATTTTTCAATTTATGGAGGGTGGGGAAAGGATGAGAAGGCATCCTTGGAAGCTGAGAATGAAGGCCACCAAGAAGTTTGTGAGGGCTAGATTTTTCTCTTAGAGGGTGGTGTGTGATTGGAATGGATTGCCATTGGATGTTGTGAGTGCAAGAAGTGTGAATGAATTCAAGAATTAGTATGTGGCTTCCCTTGATGAGTCTCTGACTCTCTGGAGGTCTCTCTTAATAATAATAATAATATTCCCACATGCCCCAAGGGCAGAGGTCTGACATATGTCAGTTTACAGGCCGAAGTTAACCCTGTGAAAATGGTCAGTCCTCAGCAGAGTGCCAGCAGCATCGAATGATTGGTTTCCTTCCAACTACTAACTGCTCTCAGACTTGCTTAACTTTTTGCGTGAGCCATTAGTAGCAGAGACTCTACCAATTGACCAACCTTTGCTGGCTAAGGGAATAATAATTAACAAATCTAAATCTGATTTTGAAAGGTCCAAATGCAGGAAACTCATCTTTTGTTCAAATCACAGTTGACTGTTCTGGTTTTTAGCAGCATTATTCTTCAGATTACCCGATCACTCCATGAGGGGATATCTGAGAAGGAACGGTGAAGTATCCCTGGACTCTGAAATTTCATTCACAATCATTTTCCTATTCATAAATTCTTCTCTCACTGACTGCAAATCATAACTCTAGCTTTGCTGATTAAAATACATTCTATTCCCGTTTTTCTTTTGACAAACCTTATGGTGCACAATTATTCAATGCATGAAGGTTGTCCATTCTAAATGCTTTAAACTCTGATTTTTATTTTTTTTGTTCTTAAGTGAGATGAAGATAGCCTTGGGAAAAAACCAGAACAAAGACCTGTCTTATTTCTCAAAAAAAAAAAGAACATCTCACTTCACTTCTCCCTTTCTTCTGGTAATGCCTAAATCTCCAAACAAGATCAAATTACTCTTGTTGGGCTGACTTCTTGTCCACCTAGCACAAACACATCTCATCCATAGTCTCTTCAGACTCAAAAAAAAAAAAACTTTTTGTGTGTACAAGCTACTAAAACTGTAATCTAAAATCTGCCCATTTGAGATGGTGTGCCAAAAATCTCTAAATATAGTCTGCCCACAGTTGAGACAACTGTTACTGGCAGAGTGCCAAGAAGAGTCAATTCATGTTGAGGGGGTGGGGAAGAATAAGGGATATATGAATTTGTCACCAAACACAAAATCACATGCTTTATACCTAAAATTTTCCAACTGCTATACATACAAAATAGTTACCACTTTAAAAGCTAGAATGTTCGTAAAAGAAAAGCTAATTTTCCAATATGTAATGATAAACACTTATCCCACGAAGTGGATTGATTACCTTATTAATATTCTGCCATGCACAGAAGTGTAGAGAGTTTTCTCATTTGTGGTTGAAGTATATGTTCATTGCTGTTCGGATGAAGAAAATCTGATTAATTGATAATATTTTTCACAGATTCAATTTAATCATTCTCTTTTTCTCTGTGTACATGTTCTATTTCTGCCTTATCTCTATTTTGTAGGTATTTTCATGGACAGTGTTATACTAAACTGGCCACTAGCATGCTTCCATTTTCATCCAAGATTTGTAAGATCACAAGCAGCTGCTGTGTTAACATCCATTTCTTCTCCAGCTTAAAACATACTGAACTGACTTTTCTTCCTCCTATAGATTTTTAATTTTTTCCAGGAAGTCTGATGAATTTCATATGAATAAACAGGTTCCTTGACAGAATATTATTACCAGACACCTCCAGAAAGTTAGGAACTCATTCAGCGAGGCCACATATCACCCACACTACCTTTCATCCCATACTCACCTCCTCCAAAGGTAAGCCATTCCAATTACACACCATTCTAAGAGAGAAAAATCTAGTTTTCATCCCTTACTTGACTATTCATTCTTAATTTACATGTATTCCCTCTCATTCATTCCCCACTCTCCATTTTATGGAGAGTGGGGAATGAATGAGACTACTGGTATCGTACATGATCCTTTGAGAAACTGTAGGTTTCTATCATATTATTATTATTATTATTATTATTATTATTGTAGAGTAGGTGGGAGGCCACCTACTCTACAACTCTGCACCACATCACTAGCATGTGCTATGGAAAATAATGCATATCTATCTATAACCACTCATCAGGATGAGTGCTGTTTGTTATATTATCCTCCATTGAACAACACCACAACAGTAGGTATAAGGAGATAAATATTATTACACAATCCATAAGTGCCTTAAAAGAGTTTGTTTTTTCATTGTAATATCAGCCACATGCAAGTGCCAGCTATGCTTACCATATGATGCAAAGATGGTGGCAATAAAGGCCAGTGATGGCAATGTGCTATGGGTCTCATCAGCACGATGCAGTCAAATACCAACAAAGTGAAAGTTGATACAAAATGCTGCTGTTGATAACTAGACATCATCAATGCAAAAAAAGGTCTTGAGATTTTGGTTGCCACTAGTTACATGCTTCTTATGCAGTGATACAAGATTCAGCATACAAACTGTTCATCAACCTCAACCAGCATTTCTTCTCTGCATATGGCTCCCTTCACTAAAGCAGGCACTATAAAAGCACAGTAAAAGAGTTTCCTCGTGACCTTAGGAAAATGCACCAACAGCCACAAATAGCACCACTCTTTTGCAAAATTAGAACACTGAAAGCTAAGCTCAAACCGTTGACAATCACAGTGCCAATGTACCTTTCCACAACAACACCAACAAACTCGATGACCTTATTTTTTTTTAACAGTATGTGATTTCATCAAAGCCAAGAATAAAAAGTTTAATGCATCATTCTCAATTTTCACATGGAAACTGATGAATTGCTAAAGGATGAAATCATCAAGTTAGCCAGAGAATGGCACTTCAATTTCAGGAAAATTGTCAGGTGCCACCATTTTGTACTCACAAACTTGAAAGTGATTTACATCACATTGATGAACACATCTAAATTAATAGCAGAGGTAAATAACTAGTTCAAAGGCAGATTTCTCCCAGTTCTGCATATGATCTCAACTCAACTTAAGCTTCACTCAGAGAGAACAAGGATGTTAACTATGAAAACAACTAGAGAAAAATACTGAACTGGTGATAACAGTTGGATCAATTATTACAAAAATGGAAAATTAGTGCATAAATTCACACACCACTATTACACACTATAGACACCATATCCTTACAAAAAAAGAAAAATTACATCATAAACACCATATCATTGACAAGCACATCCAAATTAATAGCAGTGGTAAACAACAAGTTCAACGACACTTTCCCCTAATTGTGCATATGAGCTCAAATAATGAGCAGTCTGTTGTTATCCTCTGCAGAAACCAGTATTCAGGCAATGCATAGGGAACATGCACAGTTCATGTTGTCAGCAATCAGTCCCACAGAACTTTTCATATTCACTTTATAAACACATGTGATCTCAACTCCAACCTCAGTGTTGTTAGTGTTCGCTATCATTTCCAGTCTGCAAAACCCTATCTACTTTTCCTGGCAGAAACTCAAACCATTCAAAAAAAGACAAGCAGTGTTTGTCTTTTTTTGTAGTTCCCACCCACAAAAGGTTGTAAGCCTATAGTACATGTGAGTAGTGCTAAGGACTTTTTTATTCTAATTTTGTTAATTTTTATAATTATTTTTTACATAGTCTGAAAATCCTGCTCTAGAGATGAAACATGCAACTTTTTTGCACCACCTCAGGCATCCAGTAAGCATGGCAGTGGTCTCACACTGGGTAATGAAATTCATCTCCCATCTAAAGACAATCGCGGTCATCCATGCCCATGGTAGGATTCGACCCTGCAACCTGTTGGTTGGAGAGTGGATACACTAACTGCTTAGCCAACCAGGCTGGCCAATTGCACATTATAATTCCTTTCAACACAAGGGTGGCATCCATGCATATATTCGCTCTGACATATCGTGCCAGAGAGCACCCAACTTAGAACCACCTGACTTTGACGATCTCTGGCTGAAAATCTTCTTGCCCACTCAATCGAATTCATTTTTTGTCCCTTTTGCTCTGCTGGGCCACCAAAAACTCTGAACTCTTTGACTTCCTCTCCTTAAATGTTGATTTCTATAGTCCCACTCCTCCAATTGCACACAAGCAAGAGATGCTGAAACATTTGCCATTACAAAACACAAATTGTTCACATGTCCACTAGAATACCAAAAAACTCTAACCACTCCCCAAACACTCTAGATCTCTTCCTTGCTAGTGACCCTTCAAAGTACGCTGTGAATGTTGTATGTCCTGTAGGTAACTCAGACCACAATCTAGTACTTATCTCCTCTCTCTCATGGAACAACACTCACAAAGTGATTCTCAATCAAGAGCAGTCTAGAATTATAACAGTGCCGAGTGGTGTAATCTTTGTGATTTCTGTGCCTCTTGGTTGAGGCACATGCGCCGAAGTAATTCTTACTGGCATAGAAATGTACATCCCCCCCCCCCCCCCACACACACACACCATACTAAACTCTCATCCCCTATCTAAACCTTGGTTCTCTAAAAGGTGTGCCAAGGCAGCACAAGTGAAAAAAATGAGTATATTACAGCTGTCAACAACAACAACTCCATCTTCCATTAGTGCCTGTACCCAAGTCTGAAATAGCTGCAAGAAAACCATAAGTGTTTCCAAATCAAACTTTGTAATAACAAAAAGCAGAAAACTTGCATCTTGTCCAAATGGTAACCAAGTCTTTTGGTCTCTTTCCAGAGCAATTGGTCATAATTTTTTACAGTTGATAATGATGCAATGGATGTCTCCATTGCATCATCAACCACAAAAAGCCAATCTCCTGACTTCATACTTTTCTTTCAATGTATGTACCCATAACTGATCCTGGTAAATGCCCCCAACTGTTATTCCACATGCCCAGAACTCAATGCCGCCTCTATCCTTTCCTAAAAAATATTGGACACTAAAAGGTTTCCTGGTCGTGATGGCAGTCCTCTAACTGTCTTGAAGGTTTAGGCCTCAGAACTGACTCTTGCCCTACATCACCTACTCATGCCCTCTTATTCCACTTGCATCTAGTTCACAGCCTATAAACTTACTGTGAGCAAGATGTCATCAATACCCAACTCCTACACTACCTTGAATGCACCCAACTAATAAATAACCACCAGTGTGGATTCCACGGCCACTGATCAGTGAGAGATCTGATACCATGTCAGATGGGTTATCGGATCTCCCATGTCAGATGTTATCAGATATCCCATCTGATGGGAGATCTCATAACATGCCACCCATCTCTGTACAAATATTATAGAAAAGTTTGGTGAATCTCAAGTGGTTGCACTCGATATTTCCAAGGCTTTTTACCAGGTCTGACATGAAGACATATTATACAAGAGCTTATCATTTGGTCTGTCCCACAACTTCTGCAGTTGGGTTGCCAGCTTTCTGACTAGATGCATGCTATGCATGATGGCAGATAGTTTCTTATCCTCTCACTATGCAACTGACACCAGGGTTTTGCAAGGATCTGTTCTTTCGCTAACTCTCTTCCTTCTGTATATCAATGACTTACTCCAGCCGACTCCCAACCCATTATGCAGTTTTACTAATGACAGCACATTGTGTACTACACAAGCCACTTCAACTTAGAGAGCATCATCCTCTTCTGCCCTTAATTCTGATCTCCAAGCCAACCTCTAATGTGATTCAGATAACCATGTCAATTTAAGTGTTAGCAAAACACAGCTCTACCTTATTTTCTTATTGCCACAAAAAAGAACCATTTTCTTCAACAATTAACTTTGGCAATACTCAAATCTCTAAATAAGATGAGACTTCTCTCTTTGAAATTACACTGATATCAGGCCTTTCTGGCACAAACACATCATAAGCATTGCCTCCTCAGCTTCCAAGAAACTGGGATTTCTCTTTTGCTCAAGGAACTACTTCATTTGTGAACAGTTGTTAACCTTATACAAATCACAAATTAACTCAACTATCAAATATTACTCTTACATTTGGGATGTGTCCCTAAGCGCTCCCTCAAAATACTTGATTGAATACAGAATAGGACAGTCAGATTGATCAATGACCCATCACTTACCAACTCACTTCACCCCTTCTCACACAGACATTATTTTTGTGATATGTATCTTTTATAAATATTTTCATGGTAAATGATTTAGCATCAGTAATGCCTCCAGTCTTTACTAAATCCATTGAAACATGCAGCTGCCACCCAAAATCACTTCAAACTAACAGAACAAATTTCTTTTTCTCCTATTTCATCCTGTTACGGATGTACTCTGGAACAGTCTTCCACCTCATGTGTTTCCCAAGGAATATAATATACAAGCTTTCAGATTAAATGTAAGTAAATTTCTCATTTCTCATAAATGGTATTGATGTACTATAGGTTGATCAGTTAACCTCTCCTGTATGGGCTCATGATTAAAATAAAATAAAAATAAATAAAAGATAAAATCTGAAATAGAACTTCTGACCGCCTGTTTCTTTTGTTTACCTATTTTATGAATGTACTAAGTTTTTATAATATAGTAGAGGTTGTCCAATACATCAGTTCAATTGCCCTAACATTAATATGGAATTAATCAATAAGACACAATTATTTTTACAGTAGACTAAAATCTCTCTTTTTAGTTTTCTTCTTCCTTGGTAATTATTTATTTATTTTTAATTTAATCAACCCATCACACAAAGGCCATAAAATTTATAACACTAGAGTGGTGTGTGTGCGTGTGTGTGAAAAAGTGGTTAAAGAAGGAATTTATTAAACAGGTTTCTTGAAAAAGTTGGAGCAGTATCCATTGGGGAAAAAATATAGGCTTCATTCCAACCACCTCTGTTCTAAAGAACAGGTGGGTGGAATGAAGGGAGAAGGTAAGAAGTTGGTTGACTATGTTTGGAGTTGAACTATGTATAGAAGTTGACCAGTAGGTTTGTGTTATTACATCATTAGTGAAAGCAGAGGAATGGCATTGAAAGCGCCTATAAAAAAAATGCATAAAACAGAAATAAAGCTGCTATGGGAAAGTAACTAGAGGGAAGTCACCTATTAGGCAGATTGACCAACTAATAGGTGAATTGCAATTATGAGAGAACAGAAAATTATTTTACACCAGTTATTTTTTATTTTTATTTATTTTTTTTGTTTATTTGTTCGTGCAAAATAACTGTCTTTAGGATTAGATATAATATAATCACTAGAGAATTTGCCATACAAAAAAAGAAAGAAAAAACTTATATTATTAAATATGTGAAAAGGTCTTCTTTATATTAAATTTGGTTATTCATAATTAATATCACTTTATTCATAAATAGCATAAATATATTACATTTTAATCATTTACCATAATTTTGTAGTCTCGCAAATCTCAGCTGAAAGAAGATACTACCCGTCATTTGCTGATTTGTTTTTTATGGGTGATAAAGAATGTTGATGACAAAGTTTTGAAACAGTGGTGGGCAGATCTTCCTAGTTACAGACTCAATCAACTCTTAGAAGTACTGTTCATTGCAGTGTCTTGCTTTGAGTATAAAGTATGTAAAATTTTCATTGATATGCTTTCTATATTAATTTTTATAAAATCATATAATATTTTATTACATGATTTATGTTACTGTTTTAGATGTTAAATTTGCAGTACAACGTATTCGTAGTTTATGACAATACATTTATTTTATTTTATATTATTTTGTGAAGTATAAATTACTAATCATTTTGTTAATGCATCTAACATTAATTAATAATGTATTGAGCCTTTAGGACATAGATGAATTTCATTTCCTGGTGTACCTACCACTTTAAATATGCACATCTGCATGTGGTATACAGCAGAAAACAGTAAAAAAAGAGGTGGTGAAAGGGAAGAATAAAGGAGAACATTAATGAGAAAAAAAAGGAAGAGTAAGAAAATTTTGACAAAGAAGAGTAAGTACAGATGTGTGGGTGAGAGAGAGAGAGAGAGAGAGTAAATTTATGTGGCTAGGGGGTGTTTTATTCACTGAGAGAAATGGAATTACAAAATCAAGAAACTGAGAATATGAGGGGGGGGCAGGAATTAGGCAGTCATGTGTGCATGTACCTTTGTGGTGAGAGAATATGAGAAAGATGAAAATACTGAATGCAGCTGTCTCAATTATTCAAGTCTCAATAACAAATGGGACAATGCTCACTGAATGATGCAAGGGTACCTGCATCATTCAGTCAATATATATTGCACTGTATCTATAATAATATCAGAAGCATCAGGAACAAGAGTGAGGAGATCTTGAGTTGGCAAAAATTATAGGCATTAGTGAGACTTAGTTAAGGGATTAATTTTTGCACAGATAAAATGCAAGGGATACTGTAAACAGAACAGGATGACTGGGAGGCATGGAGCAATGATGTCTGAAGAATTGTAGCCTGCAAGAGTAAAAGTTCATCAGGAAGGTATGGTTGAAGGAAACGGTATATTTGATCTCTGGTGTAAAATATGAGCTAACAGCAGAAAATATATAGTGGTGATATAATTTGGGGGAGGGTCTTAAAACTTGAGTTATTGTTGAGAATTGTTAAATATTGAGAGAATTATTGAGTGATGACATTGCAAGTGTGGGTTATCCATTTGGGAATTCAGGGAATAATATGAGAATTGGGGTAGATGAAGAGATATTTTGGATGTTAAGGAATTTCAGTGTGAATATGGCCATGCAATTGAATAAGATCTCAGAGTGTGTGTGTGTGTGTCATAAAAAAGTGCAAAAGAAGTGACTCTTCTCCTAATCAGGTTGTTTACTTTAAGTCTCAGCACTGGCAGAGTCGGACTGGAGAGGAAAGAGTGCTTTTACATAAAGGAGACTCCAAGAACAGAGATAGCCATTATGTGCCAGCTAGTATCTCAGAGTGGTGGAAAGGTATTAGAAAAGCTGGTTAAGGGCAGATGGATAGATAGGAATATAATACTTGGTGTGGGACAGCATGCTTTGTGAAGGAGAGGGCTTGTATTAATAATTTATTCACTCTACAATCAGATGATGGTTGAGTTGGATAAGGGAAATGGCTACACCATGACATTACTAGACTACTAAATTGTAGCCCCTACTTTGAGACACTTCCATTTCAATAAAAGGGAGCCAAGAATATTCCTCTTATAGAGCTACAATGGGATTCATGATTTGTAGTGTTTAATCATTCAAAACCTTGAATGTCTACAATGCTAATTACATTGATGTTCAGGCAACTGCATTCCAGGTATATGTTGAATTCAGTGAAGCTACTCACTACAATAATCAAATCCTTTGCCTACACCTTGATATTTAGCAAAACAAAATATTAGTTTTGCTAAATAGATCCCCAGCTAACAGGCTGGAGAAAACTATCTAAGAAGAAGAATCAAGGCATAGCACTTGGCCATTTCTTAGAGGAAAGACCAAGTCTCTGTAGTAGATGAAATTCATTTCCTAGTCTAATAACATCACTTATCAGTATAATGTCGCTGCACTGTTTATTAGAAGTTGGATCTATTTTTGGATTCAGGAGCAAAATTCCAATTTGTTCTTTGTCCAGTATCTTCAACAAGATATGTTTTCACAGTTACATCAGAAATCACAGAGATGTTCCAAAATTTCTTCTTTTTGAGGTCACAGCTTTAAAATAGTTATTCTCTAGACCAAATGTTAGATAACACATTGAACCAAACATACTAGTCATGCTGTGGTTTAGCCAGCAGATAATCTTTCAGCTGCTATTATTCTTATTATTATTACCCAACACCCCATGGAGTCAAAGACTCATCTGGGAGGCCCTTTTATATACACACAGCTCATTATACCATGCTTTAAACACACTCAAATTCTCTGCAGACACCACGCTCTCAGGCTAGGCATTCCAATCATTCACAACTATGCATCAAAAAAACCTGCTTCTCATTCCCCTACTCACATCCTCTTTATCATCCCATTTCCCAGGGATGACCTCTGTTTCTCCCCTGATCTCCCACTATTTTCTGTAGAACTTCTCCAGCATTGATCCTATAACAACCCCTTACTAACCTGTATGTCTCTATCATGTCTCCCCTCTTCCTCCTGTCCACCAGACTCTGCAAGTTGCATCTTTCCTCATACTCGACATTCCAGTGGTTAGAAACTACCTTAGCAAGTCACCTCTGGACCCTTTCCAACATCTCTTCGTCCTTCTGAAAAACCAGGTGACGAATCTGGGCACAATAGTCCATGTGTGGCCTAATCAAAGCCTTATACAATGGAACAAGAATCTCCCTACTTATACAAGTCAGTGTCCTCTGCATCATTCCCAGAAGTCTTTGTGTTGTATTCACAATTTTGGCTATGTGTCCCCTAAATTTCAGATCCTTATCCACTATCACCCCCAGATCTCTTATTTCCTCCACCTCTGACAATATATCCTCATCAAGCATAAATTCTGCATCCCATCTTTGTTTTCCAGATTTTAAAACCTTACATTTTGCAACATTGAACTCATATCCCCATTCCTATGCTCACTCACTTTATTCAAGTCTTCTTGTAAAGCCATAACATCTTCTCTACCATTCATGGTTCATCCCAACTTTGCATCATCTGCAAACAACTGAATATCTCCATCCAAATCTCCACCAATATCATTAATATACAAGTTAAACAGTAATGGCCCTAAAACAGACCCCCTGAGGCACACCACTAGTGATTTTTTTTTTTCCTGGATATTGCTCCCCTATGTTGATACCTATCAGATAGCCAGTCTCCAATCCAATTCACCAATCTAATATCCAAACTCCATCGTCTCTAGTTTGACTATCAACTTATCATGCGGTAATCTATCAAAAGCCTTTGCAAAATCTAAGTATATTTCTGTGTATCCTTCTCCTCTGTCCAAGGAAGCAGTCACTTTATTATAATAAGTAAGTAGATTACTAAAACATGACCTCCCTTTAGCAAATTCTTGCTGTCCATCAAGGATAATACCATTGTTGTCAGATCCTAGTTCTCACAAGCTTCTCCAACAACTTAACTACAACACCTAACACACAGATAGGCCCCCTCCATGTGGAGCACCTGTTCTTGGTGGAGGGGACTTCCCAGTGATGGTACTGCCCTTTCCATTCTTCTTTTTTTTCTTTGCTTTTCTTCCTGTATTCTTTGCTCTACTTCTCCTGAGTCTTTTTCACTATCCGTTTTCCAGACCACCATCACTGGGATCCAACACCCTGCCGCCGTGTTTGCCGTGCGCTGCGACCTGTGGACATCCAGAAAGGGGGATCCTGGTAGTCTTGCACTACTTTGGCCCCTGCTTCAGCTAGACGGGCGATCCTGGATGGCCCAGCCAGGATCATTCGGCTAGTGGACTTGCCTGCAAGAGTCAATGGTGTTGCAGTAAGTTTCTCACGCCATAGTCTGGGGTCGGGATCCTAGACCTGTTGCAGTGGTGGTATAGCGTCCAGGGTAGCTCTGGCGTTCCACTCCTGAGCGCAGTCTTTGCTTGCTGGGTAGTGGGTGGAGAGCTCTGCTGCTGAACTAAAACCTCCTTAAATATGAATCCTTCATCCTCAAAGATATGGACATGTTCTTTACTATGTTCAGCAAGCAGCAAGAGAAACAAAGGCTTAATTTTCCCACCAACAGCCATATAATCAGCCATTTGTCAAGGAGGAACTAAAAAGAGCTCTCCTACAATCTCACCTTAGTGCAGTAGGGCCTGATGACATCCATTATGAAATGATAAAACATCTACCATCATCTTCTATGGATCACCTTCTCTTACTATACAATAGAATACTTGCAGAGGAAGAGTTTCCAAATTCTTGGCATAACTCAATTGTCATTGCTATCCCAAAACCAGGAAAAGATCCAGCACAAGCAAATAATTACTGACCCATTGCTCTGACCAGCTGTCTTTGTAAGATACTAGAGAAAATGGTTAATGCCAGACTTCTCTGGTATTTAGAAAGCAACAATCTTCTCTCCAGTACACAATGTGATTTCCATAGACATCGATCAACTTTAGACCATTTGGTTCGTTTAGAAACTTGTATAAGCGATGCATTTCTGAAGCAAGAACGTCTTGTCTCAGTTTTTTTTGACATGGAAAAAGTTTGACACAGCCTGGAGATATGGCATATTAAAAGACTGCTATAACCTAGATCTCAAAGGACACCTCCCTATATTTATTAAAAACTTTCTGTCCAAGCGAACTTTCCAAGTCAGAGTGGGAAATATGCTATGTCAACCATATCATCAAGAACGAGGTGTTCCCCATGGCAACACCATGGCAACTGGCTGACAATCTTAATTCTTCTGATCTTTTTTTATCACTTCATTCAACAACTCTTTCATAGCTTTTCTCACATGATGCTTATTCTCTCTTTCTCTCTCTCTCCTTCCCTCCACACCATATTAATCTCCTTTCAAGTCAGTGTTTCAGCAAAAACAATTATATATCTTCTTGTTGTCCTACCTACTTACCTGTAGACTCATTCACATCACACATCTTTGCTCCCAGAAAACACGTTTTCTTTATTTAGTTGTTTAGTACATCCTAATTAAAGAATCATTGCACATCACTATATTTTTTTACACTTTTTCACCATTTTTTGTACTTTTGCATTTTGCTTTTTTTCTTATATTCATGTTCCATCTCCTTTTTTTCACTTTCTTGATACAGAATAAGCAGTTTTCCATTCTTTCCAGCTCTTCTTTCATACTATGAAGTATTCGTTGTGGGTGTGAGATTTCTATTACTGGCCTACTGCACTCTGGTGTGTTTTCTTCTACTATTCCCATGTTACCTACCCCACATTCCCCCTCTCTCTCTCTCTCACACATCGTTGACACTATCATGCTGCTCTCCCAGATTTCCATTCATGCTGACATTTTTTCTTATCCATGTCACAACTTGCCATGTGTGTGTGTGTGCACAGTTGATTCATCATTCATTTGCATTCAAAGCCTTGTGTTCTCTGCTATGCACTTATTTGTTGTTATTATTGTATGGGCACCTCCATGTAGTCCAAAGACTCATCTCTGGAGAACCAAACTAGTGACACGATATCTATCATACCTTTCTTTGAACCCATTAACAGACAAAGAATTCATTCCATTAATTTACAATTCTCCAAACAAAATATCTAATCCTCACACCCCCTGCTAACCATACTCTTACTCAACTTCCAGAGACGACCTCTTCACACACTTCTAACAAATTCTCTGCCTATCCTCTCCTTCTCCATAAATTACTCACTTTTGCTAATGAGTAATCTCACACATGGCAGACTATAAAAAACACTCATATCAATTAAATAAATGGCTAACTCTGATATGTCCTACACATTAATAATTCTACAATTTAATATAAAAATACACTCTCAAGTATGCTCACATTTAATTAAAGCACTCAAACTGAATAAAAACTTAATATATGGTTGTTGGCTTGCTTGGCCAAGTGATTAGCATATCGACCCTCCAACCTACAAACTACTCTTTTTATTCCCACCATGACATGGATGTTTGTGTTTAGGTGAAAGATGAATTTCATCACCTGCTATGAGCCTTCCACCCTGCTTAGTGGAGACCTGAAGTAGCTTGAAAAAAATTTCATGTATGGTCTTTCTAGAGCAGGATTTCTTGATTATGTAAATGCTAAATAAAAATACACAAAAATTATATAAAATTAATAAATAAAATAAAATTCTTAGCCCATCACTAATGCATGACAGGTTTACAACTCGTAAGTGGGAATCACATAAAAAAATAAACAAATATAAAACTTAATATTAACAAATAAAAAATTAACTTAGCTCTCTGACTTCAACAAATGCATCTTACTATAATTAATAAATAAGTAATTGCAAGTTTTTCCACTTGGTTATACTATAAAATAAAGATATCAAGAAATTATATTCTTGGTTTAATCCTTTATCCAAGTGTAAGCAAATAAATTTGCACCTGAACTATTTTCAGGACTGGGGCAACTCGTATAAAGAGGTTAATGACTTCACATCACTTGCCTTAGTATTCCATAATGCAAATCACATCTCCTTGTGGATATGTATAATGCTATGCATTATGGGAAGGGTCACTACCCAGACCAGTTTTGACCTTTATTAAGGTGAAAAAGTAAACGGGTTGCTCATCATAGGCCTAGAGTAGCTAATATAGAGGTGCAAGAGAGCCTGATAGTATTAGGAGAAACAAAGACAGATAGATAGCATGAGAGGTAGAGAAAAGGCCTCAACTCTTTTATATCATCATATAGCCAAAGGCTATCACTTTTCCTTTTTCACCTATCTCATATAGATGAACAACCAAAAGACCAATTGAAACTAAAGTGCAAAGATGACTGATGCCCATGTGGTTAGTCCATCTGGGTTAACTGCCTTGAGTTGGCCTTCTAGGCCTGGAATTGCTCTCCAGTCATCCCTGCAATTGACTATAAGACCATATTGAATTAAGAGGATGAAACTAAGTTAACCACCTTACTGGCCATTAAATACGGATCCTCAAAAGCTTCGTATCCATCATAAATTTCAATGTAATATCAATGGTATTATAATTTTAATATGCACTTCGCATCCATGGTAATGTGGACATATATATATACGTCCTGGCCGGTAGCATGGTTAAGGGGATAATAAATCCCCCCATTATTTTAAAGCCAGATGCGAAACTCAGAGATTGAAATCTAAGAGTTTCATGCCGAAGAACTATTGGCGAGTCCAAGCATAAGTCAACACCTGGGTAGTACAATACTAGGGCAACTCGGAGCAAAGGTGGAGCACGCTCCATCACTATCCTTAATATTTTCTCATATGAGGAGAGGTCACTACCCAGACCGGTTTCAATCTTTATTGAGGTCTCATCAGTGAGTAAGTAGACCTAAAATACCAAGGTTTCAGTGAACCAAAAAATAGCTGGAAAAATAGCCTCTTGGCTCTTTATTGTGGGATGAAACTATTTAAAAAAACTTTCATAGCAAGAACAGACAGAATTTTATCTTCCCCTAGTGAATATTGCATAATGTGGGTAGTCTACACCAAATAGTGATAAATTTGATATCTTCTATAATGCTTCTTTCTAAATACAAAAATCATCTGATTGAACAATAAAATTTCCACAGTACAATATTCTAAAGTATTTGGATGTCATATTGCTGGTTTTCAAATTCATGTTTCTTTCTAACCTTCCATAAATGGTATTTTAAATCAAATTTCCCACTACATCATTGGCATATGCTAATACCTTATTTTCCTTTATAGTTGAAGGAACTGTTATTCTTCACACAACATGTGTATTGTAGACTTCCTGTAAGAAAGGTTCAAGAACCAATGCAAAGAGCAGTGGACTGAGAGGTCAACATTTCTTGATTCAAATTTTTCCTGGGTCTGACAGAAACCCATTAACTATTAGGCAGGTGGTTGAATTGGCATAGGCACCTTTGATAACAGATAGTTTTTTACCTACACCAATTTGCTGGAGGATGTGGAATAGAAAGGGATGCTTTACATTATCAAATGCTTCCGTAAGGTCTACTGATGGCACTGCCATCAACTGCTTTTTCGTGTTAACTAAGTGGATTAGATCACATAGCAGAAATAGATTAAATTCTACTGCTCGACCTAGTACTCCATACATCCGTGTGCTTTTAATTATATATCTCATTCCCACTTTGAGCCTGTTATTGATAATGCAAAAAAATATCTTGAAGTCAGTATAGGATAAAGAAACAGGTCTCCAGCTGCTGATTAAGGTATGAGCCAATGTTCCCTCTAATTTTTTGCTGTGAGTGTGCACAGAAATTTGCGTGTGTGTAAAATTTGCCTTCTTTTGAAAAGTATGTGCGCACCCATACAGAATCACCATACTGATCACTTAAGCAAAAAAGTTAAAAGATTTTAGTTTACTCTTTACCTTCTGGTGTCAATGGGACGTCAGCCAGGTCACCCCAACTCCCCACCACGTTCCCACACACGGCAGTAGCCTCCCCAGTAAACAGTCGGAAATCACGATTCACAAGCCTTGGGCATGCGAGGCCAACACAATACCGACTGTACTAGATAGGATTCTAAGTGTGTGTATTATTACCATCACCAAGTAAGTTGTGTGACATCAATCACTGAGCTAACATAAATATTTTATATGTATTTAATATTGATCTGATTAGAAGTAAGAAATAAAGTAAAAAAAAAAAAAAAAGATAACACTAGTGACTGATTCCTTTAATTAAATTTTCTAACTTTGCAAATAACTCTAAACATACATAATAAAATATTCCCATTACTAATTCTCACCTTCTTAAACATTCATAATAAGTACATTACTAATTCTCATCTTGTTTAGTTCTAGCTTCTATCTCTATTTTTTTTCCTCTCTTCTGTCTTTCGCATTCACCCACTCTTTATATACACTATCTAAATTAACTGAATTTCCATATAATTGGTAACTTTTCACTCTCATTAGCGTATCCAAATGACATTCTCCTAAACGGTTTCTAAGTTGGTTTTTTATTTGATTCATTAGACTAAAACCTCACTCACAGTCTGCACTAGATGCAAGGAAGGTTCCTCCAATATCCATTAACTTTGCCAAATCACAAAACTGCTCATTTTGAAGAGCAAATACAACCATTTGTGTAAAATTTGATATCATTTTGCATTTAATTTTTTCTTGTACAGAAAATTTGAAATCATTAAACTGACTAATTATTTCTGTAGTATCATCCAGAAAATCATGATATTTAAGACAAAGGGCATTAACATGTTCACTACCAAATGAGAAATCACAATGTGAAATAGAGGAGATATCAAACACTGACCACTCTTGTATCTCATTCTCAGGGAATCTGTCCTCTAAATGTGCACATAAACAATTTATAAAATTTAACAGGGGCCTAGTATCTACTGGTTCAGTCTCTTCTTGTTTAAGTAAAGCATTTACTCTGTCACTCCAGCAAGCTTCACCTTCTAAATACTGATTCCTGATTTTGTTAATCTTCCCTCTGGCAAAATGATGACTGTCTAGTGGTGCAAGGTTACTCCTTTATAAGATTTTGCACAGGGAAGCCATTTCTTCAAAAACATCACTTAAAACATTAACAGCTACTTTGAATGTCATGTTAGTTAATTTATTGTGACAATAATTAACCACAGGATCATTTGATTTGTCTTTTTCAAAATATGTGATCAGTCCCTCATAGTTTCTTATTATTGCCTGTAATGCAAAATGTCTGGATAGCCACCGCACTTCATTGAGTGGTCTGAAGGCAATTGCTTCATTTTCAGACACCTCTACAATTTCTTTAAATTCGTGTCTTTTCACTGTGGAACGAAAAAAGAGTGTGTACACTGTTCTCATTAATATATCAATATCTCTGATTAGTTTAATTTCCTTCTGCCTATCACAGATTCTTAGATCCTCACGGTGAGCTACACAGTGTTGCTGGACAAGATGTGGAACTTCTAATTTAAGTTTTGCAGTGACACCATTAACTTTCCCCAGTATCACTGTGGCTCCATCAGAGGTAAACATTACCATTTTTTGGAGATCAAGTTTCTTTTCTTGATAAAACTGTTTAATAGCTAACACAATGGAGGAGGCATCACATGCCTGCAACTGAATTATTCCGCCAAAATATGTTTTATATTCATTACAATCTTTAGGTCTAAACTTAAAATAGAGATTGAGACATTTGTTAACAGTTATATCAGCATCAATGGTTAAGGTGTGGAAATTTGCAGATGCAATTTGCTCAAACATGTCATTTTCAATAATTAAATTGATTGTTTCCAGAAATTAAAACGCATAATTGTTGCTTCGCCAGCTGTCTGGGAGTTGAACATACTTTTCCATATGTTCATTAATATGTTGAACTGAAAGTAAAGAGTTATTCATCTTAACAACTAATAAGACACTGTCAATAAGAACTTTAATCTGCTCTGGGTTTGATCGTTTTCTCTCTCAGTCATCTGAACTTTCATGTAGCATACGCAGTACTCCTGTAGCTGGCAATGAACAATTTTGTTGCCTAAGTTTGTGTACACCATCTTGTCAAATGGCATTTCAAAAAGTCCAACTTCCAAGTGACATCAAACTTCTTCCCATTAGCAAAATCCCCAGCAACCTTTGCATCACGACAATAAATACAAACAACACCAGTTGTAGCATCATACATAAATATTTCACGCAGCTGAATGTTTATCAACTCATGAGCTTTTGGCATAGCAGTTTTCACTATTTCATCCAGCCATTCACTTTTAAAGCAGCTAGCAGTTCGTTTTTACTTCCTTTGAATTTGACATGGTGCATCAGTTTTTTGCAATTTTGTTATTTGAAGAATGTTTTTTATTGTTTTTATTAATTTACAAATATACACTATTCACTGAATAACTTGGCAAGGCAAAAGCTGAACCAACACTAAACATTGCCAAGGGCAACACAAGAGCTAAAAGATATGCCTAGAGGCTAGATTTAATTAACTTGGTTGTATCTCAATGCGTGTACACGAATGTTATTATTTAGTCTACTATTTTAAAATTCCTTTTAAAAATTAGAGAATTTTGAAACTCTACAATATTTTTAATTGTACTCTAATTTAAGTTTTTAATGGTATTTAATTATTTTTATTAAAATTATGAAACCATTGTTTTAATTCATCATGATCTTGAACTAATTTGATCAGCCAATCAGGTTTGGGAATTTTCCATGAGTCAGGCCTGAGATGTAAACAAACCGCACGCCATTCTATATGCTACTTAAAAATTACACATTTAAGCCACACCCCTTTCACTTTGGCATCAAATCGCTAGCCTCAAATAGGGTTACTGGTAAGAATTTGTAAGTTTTTTGCAACTTCGAGAATATAATAAAAATGCGAGGTTATAGGTTTGTGCATTTCCAAGTTACTGTATTTTTTAAAGAATTTATAGGTTAATGTTTAGGTGGAACTTCTTTAATTAATAAATTTTAATTTCATCTTGAAAATCTAGTGTGTGCATATTGCTTTGTGCATTAGTTGTAAAATATGTGTACGCACAGCTAAGAGGGAAAATTGGTGTGAGCCCTATTAGGTTTAGGAATGTGGACAGTATGGCTTGCTACAAATTCACTTGGTATGTATCCTGATGAGAGAAAGGAATTAAATAGTGTAACTAGGGGAAGAATAAAACCCCAGACCTTGCAATAAAGTTCTATCCCTAGAGCATCAGGTCCTGGAGATTATCTTGTCTGACATTCTTTATAGGCTGTGGTAACTTCAGATGCTGTAATGGGTCTGTCAAGCCCATCTGGGACAGGAAAGCCATTAATGTTCCAAGAGTTATAATTTCCAACAGTACTATTGTCTTCAAACAGATTTTTGTAGTGTTTTTGAAAGGAGTCAAGCATGTTTTGAGTGGTGGACACGTCTTCTCCATCAGTGCAGATTTGAGTAATATTCCTTTCTTTGTGAAATTTTGTGAATTGTCTATTGAAGAATGTAGCTGAAGGGCTATCTGCTAAGTGCTGCTGTATTGTTATCTTAAAATTTCTTTCTTTTACTTGTTTCTACCTTTCCAGTTCTATCTCAGTGTTAATGTTTCTAATGATGTTGCTACTCAAACCAGCTTCTCTCTTTATACAGGTCTTTCAACTTTTTCCTTTTGAGGAAAAACCTGTTCCTTTCCTCATTCCATCATATTCTGCTTTACTGCTTCTTTGAATTTTAACCATGTATCCCAGTTCCAGGTAACAATATCCCAATTTGAACAGAGGGTCTGGAATTTAGTTAAAAAGATTAACGAAAAATTTGGTGGACGTCTCCATGGTCCAGAAGAGATCTCTACTTTTTCCATGCAGTGAAACTTAAGTAGAACTGGATTATGATCTGACATGTTGATGTCAAGATGTTTTATCTGAATTATCCTATTTATAAGGAAAGAAGAGATATAAACTTGATCGATATGAGTACTAATACCTTGATTCATGTACGTCTATGCCTGGAGATTAGGATTGCAAATCCTTCATATGTCTACTAGTTGAGCATTGTCGAGATATGTTTTTAACTGTGCATATCCCACTTTTCCACTCCTGGGGAGTCCTCCTATTTTGTCTAATGATGGGTTTTCAATACAATTCCAGTCTCCAGTTACTATGATGTAGTGGGCACCGTTTAAATATAATTCCAATTCCTGGAAGAATTTTTGACTAACTGTTCCATTGGATGGAGCATAAACATTTATAAGCCTTATTACATCCACAGTATTTCCAATCCGTTGTCAAGATTCTCCCTTCTGCATCCCTTTGGATATTACAGAATGACCCAAGGAGGGGTGCAAGAAGAGATAAATAATAACTCCTACTCCAGCCCTGCTAAATCTTCCAAAGCTCCAATAAGAAAAAAGTGGATATCTACCTGTTAGACTTTTTATATCTGCAGAAGTATGTTTCTTGGAGAAATAAAAACCTGAAAGGTCTCTTCAATTGAAGCCAGGCTCAGAAGTGGAGATACCAGGCAGAAGCAATGGCAAGGTCATCTTTACCTATAAGAATTGCCAAAAAGTGTGCCACCTATTTATTAAAGACCTCAATGAAGATCGAAACTAGTCTGGGTAGTGGCTCTTCCCTTAATGCATAACATTATACATATCTGCAAGGAGATGTGTTTTGCATTATGGGAGATACTGAGATAGCAGTGATGTTAGCTTGGTCCACCTTTGCTATGAGTTGCCCGGTGTTGTACTACCTGACCCCAGTCCTGAAGATATTTTCAGGTGCAAACTTTGTTTGCTCATATTTGGATAAAGGATTAAACTAAATTTATTATAGTCTAACCAAGTGAAAAATAAACTTTCAACATCTTTCTCTAAATCCAGAGTAATTTAATAAATAGGTGGCACACCTTTTGGCAACTCCTATAGGTAAAGATGACCACGCCATTGCTTCTGCGTGGTATCTCCACTTCTGGGCCTGGCTCCCACTGAAGAGACCTTTATAAAGGTCGAAACTTGTCTGGGTAGTAGCCCTTCCCTTAATGCATAACATTATACATATCTGCAAGGAGATGTGTTTTGCATTATTGGGGATATTGAGATAGCAGTGATGTTAGCTTGGTCCACCTTTGCTACAAGTTGCCTGGTGTTGTACTACCTGACCCCAGTCCTGAAGATATTTTTAGGTGCAAACTTTGTTTGCTCACACTTGGATAAAGGATTAAACTAAATTTATTATAGTCTAACCAAGTGAAAAATTAACTTTCAACATTAGGCTCATTATTGATAATTTCAAACTGATGTTCCATCAGTATTTGACTGGGAAAGTTGCTCCCGCAGATCTGTAATGTTGGGGCTAATTTCTAGCTAATTTGGTTGCTCACTTTTTTTTTTTTTTTGTGATTTTATCAAGTGTAGTTTGTTTAAAAGTGCTGTCTTCACTAGACCGAAGATCCAGAAACTCTTCATTATGCCTTTCTGGTATATATGGTGTTCTAATTGGCTCTACCAGTGCTCCCACTCTTTCCCCAAAAGTTCTAAAAGGACAGGTGTTAACATTGTGTTCAGAACTTTTGCATTTCTGACAGAGTTTGAGGCGCTGATTAACGATATGTCCGATCTCCATGCAGTTGAAACATTTAGATTTGGAGCAGTTACCACACAAGTAATTGTATGAACCATAACCCAGGCATTGCTGTTGTACTCTGGGATAGTTTACTATAACTTGGGTTGTACCAATGTCGACAAAATTTGGTATGGACATCTGCATATCGATTGTTAAGGTGATATCACCAGAAAACCAATTTGGATCTTCACCTGATAAACCCCCTTTGTATATTACTAATCTTACCCCATTTTGAAAATGTCTGTTATAAGAATTTCATTACTGTTTTTTTACCTGGCTCCCAATCATTACAGGAATAATTGTGCTTCCTTCGGAAGTAAAATCCTGTAATAGTTTTTCCCTTGTTTCCATATCTTTAACTACAATTAAATATTTCCCTCTGCTGTAAGGGGTGAAAGAATAAATCTTATTTGCACTGACTAACTCTTTTAAAACTTTAGTTAGCTGTCTCACTTCTTCACATCCAGGAATTTCAATTCCTAGAGTTTGCATCCTTGGAGGAATTGGTATATCATTATCTCAAGTGGGAAAAAGACTGTAACCTCTGCTTTTGATTGTAAGAAAAAAAAAAGAATCTTTCAGTCGTAAGACTGAGAACCAAATAATCCCATGATACAGAAATAATTCTACACCACCAATTATATATTTGGTTTAATCCTTTATCCAAGTGTAATTGTCTTACTTGCTTTTCTGTTTCTTCTCCAGTTTCTCCTTGTAGAACAGTTGCATGTTTTTACATTTCATTTTGTACCTGTTCAGCTGTTAATTAGGCTCATTATTGATAATTACTTTAAGTAATTATCAGTAATGATAATTATTGATAATTATTTTGTTTGTGCCTGAAAATACTTCAGGCACAAACAAAATTTGTGCCTCAAGTATTTTCAGGACTGGGGAAACTCGTGGCATAAGCTCTCATCGCTTGCCTTAGTATCCCATAATGCAAAGCACATCTCCTTGCAGACATGTATAATGCTATGCATTAAGGGAAGGGTCACTACCCAAACTGGTTTTGACCTTTATTGAGGTCTCTTAAGTGGGAGCCAGATCCAGAGGTGGTAATACTAAGGTGGAAGGCAAGTGATGAGAACTTATACCATCTTTACCATGAGTTGCCCCAGTCCTGAAAATACTTCAGGTGCAAAATTTGTGTTGCTTACACTTGGATAAAGGATTAAACCAAATATATAATTGGTAGCATTGCCAAGTGAAAAAAAACTTCCATCAACTTATCTCTAATCCAGAGAATTTTAATAAGATGTGATACCTTTTGGCAACTGGCATATGGAAATATAACTTCTCTATTACTTCCACCTTAGTATCACCACCTCTGGGTCTGGCTCCCACCGATGAGACCTCAATAAAGGTCAAAATCAGTCTGGGTAGTTACTCTTCCCTTAATGCATAGCATTAAATGTGTCCACAAGGAGATGTGTTTTGCATTATGGGATACTAAGGCAAGTGATGAGAACTTATACCACCTTTGCCACTAGTTGCCCCAGTCCTGAAAATACTTCAGGTGCAAACTTTGTTTGCTTACACTTGGATAAAGGATTAAACCAAATATATAATTGGTAGCATAGCCAAGTGAAAAAACTTCTATCAATTCTACACCACCAACAGATGCTTTATCTGAGCTACTATAAAATGGCAGCCGTGATACCTCTAAAAGCAATCCCATAATGCAGATATTAATTGCATTACCAGCAATTTTAATATTTATTAAATATTAAAAATAAAAAAAAACAGTGCTAGTGAGGACAAAACCACCAAAACCATTAAAATAAAATCAAAGTGAAAAACAAACGAAAGAAAACTAAAGTACTTATCTTGCCGAAAACCAAGATATCGTCAGTAGGAGCCAGATCCAGAGGTGATACTAAGACCATTAACCATTAACATTACTGACAGGATGGGTGAAGCACTAGTGTTTTTTATATTCCCCTTTATCTGTAATGAGAGCTGTTGTTTGGGAAAGGGAGATTTGTGAGCAATTAAGCTCGCCCTCTGGGGACAGTTGTGTTAGCTGTGATCAGTTGAGAGATGAATAGCCTTCGGTCTTTTGTGTTTATAGTAATCAGCTGCATTGTAATTGACAGCTTGTACGATCAGTGGGTTTGAATGTGAACTTGACTTTACGAAGAATTTTTCTGCAAGATCACGAAGAAGGGAGGAGATGTATGGAGTACTGGTTTCTCGGTGAATCTGTGAATTTCTGATGAACCATGGTTCATCCTGGATCATCCTAAGGCATTTATTTTGGATTCTCTGCAATTTTGAAATGTTTGATCTTGAAGTGTGACTCCATGCTGGTGAGACGTAGGTAATGACTGGACGTATTACCATCCGGTAAAGTAGCAATTTATTATGTAAGTTCAATTTGCCCTTGTGGTTAATCAATGGGTAGAGCTGTGCTATTACTTTGGAAGATTTGGAGCCAATGAGATTGATGCGCTTGTTAAAAAGAAGTTTCTTATCCATTAATACCCCAAAGTATTTGGTCTCTGATTGCCATGGGATCTTATGACCAGAAAGCAGGATGTCTTCTTTAATGCAGACCTTTCTCCTAGAAAACAACATGGCTGAGCTTTTGAGGGGGTTCACTTGAATCCTCCAGTTGGTGAGGTGATACTAAGATTGAAGTAATGCAGAAGTCTTATTTTCATATATGAATAGCCAAAAGATGTCACATCTTATTATTAGCAAAACTTATACCTTAAACTAGCAAAATACTCTGTATTAGAGATAGTTGTTGCAAGTTTTCCCACTTGGTTATACTATAAATTAAAGATACCACGAAGTTATATTCTTGGTTTAATCCTTCATCCAAGTGTAAACAAACAAGTTTGCACCTGAACTATTTTCAGGACTGTGGCAACTCATATAAAGAAGCTAAGGACTTCACATCAATTGCCTCAATATCCCATAATGCAAAGCACATCTCCTAGCTTTGCATTATGGGATACTAAGGCAAGTGATGTGAAGTCCTTAGCTTCTTTATATGAGTTTCCTCGGTCCTGAAAATAGTTCAGGTGGAAACTTGTTTGCTTACACTTGGATGAAGAATTAAACTAAGAATATAATTTCTTAGTATCTTTAATTTAAAAAAATCTGGAGCCCAGCATTAATATGACAGGTTTGTAACCTGTCAAAAATGGGTGGCACATAAAAAAAAATAAATAAATATAAACCTTAATATTAAAAACAGGAAAAAAAATTTAACTTATCTCCTTTTCATCAACAACAAATGAACCTTGACACCAACAAATATATTTATTTAGCTGTGTGTTTGGCCTAGTATTTGGTATAAACCTTTGAGCCATCCTAAAAATAAAGTATTTGTATGAAGACAATGCTTATCAACTAATATAAATTTGCAGAACTATAATAAACAGGCAGTTTAATAACTAAAACTATTCAGCTGTTCTACAAAACTACGAGTCTCTATAGCTCATTTGGTATCAATGATGCCATTTGCTTGAAAATAACCTGGGTTCAAATCCAACCTAGGGTGCAGAAGAACTTTTGTAAGCACCTTTCAGTTGAAGGTGAGTTGACCCATCTCATGCAGAGGGTGATTCTCTAGAAACTCTGTTTTTTTTTTTTAACTACAGTGCAGACAAACTGGCTGGCACAGCACACACTTACAGATTTAATACAGAGATCATAATCATTTAAAACAACCCAACCCTTCTAAAATAATATTCACTTGTGATTGGCATATACAGCATTAATTTTCTTACCAAAGCAAGGGAGGTGATGCAACTCTCTTGAAATTATCTTCTTCCATTCTTATCTACCAATCTGATATTATCAAGTAAGAAAAGTCAGATATAACAAAATTCATCCAGATGACTGATAGATCATCATTTTAGTGTATTGTTCATTTTAAAGAAGTATTTTCTTGATTGGCCCTCCTTAGTCATGAGGAGTGTTTGTAACACTGTCAGTAGTAGTGGTGTCTTTTGTTAGAAAGAAAGAAAGACCTGGTTTTAACTTCCATTGCATTGAAGGATTCTTTTCTGTAGTGCAGTGGAAGGTGAGTTAGCCAGTATCATTCAGAGGTTGTAATCTTTTCTCTCCTGGAAAATTAGGTTTTTCATTCCTCAAACATAGAAATTAATTAGAGACTGCATGCATTTTACAGAGAAAAATACATTTGGATAATCAGTAAGTTCATTGTAATAAGAGATAATGTAATCTCTTATGTTGATTTATTACCTACAAGTTCTCATATATAGAGAAATTGCAACTAATAAATCACCATACACTAATTTAATTGTTAATTTTAGAGAGAAACTCCTTGGACCTCCCACTGCACATACGTCAACAAACTTAAGTAATTATCTAGTTTTCAGGTGTTTACTGTATGTAGTGTTCTAATATCAAAAAATATTGAAGCAGTTTTTATTATACTATTTTATTATTAACAATAGCTTTATTCTTCTTATTTAATTGATACACCCTTAGTTATTTAAGTTAAAGGAAGTATATCCATCTCAGAAAACGAAGATAGCAAAATAGACTCAAGTATTCTGTGTATGTGTGAATTGCTACTAGTTTACCTCAAATTGAAATTTATGACTGTGTACTAATGTTTTGATTTTCTTTTATCAGGGGAAAAAAATTCTTCAAAAGTTTAATCAGCAAACTTTAAAGAAAACATCAGATATTAAATCAAAATTAGAAGATGTTATTTTAGGACATGCTAGTGCCAGGAATGAAATGATGATGAGGCGTAAAGGTAGGGGAAAAAATCAATAAAGTGAATAATGTTTGTCATAAATATTTCATCTGTAAATATCATTTATATACTTTCTGTTCAAAAATATCCAGACATCTCTTTGTAATGGTGGATATGGCTATATCACAACATACCAGGCATGTTCAAAATAAGGCCAAACTTTTTAAATAGCATGCCAACCAGCACAGAGAGCATGCCTCAGCCACTGAGCACACCTAGTGGCAGGTTTTGACAACGAACTGCCATTTGCCCTTTCTACTATGAGCATTAGTTGTCGAGTTACATCCACTGAAGTGAGCACGTGCACAATCTGTTTGTCGAATTAGTGACAATGAAAGAGCTTGAAGAAGAACGTGTGTCTATGTGAAATTTTGCTGCAAACTTGGTAAAAGTTTTACAGAAACACTTTAATTCCTTAACCAAGCATACGGGGAGGACTGTATGAGCTGAGCGCAGCACTATGAGTAGTTTAAGCATCATGGATGAGTCAGTCAAAGATCAAGGTGATATTGGTTGTGTTTTTTGATTGGAAAGGCATTGTCCATTATGAATTTGTATCATGTGGTCAGATGCTAAACAAAGAGTTGTACCAGGAAGTTTTAGCGCTTTGAGGGATGCTGTGCACAAGAAGAGGTCTACATTGGGGGAAAACCAGACTTGGATGTTGCACCACAACAATGCACCGGCTCACGCATCAATCCTCATTCGCAGTTATATGGCAAAACATCAGACATCTGCTGTGCCCCATCCATCCTATTCTCCGGACTTAGCCCCAGCAGACTTTTTCATGTTTTCCAAACTTAAAACCACTCTGAAAGGATGTCATTTCCAAACCATAGAGGAGATTCAGGAAAATGCAATAAGAGAACTGTGCTCCATTTTAAAAATTTAGAACATAAATTGCTTTCCAGGAAGCATTCCAGCAATGGAAGAAATGTTGGGAACAGTGTATTGCCAGTAGATGGGACTACTTTGCTTAAAATTTGTAAAATGAGCAATAAAGTCTTTATAGCAAAAGTTCAGTCTTTTTTTGAACACGCCTCGTACATCATAATCATATGACTCATACAAGTAGAAAAACGGCCTTTCAATTTTCATCGACAAATATAAATGGTAAAATGGACCATACTGAAGAGCTCAGTATCTTTCAACTTGACACCATGATAGAATGCCACCTTTTGCAACAACTCAGTTCATAAAATTTCTGCCATGCCGCAGCCACCCCAATCAACTTTAATCAACTGCATAGGACCAACAACAGCACTCTTGCCACCTGGCAGACCACATAAAATCACAGAGCAGAATGCTGATTGCTGAAGCACCTGGCACCTATTGCCTGTCCTTGGTTGAAACACTCTTTACCAAGTTCTGAAATGCCTCTGCAAGCAATGACAGCACTACAGCTGTTTGTTGGGAGCTGAAAAATATGCTTTTCTATGTCCATGCAGCTGCACAAAAGTCTAACATCAGCAAGAGCAACACAATGTGTTAGGCACATTGCTGTAAAGTGCACCTATTGGAGTTTCTCTCTCATCTCATCCACTTGATAATGGGTTGATTCCACTAAGAAGAAAGGTTCTCCACTTATTGCGATCTTTAGCTGTCTCACTCATGACGCTATAGCTATAGCTATTGGAGTTTGGAGTAGTGAAAATGTGTGAGTGAATGAATCATCATGCTTCACTATCAGACAAGCCTGGATTTGGTGGATGGGACAACACTGTCTTTCCAAATGCATTGTTTCAACAACTCTGAAGTTTGGTGGAGGAATCATCATGGTCTGGGATTGTTTTTTATGGTTTCTGCTACTCCCCCCTAGTTCCAGTGATGGGGGAAATCTTAATGCTGCAGCCTATAATGACATTCTAGACAATTCTTTTGCTTCCAACTGTCCTGTGGGATTAGATTACCAGCTTCCTCTCAGAGCATTCACTGTATGTCATGGTAGATGATTTCTCTCATTAGATATTTATGGCAACAGTTCAGTGAATGCCCCTTCCTGTATCAACATGACAATAACTCTATCCACAGTGTGAGGTCTGTGCAGGCAAATGGTTTGATGAAATGGGTGTTGAAGAACTTGAGCAGCATCCATAGAACCCTGACCCAATTCTATCATATACCTGTGAGATAATTGAAATGCCAATTGCAAGCCAGGCTGAATCATCAGACATCAGTGATCGACCTCATTAATGCACTTCTGGAATAATGGAAAGGAATTACCACAGCAATGTACTAAAATCTAGTGGAAAGCCTTTCCAGAAGATCAAAGGCTGTTATAGCAGCAAAAGGTGAACTAATTCCATATTAATCCCTTTCATATTAGAATGAGAGTTGGAATGGGCAGGTGTCCAGATATTTTTTTATCAAATAATATATGTTAGTCATTGTCTATGTCTATTCTTCAGTAATGATTTTATTACTAGAAGCATGCAAACAAAAAATGAAAGGGAATGAAACATTCATTTTGTATTTGCACTTAATTACATTGCCATTTACAAATCCAACTTTTTGCATTTTATATGTTCACAAATATAACAAAAGGTCCAGTTGTTGAAACATGAACCGCTGCAATTTACAAAGACATAACTCAAGGCAGTTGCCCAACTATTTAATAGCATTGCCCCATATTGATTTAAGCATACATATTAATGAAAACCATTTTTTGTGATCCAATTTGACTGGTGATGTACCCAGCATTTTGCAACTAAACTATCTGGTATCTCTTCAATGGTACTTAAAACTTGTGCCCAAGAATTATCACCTCTCCTGTATCACAAATACAAGTTGTATACTTGCATGGCATCAGGATTACAGCATAGAAGCAATCCTGCATCTAGAATTTCCTAAAATAGGGAGCTAAATGTCATAAAACTATTGTCCCATTACCCTCATCTCTTTAAAAACAATGAGGTCCATTAACTCCAACCTCTTCACTATCTTGAAGCCCACTAATTAATTACTGTTGATTAATATGGATTCTGCCATGGTTACAACATATCTCCTAGCAAACTTATCACCTTTGGATACAAGCAGTGGAAAGTTTGGAGAAACTCATGTCATCACTCATGTTATTTTCAAGGTATATGGTTAGATCTAGCACATAGATCTCCTTGACAAGCTATTATATTGTAATGTACATTCTGTCCTGTGGGATTAGATTACCAGTTTTCTCTCTGATCATTCATTGTATGTCATGGTAGATGATTTCTCTCAGATTACTCTGTTGATCCCAGGCAAGGGGACATCCCAGAGCTCTGTACTTGTCCCCATACTCTTCTTTCCATACATTAATGTCCTCCTGTCATTGACCTCAAATTCTATCCTTAGTTGTGCTGATGACAGCACACCCAATTCCTGTTTTGCACATTATAAAACTTATTGTGCTTATTTTGATTCAGGTTTCATTATTCTTCATAACCAATGTCGGATGAATTTTAGTGCTATCATAAAAAAATACAATCCTGTCTTATTTCTTATGTCCATGAATTTTAGTGCTATCATAAAAAATACAATCCTGTCTTATTTCTCAGAAGAAAGTCTTGCTTCACTTCCCCTTATACTTGGTAATATTCTCTGATCTCTAGTCAAGATTAGTATTCCATTCTTGGTTTGGCTTTCACATCTAGCCTTAACTGATGCAAACACATCATATCTATAGCTTCCTTGGCCACCATAAACTTGGTATTCTCACTTATTCAGAATACTATTTCTTGCCTATATTACTCAAAACACTATATAAATCCCAAATCTGCCTACCATAAAACATTTATTCACACATTTTGAGTGGGAGATGCACTAAAACCTCCCAAAGAATTAGGGATTTTTTTTTTTTTTTTGATGCAGCACTCTAAATCTACCAAAATGCTTGATACCCTGTAGAAGAGAAAATCCTCTTAATTCATAAGTCTCTCTCTCTCTCTTACAAACTCTCTCCAGTACTTTCTCTCACTCCAGTTGTTTTTTTCTGTACTGTGTTTTTATATTGGTATTTTCTTGAGCACTGCTCGACTAAACTGGTCACCATCCTTCTTCCACTTTATTCTGTATCAATCCACCTAGATCTTGGTCTTCCTCTGGGTTTTTTCCTGCCATCCTGGCAAATAACCACTTATTTTGCTAACCTTTCCTATCTCATTCTCTGTAGGTTATCATACCACTTGAAATCAGCTCTGCTAAGACATTCCTGAAAGTTCTTTCCTAATATCCTTGTTTTTAATATGATACTGGCATTGATGCCATCTGTTCATTCCCCTAATCTTTCTCAGAACTCTCATATATGTGGTCTCCAATCGCTGATCAGATGTTTTATTTCTAATCCAGCTCTCAGATCCATATGTTAAAGTTGGTTTGAACTCATCATATCTTGTATACAAGTAAAGTTTAGTGTTTTGACTGATTTCTCTCTTATTCCATATAAATTCATTCACTTGACCATACCAGCTGTTCTAATTCTGTTGTCTATTTCCATGTTTAATTTGCCATCTTCATTAAAAATAGTGCCTAAATAGTTGAAATATTTTACTTGAGCTGTAGTTTTTCCATTCAGTATGCAGTTGATGTTTTCAGTGTTTCTGCCTGTTTTCATTGTCCTTGTCTTTTTCATGCTAATTTTCATACTAAACTTATTACAACATTAGTCAGGAAATTCTACAGGCTTGTTGCACTTATTTAGAAGTATAGCATCATCTGCATAAAGTAAAGAGTCTAAGATTAACAACTCCCATTTTGATATCAGGTTTAATGCTACTTTCCTTCATAATGCGGAAAGTTTTTAAGAATAGGTGGTCCCTATTGGCAGAGGGTGGGGAGGTTTTGGAGGTCTAAGGAGATTTCACATCTCATTTAGCAGAAAGAAGACAACTTGAGAAACTTGGGGTTTATAAGATAACCTGTAATGCGGAATGTGTTACGTAGGACAGACAGGCAGATCAGGAAAGATATTCATGTCAGAATATTGTAAGTATATAAAGGGAAAAAAAAAGGATACACAAATGAGGATGTAATTATGAGCATTTTTAACATTTTTCTATCGTTCACTTGGCAATTGTTTCAATATATTTACTCATTAAGTTAAGAACAGTGAAGCAATTATTTGAGAAAGCAATTTCCAAAAATAAAAAGACATTTTTATTGCTATGAGAAAGATGCCAGTATTAACAAGAAACTAAATGAAGAAGTAGGAAAACGAAGAAGGTTGGTCTGTTAAATTTAGCTTTAAGTCAGTTTGTTTCAACTTATTTGGTAACACTTGAGTCCAACAGTTTTGTAAATAATTGAACTGAGATGCTTTAGTGCTATAAATACATGGGTTGTAATGTCATTGTTATGTCAGTCACACTTGTAAAACAATGGCACATTTAATGCTGTGGATAGGCTGAGGATTAGATAATCTGAAAACTCTTAGAGAAAAAAAATTACCAGAAAAATTAAGTACAAGAAACAAACTATCCTTAAACCTCCTACCAAACTAAAACATTTAATTGAGCACATCTAAAGGTCCTTCCATCCCATCCAGAAGGTTATACATCTTAAATGTATGTGCAAACTTCCATACATTGTGAACCCTATGCATAGCTGATATCTAAAGAAAAGAGCACTAAAATTATATCTGCATGATCCCCATGGAGAAACAGACCTTTCTGACCATGCAGTGAAGACCTTCCATAGCATTTATTGGAAAGGCACTCGAGACTTAACTCTTACACCATACAAAAACATGCACAATATGAAAGAAAAACTTAGAGCCATGTGAAACATTCAAAAAAAAATTTACAAAAATGATGGCCTAAAAATCTCCAAGTTTTGGACACCATATATATATATATACAATCCTGACAAAAGGCACATCCTCAGCCTAGAGATTCTTCACATAAGTGACGCTAATCCTAACAAAAGTAAAAAAATTAAAGTTACATCAGATAATGGCAACATGAAAGTAAAAATAGCTTTAAAATCCAGCAGAAATCCTAGTGCCCCACCTTCTTTTTTTTTTTTTAAATATATATATATATATATATATATATATATATATATATATATATAAGAGGACTCTAGGCCAAATATCATAGGTTACCAGTGAAAGAATACAGTATGAAAACTAAAAGTACCAGATGAATCAGATGCCATAAATAAGAATATTCCGATTGGATGATGTAATTAATTATTAATCTTATTTGCATTTTATTAATATAAATTTTATGTTAGCTATTATTCTTTTGATTTAGTTTAATTTTACCTTTTATTTATTTATTTTTATTTTTTGTATCGCAAGAAGTCATGCTTGGTAGTTTAAGTAGTTTTAGATGTGCTATAGCTTAGTATGGTATATTACTAGTTGCTGTAGTGTAACAGTTGTATATGGATTTATACAATGTTTTATTTAGAAAACGAGAGGTACCAGGTACTCTTTCTTTTCTAGAAGAAAAATTTGAATAAAATAATACAACCTCCATATGTCACGTCACTGTTAATAAAGATGTCAGTACACCGTATGCCATTGCATACTATACTAAAAAGCACTAGATATGCTATGTTCCTGAAGGTGACCTTAATGTGAAGAACAAACATAGAATTTTATTATTAAAGTTTTTATCTCAAATGGATGGTTCCATAAATCATATCTAATGAGTGCTGTTGACTGTTTAATTTCACTGAATGAGAAGATCTTATCCTGGACTTGATTTCTGATAAGATTTCTTTTATGTTAAACATGATGCCATATGGTGGATCCCTTCCATTTTTAATATATATATATATATATATATATATTTATAAAATTAATATTTAACTGACTAGAACCCGAGAAAGTATAACACAAACTTTAATAAATCACAACTAGTTGTGATTTATTGATTGGGACCGCACAACCAATTTATATATATGTAAGGATGAATTTGAAAGACGAATTATAGAATCCAAAGAAATAGTTCTGGACCCTTCACACATGAACAACAATCTGAGCTACAATTTGCCTGATTTCCATAGCACAGTAATCCAGTACTGGCAACCTATTAATTCAACATGCAAACTCTCCTCATTCATTAAATATTACCCTACCCAGTTTTACATCATCAGCAAACAATAGAATATTTCCCTTCAAATTATTTCCTGTGTTATTTATGTACAGATGAAACAGTAGTCCTAGCACAGAGCCTTTCAGAACACCACTAGTCCTGCTTTCACCTGGATTCTGTTCCTCCATATACTACTTTTTGATATCTGACCAGCAGCCACCCTCTTATCCACACAACCAGTGTCATAATCCATCCGCATTTTTTCTAATTTGCGTAAAAGAGTTCCATGTGGTATTCTGTTGGATTTTGTCAAATACCTTTGCAAAATCCAACAGAATTATTGTATAGCCATTTCCTTTATCCAACTCTGCTCTTACTCTATTATAAAAGTGAGCAAATAATAAGCATTACCAATCCTTCACAGAATCATGTTGTCCCTCATAGAGCATCATATTCTTGTTCACTCATTCTTGAATTCTCTTTTTGACCAATTTTTCCAGTATTTCTACCACCACTTCTGAGATACTGATTGGTCTATAATTTGCTATTGCAGTCTTAGAACCTGTCTTTTTTTTTTTTTTTTAAATCCCTTAGCTGGTGCCTGGATGCCCCCCCTCCAACCAGTACACTGCTGTGGGTGTTGCTGGACAACTTGTTCATTGGTTTCTTGCCCAGTTTTATACCCTCTTGGCAGGGGGCAAACTGCAGTTGCTAGAAGAAGTGGTAGGGTCTCAGATACCTTTTCCATAGAGAGTTGGAAGGACAATCACAAACATCCATGCCCTAGGTGTGCTTCGAACCTACAGCCTCTTGGCTGGAGAGCAGATACAATAACCTCTTGGCCAACCAGGCTTAATAAAACTTCCCTTATGCAAGGGAATTATTTTGCCCTCTTTTCACTTCCTTGAACTCTACCAGAGCAATGCCTAGTCAGAGGCATTGCCAGTTCCCTTTCACATTCTCATAAAATAAGAGCTGATATCCTGTCTAATCCCACAGCTGTATTTACATTGAGATCCTGCAATATCCTAAGAACTTCCAGATATACTCTTGCAAACTAGTCATTCAGTAAGTCCACTGTTTTGTCTACTTCTGTCACCTCGCTACCCTCAGCATTGGTTCAAGTTTTCCTTCCATAGTCATTCTTCCTCTTATTGTCACATAAAGAAAAAAATTCTTTGGGATTTCCTTTGGAGTAGATGATATGTGCTCTGTTGAGCAAGGATTTAATGATCTCTGTTTCTTGCTATGAATAATGGGCTGAATCTTGTTGTATGTAGTGGCTTGTGAAGGTAGGTTTACAGTGAATGGATGTTGTGAGTATTCCAAATGAGGTATGGGAAACACAGATATGCAGAAAGTCTAATTTTCAATCCTTCACAGATATGCAGGAAGTCTAATTTTCCATCCTTTCATTTTTTCATTGTGAAGTTGATGAATGGGTGTAGACTGTTAATTTTGGTTAGGAAGGTCAATAGAGATGCTTCTAATTCTGGGCAGATGGCTCACACATCCATGTAATGTACTCAAAAAGAAATTTGATGTTCTTTTGAATAGAACAGGGAATCTTCCATGTGTTCTAAGTAGAAATTATGCTGGTTTCTGCAAATGAAGTAGCCTGAGTGCATGACCAATATGAAAAGTTTGCTATGTCTGGAGAGAACTCCTCTGATAAGAACTGAATAGTATTGGCAGGAGGTACACTAGCAAATAAAGATTGAATATTGAAACTGACCATGATGTCTGTAGGCTGCAGGAATGGATTTTTTATTTTTGTCAAGAATTCTATTGAATTTTTCATGGTTCATGTAGCATCCAAAAAAACTAGCTAGGAATTTGGCCAGGTGATGTGGGAAAGTCTCATCCTCATAAATGGCAAACAATATTGTCCACCCCCCCTTCCTTTTGTGCTATCATTCAAGTGTTCTACATTCAAATTTGATTTGAATGTAGCACACTTGAATATATAAAATGCCATCACATTCTGCTTATTATTATTTTGGTTATCTCCATGGAGTCAATGGACTCATTGTGGGAGGCCACTCACTCATCAGTGTGTCTGCCATAATGAACTTTGAAGTTATAAAATAAAGATTTATTGTTACATAGACCATATATTTACAACGTACTTAAGCTCTTACAAATTGCCTACTCAATGTAAAATGGCACACTGTCTTTAGTCCCCTAAAGACAGTGTGCCATTTTATAAATATCCAGGTGTGTATAATATTCCATGCATGTGCGGTCTTTCCTACATCGGACAGACTTCGAGAAGCCTGGAAATAAGACAGAAAGAACATATAGGCGATGTTAATCACAACAGAACGATCACCTCAGGATTGGCACATCACTTTACAACTTCGAACCACACTATAGACTGGAATAACAGCTCCATGCCCTACGTAGACAAGGATTACAGACATCGAGTATTTAAAGAAGCGGCAGTTCTTAGGACCTGTCTTATGCTATTTGTTGGTTTAAATACAACCCTGATGTTATGTGTCTTTAACAATCTTGCCATTTTTGTTGAAGTTGAACCTATAAAGGGGATGACTGCTGTTGAGATATGCTGGGCGACTGTTCTTTCTTGTTGGTTATCTATGTATAGAAATTTGTTGATGATGTGTCTAGGATAACCATTTTGTGATAGAGTTGTAGCTATTTGAGACAGTTCTGTTTGAACTTCTTCCTCGTCAGAGATAAATTTTCTAGCTCGATTTCTTAGCATGTGGATGATGCTGTGTTTCTGTGACCTATGATGGTTAGAAGAGTAATGTAGATATCTTCTCGTGTCGGTTGGTTTTTTGTAAATCGACAGTTTGATGCTGTTTCCTTGTCTTTTTACTAGTAAGTCCAAGAAGTGTAGCTGTTCGTTATTTTCTACTTCTAGAGTAAATTTTATTTTATTGTGGAGTGCATTGATTCTGTTAACAAACAGATGTAGGCTTTCTAAGTTGTCTTTCCATATGATGAAGATGTCATCCACATATCTCCACCATATAGAAGGTTTAGGAGTAATGCTGGTGAATATTTCATCTTCAAATTTCTCCATGAAGAGGTCTGCGCATGGTGGCGACAGAGGGCTGCCCATGGCTAGGCCTTCTAATTGTTTGTATATTTTGTTGTTTACTTTGAAAAAATTTGATTGTAGGCAATGCTCGAACATCTTTGTGATATCTGCAGGAAAGATATCTTTGATAATGTTCATTACTTCTTCTACTGGTACATTCATGAACAAGGACACTACATCTAGGCTGGCCATTATGTCTGTTTGTGTAATTTTTATGTTTTTTAGTTTGTCCACAAAGTGTTCAGAATTTTTTAAGTAGGACTCTGTCTAATTTTTCCTTTAAGTAAATTCGCTAGGTGCTTAGCCAATAGGTACGTTGGGGATGACCTGCCATCCACAATCGGACGAAGTGGCACTTCTTCTTTATGCACTTTAGGCGCCCCGTACAGTCTAGGAGTGATGGGATGTGAGGATTTAAGTTTTCGTTTTAATTCTTCAGGCCAAGTATTCATGTTACGGATCAGGAAGTTTGTTTCATTGTGGTTCTTCATTGTGGGATCTCTGGTGAGGATTTTGTACGTGGAACTGTCAGATAGTAAGTCGTTTAACTTCTTCATGTAGTCTTTTGAGTTAAGGATAACGGTGGCATTCCCCTTGTCTGCTTTCATAATTATTATTTCTTTGTTCTTCCTTAAGTCCCCAATAGCTTTCCTATCATATGGAGTGGTATTCAGTTGTGTTTGTTTTGCTGTTGCTAGGATGATAGTGCTTTTGAATCTAATGTTGTTGGCTACACCTTGTGGTAGTGGGTAGAGACTTTTTTCAATTCCACACATAAAGTCCATTTTTGGGATGTAATTAGGAGTGATAGAAAAGTTAAAACCTTTTTTTAGAATCTCCGATTCATGTTTCGAAAGGCAGTGATTCGACAGGTTGAAGATCACTTTGTTAACCGGGAGGCCATTGTGTGTCTGGTATTTTTTCTTGTACAGTTCGTTAAATTTCTAATTTGTTTGGCTTTATTGAACTGGAAAGTTTTCTCGTAGCTCTGTTCTAACATGTGGTCTATATAATTCCAGGTCGTATAATCAAGACTGTTGGAAATGTCATCAAAATATTCGCGGCAATTAATATCACTAATATTCAATTCGTACCTGATGTGTTGGATTCTTTCTCTGAGTAGTACCAATGACGCTTTGTGGTAAATTCTTCTGGCTTGTATGGATTTAATATGCCCGTTGATTATAAGAAATTTAGGGATGATGGAGAAATCCCTACACCTTTTTAGGAAAGTTAAGTGGTTCAATAGCTTGGCCTTTCTGCATTTTTCTTTTTCTAAGCACCGAACTTTGTGTTTCATTAGACTATTTAAATTGTACATGTTTTGGTCATAAAGTATTACAAAATAAAGATTTATTGTTACATAGACCATATATTTACAATGTACTTAAGCTCTTACAAATTGCCTACCAGTTTTGTTAGTAACTGACCAGCTTTCTCAAGGCTTGCATAGTACAAAAAAGAGGTAAATGCAAAAAAGGTTTCAAAATACAAAGAACCGTTAGTACCTGTTAGGTAGCTAGGGTGACACGTTCGCATGACATAACTACTCAGCATCATGAACACGCGTTACATGCAAACGCGTAATATGATTATTTGCGTACTGTAGCTCTGTTGAACTGAGGGAGTTAATTAGATTTTTCCAGGTATGTCGTTCAGAATGGCCCCTTGATTTCTGTTTAGGTTACTTCCCGTACGTAGTACAACTGACGCTTCTTTAAATACTCGATGTCTGTAATCCTCGTCTATGTAGGGCATGGAGCTGTTATTCCAGTCTATAGTGTGGTTCGAAGTTGAAAAGTGATGTGCCAATTCTGAGGTGATCATTCTGTTGTGATTAACATCGCCTATATGTTCTTTCTGTCTTATTTCCAGGCTTCTCGAAGTCTGTCCGATGTAGGAAAGACCGCACGTGCATGGAATATTATACACACCTGGATATTTATAAAATGGCACACTGTGTTTAGGGGATCTTAGGACCTGTCTTATTTGTAGCTATTTGAGACAGTTCAAACAGAACTGTCTCAAATAGCTACAACTCTATCACAAAATGGTTATCCTAGACACATCATCAACAAATTTCTATACATAGATAACCAACAAGAAAGAACAGTCGCTCAGCATATCTCAACAGCAGTCATCCCCTTTATAGGTTCAACTTCAACAAAAATTGCAAGATTGTTAAAGATACATAACATCAGGGTTGTATTTAAACCAACAAATAGCATAAGACAGGTCCTAAGATCCCCTAAAGACAGTGTGCCATTTTATAAATATCCAGGTGTGTATAATATTCCATGCACGTGCGGTCTTTCCTACATCGGACAGACTTCGAGAAGCCTGGAAATAAGACAGAAAGAACATATAGGCGATGTTAATCACAACAGAATGATCACCTCAGAATTGGCACATCACTTTTCAACTTCGAACCACACTATAGACTGGAATAACAGCTCCATGCCCTACATAGACGAGGATTACAGACATCGAGTATTTAAAGAAGCGTCAGTTGTACTACGTACGGGAAGTAACCTAAACAGAAATCAAGGGGCCATTCTGAACGATACCTGGAAAAATCTAATTAACTCCCTCAGTTCAACAGAGCTACAGTACGCAAATAATCATATTACGCGTTTGCATGTAACGCGTGTTCATGATGCTGAGTAGTTATGTCACGCGAACGTGTCACCCTAGCTACCTAACAGGTACTAATGGTTCTTTGTATTTTGAAACCTTTTTTGCATTTACCTCTTTTTTGTACTATGCAAGCCTTGAGAAAGCTGGTCAGTTACTAGCGAAACTGGTAGGCAATTTGTAAGAGCTTAAGTACGTTGTAAATATATGGTCTATGTAACAATAAATCTTTATTTTGTAATACTTTATGACCAAAACATGTACAATTTGAACTTTGAAGTTATTTACACTCCCTGCATTCACAATGCACTCTACTCACCAACAACTCTCCACATAAAAAATCCACTTCTCACACCCTTCTTCACCACATCTGTATACAACTTCCAGGGATGGCATCTCATTCTTTCCATCTTAACATCCAATCTTTTTATAATTCCTTCTGTATTAATCTGATAGAATCCCTTAAGTAACTTTAACATCTCTATTATATCTTCTCTTTTCATCCTCTCTACCAACCTCTGTAATTCACATTCTCTCAAATGCTCTTCATAGCCGACACACTAACACACTAGAGTCCTGATATTACTTTGGTCATTCATCTTTGACCCTCTCTAGTATTTTTACATTACAATGAAAACCAGATGACCAAATCTGAGCACAGTAGTCCATGTGTGGTCAGACCATTGCCTTATATAGAGGTACCATCACCTACTATCCCTGCATGTCAGTGCACTTTTTATCAGAGCAGCAATATGAATTATTGAATTAAAAAAGGAAGTTTTAAATTTCTTCTATAATGTTATCAGATTTATCATTAATCTGATTATCAGCATCACTTTAATCTTTATATCAGATTACATATGTACTCAAATTAGATATGATTCATGCCTTCGATTTGAAAATGATAATGCTAAAAAATGGCAAAAATAATGTAGGCAAATTTATTGCAGTTAATGAAACAACTACTAAAGTTGATGTAAATTCTTATGACAAAAGAATTTTTGTCTTAAGAATTTTACATCAACTAATTTTTTTCATCCCCCATTGCCACTGGCTTAGGTTTAGAATTTACAAAACACTTCACAAAATATATTTCTTTCAGGAAGTCTGTTTATGTATAAATGATACTAAGGTCCAGTTACTGTGGAATCAAATATCTGAAACTTTTATATGTCGTCAGTGGCATATAAAAGTTTTATTTGTTTTATCCTGACTATAATTCTCACTATAGTAAATGCCGCTGCAACATATTCACTCACTATAACACTTACACTGAAAAATTCTAACCACTCTCCATAAGTTCAATGTTCTGCTAAAGAAATTCATTATAGCAAACTATCACCTATAACAAACTTATTTTTATAGTTGTTTCACTATAGTGAGATTTGATTCTGCTTATTATGAGAGTTATCCTTTCTTTCATCATTATGAAAATTTTAATGGCTTTCTTTTTTATCTTGATCATCACTAGCTAATATGATTTCTGTAATTTAGAAACATTTCTGTTGCCTTTTTTTTAATAAAATTTTTATATATTTTTGATTATTCTTAGTTTTCTTTTTTTATTGTATTAATGATTTTCTTCTCCTTCATCCCATGGTTCACAAAGAACCATATTAGGAAATATTCCTCACAGAAATCTTCCGTTCAGTCCTTGATTGACACTTTGCTTTCAGCTCTGTAAGTGAAGCTCCAATCCAATTGTTATATTATCCATCCAGTTTATTCTAGGTGTACCTCTTTTTCGAGTTCCCAGAATAAGTCCTTCAAGAACCTGCATTGGTATCAAATGACAAGATCTTGCCATTTGATATGCTGATATGACCAAGCCACATAAGTTGTTTCCTTCAAATCTTAGTTATGATGTTATCTCTTTTACCAGCAAAAGAACTAATTCCTTGTCTTACTTCAAAATTTGTGATGTGATCAGTGTATGGTATCCTTAGGAGTCATCTGTAGCACCTCAAATGCCCAAACTTCTTTTCATCTTCCTTTAGGAGGGTCCAAGTTTCTCTTCCATATGGAAGTACTGAATTGACTAGTGTGTCAATAAGGCATCATCTGTTTGTAAATGTGAGATTGTTATCTATCCATAATGGTTTCAGTTTTTTGGAGTACTGTTATTGCAGGATATTAGAACAAAACAGGATATTAGGATGAAAATTGCTTTTGCAATTTTTGTCCTAATATCCTGTCTTGATCTTTCATCTTTATTAAAGATATTGCTTAGGTATTTAAACTAATCAACTTCTTCTATGGGTGCATCCTTAAAATTCACATGATAACACAAGAAGGGGATGAATAAAATTTATTAAAATGCCATATATTTTGATTTGAAAATTACAGATCATCATTAGTGGCATTAGTTAATAGAATACAAGTTAGAACTAGAACAGAGGACAAATTTAAAACATTGAGAACTGCATGATGTTATACAAAAAACATAACAAACGGATTACTAAGGAAACATAGTATTATTAGTTGTTAATTGATAATTAAACCTAAGGAAACAGTAATATCAATTATTAATTGTTAATTAAGTAATTAATATCTAATAATATTAATTTTCCTCAGTTTTTGCTTTGTGCTGTTTTATATATAACATCCAGCTCTCAATGTTTTAAATTTGTCCACCACTAGTTCTACCTTGTATTCTATTAACTAATGCTACTGATGATGAGCTGTAATGTTCAGATTGGAATATATGGCTTTTTAATAAATTTTATTTGTCTTCTGTTATTATGTGAATTTTAAGAAATTCTTTTTTTTTATACTTTGAAATGATGTTATTATATTTAAGCCATTTGCAGCTTTTTCATTTTCTTTACAAGAACGCAATCCACCTTCACCAAGTCCATATGCTGGAGATAAGCTCAGGTGGAGAAAAGATCAAATGCAATGGCGACACAGTACAGAACAAGCAGAAAGGTAAGCTTTTCTCAAATGTATGATAATTTTCTTAAAACAGCAGTAGGAGTATTGAAATTAATGCTGTGAGTGATATCTGTACAGAGAGATAAAATACAGCCATATAGAATATTACTGGAAAGAAATGTTGAAATATAAAATGTTACTCAACCTACAAAAATTCTTCGTCCATAATACTCATTTGTCAATTAGAAAATAAGTTGGGATAAGAAGAAAGAAAAATATTTAACCCCCCAACTGGCCAGGACGTATATATACATCCAGATAAATCTGGATATGATTCTGTAACACCTATTGAATAACATGGATAAGAAGTGCAAGTTGGTCTCACTATTTCATCCACCTCTGCCAGTAGAGAGGTTAAATTAGAAATTCTTTTCAAAGAGAAGAATCAGAAGAAAATAAAAAAGTGGTTTTTAATATTTTTTAATAATGTTCAGGCCTTTTCTTCAATTATTGTTAATCCTGGAGCTACATGGAAATAATTTTAAGAAATCCAAAATCATTTATAAACATTATTAACTTTAACACATACTATTTGGATTACAAGACCATAGGTTTTAATACATATGTATATAAAAACGTCAACTAGTTTTTCTAGCTGTAACTGACTAGCTTTGTCAAGATGAGAAGGTAAAAAAACTACTAGTAAATGCAAAAACAACAACAAAGGAATGCAGAAACAGTTAACAACCGTTAGACAAAATTGGAAAAGTTCGCGTGACATGATATGCATGAAGCATGAGGAGTTGGTCATTTTTACAAAGTCGCGTTACATAATTTTTGGTGAAATTTAGTTCCACTAAACTTAAAGAGTTAATCAGATTTTTCTACATGTCCTTTAATATAACCCCTTGGTTATGATTAAGGTTACATCCTGTTTGTAGGACTACTGCAGCTTTTTTAAAAGTTCAACAACTATAATCCTCTTCTATATATGGCAGGAGCTGTTATCCCAATCTATTGCATGGTATGAAGTTGAGAAATGATGTGCCAAACTTGAGGTGTCTGTTCTGTTGCGATTGACATCTCCTACATGTTCCTTCTTTCTAATTTCTAGGCTTCTCGAAGTTTGGCCTATGTAGGAGAGTCCACACGTTCATGGTATGTTATAAACACTCGCATATTTGAAGAAAGCTACATTGTCTTTAGTGGATCATAAAAACTGTCTAGTGGTACTCGTCTGTTTAAAAACAATCTGATGTTATAAGGCTTCATTATTCTAGCTATTTTTGTGGAGACTGAGCCAACATAGGGTAAGACAATGGATGAAACGTACTGAGTTGCTATACGTTGTTGTTGGAGGTTGTTACTGTAGAGAATTTTATTGATTATGTTTTGAGGATAACCATTCTGTGATAGAGATTTAGATATAACGGAAAGTTCTGTATGTACGACTTCTTCTTCTCTGAACTATATTTTGAGCTCTGTTTCTTAGCATATGTATAATGCTGCATTTCTGTATATGGTGATGATTAGAAGAATAATGGAGATACCATCCAGTATCTGTGGGTTTTCTATATATATCGTAAGCTTGATATGTTCATTCTCTTTTCTTTTAACTAGTATATCTAAAAAGGGTAGTTAATGATTGTTTTCCAATTCTATTGTAAATTTGATTTTATGATGGAAAGAGTTAATTTTTTGGAGGAACTCATGTAAGCAGTCTACTTTGTCCTTCCAGATAATGAACACACCGTCGACATATCTCCACCAAACTGATGGGCTTTGGGTTTATTTTAGCTAGAATGTCATTTTCCAATTTCTCCATGAACAAGTCCACACATGGTGGTGACAGGGGGAGCTGCCCATGGCTAAGCCTTCTAATTGTTGATAAGCTATATTGTTAACTTTGAAGAAATTGGACTTGAGACAGTAATGGAATAGTTGTGAGATATCACTTGGAAAAAGCTCTTTTATAATCTCCATGACTTCCTCAACTGGTTCGTTAGTAAACAAAGAGGTAACATCAAGACTTGCCAAAATGTCTGTGTTAGATAAATTGACATTTTTAAGTTTCTCAACAAAGTGTTGAGAATTTTTTATATAAGAATCCGATTTTCTGATTTGTTCTTTTAATAGGTTTGCGAGATGTTTGGCTAGTAGATATGTTGGGGAGAATCTATCATCTGCGATTGGGCGGAGTGGAACGTCATCTTTGTGTACTTTGGGTGCACCATAAAGGCGAGGTGTTATAGGATGTAAAAATTTTAGTTTCTTTTTAACTCCTGAGGCCGTCCATATTGCGAATCAGAAGATTGGTCTCATTGTGGTTCTTCATGGTTGGATCCTTATCTTTTATATGTGGACTGATCAGATAGTAAAGTGTTTATCTTCCTAACATAATCTTTGGTGTTCATAATGACTGTGGAGTTCCCTTTATCTGCTTTAGTCACTATTATGTCCTTGTTTCTTTTTAAGTTCCAAATTGCCTTCCTATCTGACATTACATTTACATTAGCCAGGCGCTATCAGCCCGGAGGGACTTTAGGCCTCAAGCACCACATGTCACCACTGGGCACGGTCCTCTGCAACTGTCCGCCACGTTCTAGTCTCCAGCCCGACAGCCTGCAGGTCTTCCTTCTCCTGATCCGCCCATCTCCTTCTCGGTCTCCCTGGTGGCCTCTCTGATCAGGATCAGGCCTCCCACACTTGTCTCACAGTCCTTTCGGGGCCCATATGGTACAGGTGCCCCAGCCACTGAAGACGCTGGGCTTGCAGCTCCATCAAGACGTCTGCCGAGTTGTATAAAGAGTGTATGGCAGCATTGGACCACCTCCTCCAGACTCTGTCTGCCATTACCCCTCCATAGATACATCGTAGCATCTTGTTCTCGAATACTCTCAGGTGATCGGCTTGTCTCGTCGTGAGAGTCCAGGCTTCAGCACCGTAGAGGAGAACAGGCCTGATCAAAGTCGTGTATAGTCCCACCTTTGTAGTCCAAGACAGCAAGGGCGAGGCAAAAAGGGGATGCACCTGATAATAGGCCATATTCACAGCATTTACCTGACATCAGCCTCAACTTTGTTGTCTTCAGTCACAAAAGAACCGAAGTACCTAAATACCTTCACCCTCTCAAACTGTGCAGCTCCCTCTGGATCTTGAGCAGCATGGCGACTCATAAAAAAGTATTTTGTCTTCTCGGCGTTTATCTTCAGGCCAACTTCTTCTGCAGCTTCTTCAATAGCAGTAACCAATGCCACTGCGTCGTCCCGTTGATGCACCATGACGTTCAGGTCATCTGCATAGCCAAGAATCCTAACTTGCACCCCAATGTCGACTCCACCTGCCACTTGCTGTGTGTTTCCAGTTACTTTTTCCAACACTAGATTGAAGAGAATCAGAGAAACCCCATCACCCTGCTTTACACCGGTCTGTACTTGAAATGGGTCCGACAGGTCACCTTCTGCTTTCACTCTTGCTCTCGAACCAGCTACACACACCTGCACCATTTTTCAGAGTTTTCGAGGAATTCCCAGCTCTTCTAACACCTGCCATATTTTTGGGTGTATTATTGAGTTATAGGCTTTAGAAAAGTCTATGAAAATATTATGAACTTCCCGGTTATATTCCCAGCACTTTTCAAAAACTTGGTGTAGTGTGAAGAGTTGGTCTATTGTAGAACGGTTCTTCCTGAAGCCTGTCAAGTCACCAAGGCACTCTTCTGCATATGGTGTGAGGCGCATTAGCATGATGTTAGACATCACCTTGTAGCCAGTCGACAGCAGTGAGATGCCCCTATAGTTGCTGCATTGAGCCTTATCTCCTTTTCTTATATACTGGGGTGATCAGTGACTCCTTCCACTCATCCGGCAGTTGTTCTTCTCACCAGATCATCAAGATGAGCTGGTGCAGCTGCTCCAGCAGGACGTTCCCACCATTCTTCAGGAGTTCCACTGGTATGTAGTCCACTCCTGGAGCCTTATTATTTTTCAGAATGCAGATAGCAGTAATCTCACTAAATGTCGGCTCTTCAATAAATGGTTCAGCAGTTTGATAAGGAGTATAATCCTTCGATATTGACATTCCAGCATTGACATTCAGCAAGTTTGCGAAATATCTATGCCACCGAGTGAGAGCATCTTTTGAATTTGTTAATAGATTTCCACTCTCATCTCTTATGGTTGCCTCTTGTGTCTGAGCACCTCGCTTGGCTTTGATTATCCGGTACACCCTATTTCTCTCTATTCTAGCCACTTTCTCATTAAGATACTTCCGCATTTCCCTGTGTAGACATGTATTCATTACTCTTCTCACCCTCTCATATGCAGCTTTCTTCCTGCTATCCACTAGGTAGTTCAATAGTGCTTCCCTTCGTTTCGCTACAGCTTCTTCACACTCTCTATTAAATCATGCTTTTCTCCTCCTCTTTCTCTTTCCCACAGTTCTCAAGGCAGATAATGCGAGCGTATTTTTGATGGTGTCCCACATTCCATTCGGATCATCCTCTTCCTCCTGTAACTCCCCAAAACAATTCTGCAACTCTTAACTGGAAAGCCCACTTGCCTTCCACTGTTTTCAACATGTCCAGGTCCCATGCCGATCATATGGTAGGACACACGGGCTTCTGAACCTCAGTTCTATGCCTGAAATCGTAGGCTACCAGATAGTGGTCGCTGTCTCCATCTGCTCCTCTGAAACTTCTCACATCCCAGATGGAGCTGTGGTGACATCGATACACTAGTACATGGTCTATTTGGTTAACTGTTCTACCGTCTGGCGATCTCCAGGTCTGCTTGTGGACGTCTTTATGCACAAACATAGTGCTCTTTACAAAGCATCCTGCAGCGGCGGCAAAACTCGCAAGTCGGATCCCGTTATCATTGCGCTCCTCATGTAGGCTCTCACTACCCACGAAAAGGTGCCACACACGCTCTCTGCCCAGCTTCACGTTGAAATCTCTTATTACTAGCTTGATGTCATAGGACGGTAGATTAGCACAAGTATGCTCAAGCACTTCGTAAAAACAGTCTTTAGCTTCTTCCGAGCTCTCTTCAGTAGGCACATAACAGTTCACAATAGACACATTTTGAAAACGTCCCTTAACTCTAATAGTATGCAGTCAATTGTTCACAGGTTTAGAATCTAAAATATTACACAAAAATTTATCACTAACTAAAAACGCAGTTCCGAGGACTCCTCGTTTTCTGTCGTCACCACTATAGTATAGCGTATACCCCTGATTGCGGGTCGAGCCATGTCCCGGCCATCGCACCTCTTGTACAGCACAAAGTCCAATTTTATACTGTCGTAAGGCATGTGTCATATTAAAAAGAGCTCCTTCTTTCACCAAACTACGTATATTCCAGGTCCCAAAATGATTAATAATCATTGTCGCAAAGGCGTCCGAATTCCGAGGCTTCTGTGGTGCTTGTTTCGTAACCAGTTGTGTTTCCTATCTGAGGGAGTGGTATTCTGTTTTAGTGGTTTAGCTGTAGAGAGGATGATAGTACTTTGTAATCTAATTTCATTGGCTATTGTCTCTGGGAGTGGATAAAGACCTTTCTCAGTGTTACATATGAAGTCCATATAAAGTTTTTGGGATGTGGTTAGGAGCAATGGAAATGTTAAAACTCTTTTTTAGAATTTTGGATACTTGTTTAGAAAGGTTGTAATCCGACAGGTTAAAAATAACTTTATCATCCAGGAGACTGGGTTTAGAAATGTATTTTTTCTTTTGGAGATCCTCAAATATTTTTATTTGAGCTATTAAAAGTAGATAAAATTGTTTTATTACACACCAGAACTCTGGATGGAACACATCGTTTCAATAAAGCTGTCAACAATGATATTGTGTATTTTTCCCCTCCATGTGAGGCACTTGTTTGTGGTGAAAGGGACCTCCCAGTCATGGTATTGTCCCTTTTTCATTCTTTTTTTTTTCTTTGCGTTTCTTCATGTATTCTTCGCTCAACTTCTCCTGATTCTTTTTCACTATCCTATTTTCCAGAATTCCATCATGCGAAATCCAGTGCCTTGCTGCTTCATTTCCCATGCGGTGCAACCTGTGAACATCATCCAGCAAAGGGGATCCTGGAAATCTTGACTACTTTGGCCTCTGCTTCAGCAAGATGGGCAGTCCTGAATTGCCTGGCCAGGATCAGTCAGCTAGTGGGCTTACCTGCAAGGGTTAAAGGTGTTGCAGTAAGTCTCCTTCCCCATAGTCCAGAATAAACTTGACATTCCACTCCCAAGTGCAGTTGTTGCTTACCAGATAGTGGGTGGTCAGCTCTGGCTGAACCAAGTATTGATACCATTGATACACCTTTCAATAACCGAAGTAAGAAACAAAAGACATCTGATACCAGTACAGATGTACCAGTTTTTTCTAATCATCCGTGCAACAGGTGAAAAGCAAATAGGGGAAATGTCACCCTTCTTCATTCAAAAGGATCTAGAAGGCCCAGCAGGTTCTTCGAAAACAGTCAAGAAACTACATTCTGGTGATGTCCTTGTAGAAACAATATGTCAAGATTCAAAAAAATTACTCAGAGCTACATTAATGGGTGGAATACGAATAACAGTTACACCCCCATAAAACTCTGAAGGAAATAAAATTTGCCCTACAAATAGTTTTATATCTAAAGAATATGAATATATTGTAAGAGATCTTTCCATTCATTCAACAGGATATGAATGAATCACACTTCCAGATAAGTTGCATCGGATTGTGTTCCTCATGTAACTATCCTTTTTTTTTTTCCTCATCACCAAGAATAGAATGTACCCCGTGGTCTTTTTCAAGAGTTTCTAGCAGTCCTTCTCAAATTTCTTAACCATGTAATTTAAATTATTATAAATGAACAGGCTATTCAGTAAAAATTAGAAGTATATTGCATGTACTCTATCCAGTTTAACCCATCTTGCAATTCCAGACTAGCAGATCATTCTCTGGCTACATACGATGCAATAAAATGCAAACAAATGATATATTACACCATAGTTACTTCAGATTTAATGTTTGCTTAAAAACATTCTGTAAGATAATGCAGTATCATGCAATTCTAAAGGCAGCATTTTCTGTAGACTTGCATTTCTCTACAGCCATCCCATTATTGTCTATATAACTGAACAAATTTTGTATTGCTCTTTAACAGTTTCTATAAGTCAGTCTTAGTGCTAATATTGCACTAAGACTGTTACACAAGATAATTAGCACTATCTTGCCAGAGCATAAATAAAAATAATCTTTTAATACTTGCTTATATTACACTAGTAATGAATCAAGAAAAATTGAAGGTCTACACATAGACTAGTCTGGCTATTGGTCCTTTGCAGTCTTGTGTTCAGAGATTTCTTTAAAAATACAGATGTCAAAAATTTTATTACATTTAACTAAAAATTATATTCTTCCTTTCATTATAGTAAAAATTAACAAAAATTTGCACCTGAAATGTCTTTATGGCTATGTTACTCATATATAAAGAATGGTTGGCATCACATCATGTTGTTCTTTGTATCCATTACTACACAGCCAGCCAGCACACTCCATTCTCAGACATACTGTGCGTTATAGTAAAGGAAGTGATATGGTGTGATAAGGGACTACCCAGATTAGTTTTAACCTTTATTGAGATCTCATCAATTGATGCTACATTATTATTATTATTTGTCACCTCCAGGGAGTCCAAAGACTCATCAAGGGAGGGCATCTACTCTGCAACTCTGCTTCCACCACTCACAATCCACCAACTGACCGCAACTACACCAACGCCATCTACTGCCGACCACCCCACTAGTATTTCCACAGACAATCACAAACATCCATGCCCATGGCAGGATTTGAAACCACAGCCTCTTGACTGGAGAGTGGACATGCCAACCACTCGGCTTTTAAACTGTTGAGAGGTAGTTACAGAGTTGACACTGGAGAGTTCTTTTATTTGGTGGAACAGGAGAAAGGAGCAAGTACAAGGAGCCATCCCTGGAAGTTCCGAAAGGAAGTTGTGAGCAACAGGATAAAGAGTGATTTCTTTGCATGGAGGATGGTTGAACCATGAAATGCATTGTCTGATTAAGTGGTGAGAGCACAAATAGTCAGTGAGTTTAAAGAGTGGTGTGATGGACTGTGTTTTCTAGGGTGGGCCTCCCACAATGAGTCTCGTGACTCCATGGAGTCCTGAATCATCATAATAATAATTGATTCAATAATTAGACTGGGATATATTGGTCAAAGATTTTAATAATATATTAAGCCAACTAGTTTCACCAACTTGACTGTTTGCTTCGTCTGGGCATACATAAGGTGATAAAAAACGGCTTAAAACAGGTCAAGAAAGAAACATAAACGAATACTAAACATTATACAAATTCAAAAGACGTGTTACATCAAATGCATGGAGCATGTGTGATATCAGACATTGTTATGCAAGTGTGTAATTTGCAGCAAAGTTGAATTCTGGTGTGCTAAGTGATCTTATGAGGGTCTTCCCTATGTCAGCAAGGATTATCCCTTGGTTCCTATTGAGGCTGCCTTTTGAATGGATTACCACAGTAGCTTCTTTGAAGTTTCTGTTACAAAAATCTTCCTCTAAATATGGCATAGAACTGTTGTGTCTTATTCAGTGTTGTGATTGGTATTTGTGAAATGAAGGGCTAACCCGAAATTATCTTTTCTGTTATTATTAACATCTCCAATGTGTTCCTTTTTTCTTATTTCCAAACTTCTGGAAGTTTGTCCTATATAATTTAAACCACATGAACAAGGGATGTTGTAACATTTGGAAATATTGCAAATTAGATTTCTCATTTTTTAAAAAAAAGAAGATGCTAACATGTTCATGGATTTAAATAAGACTTCTCTCGATATGACTATTTACAAAAGTTTAATTTAAAATTTTGTTTAAATAAATAAATAAAAAATTGCCAACAATGCATGTTGGAAGTGTTAAAAAAGTGAATACCAACAGGATTGGATTATACTGTCATTAGCAAAATTGTGAATTGTAGTTGAGATCTGTGAGAGTTTGTTTATGTATAAGAGAGGGGAGGAAATAACAGAGCCCTAAGGAATACCTGCATTAGTAGTTCAATTTAAAGAGAAAACACCATCCACCAGTGAATGACCAAAGAGAGAGAGAAAAAAAAAAACTTGGTTACCCAATAACAAATGGTGAAAAGCAAATGACCATAAGATAGCAATTGGCTGAGCACGGTGTACTACTACTCACAACTTCTTACTTGAATAGTTTTTATTCTGAAATCTGATTGTAAAATATGTTATTTTTTTTATCTTTTACTTCTTTTATATAATACCAAAAATTTATTTTTAATAATAGACCGAAAGCTGAAATTGAAACAGAGGCTCATATAGAAGGAAATTTATCCACAGAAGTCAACATGATACTTTTAGATATTCTGGAACTTGTTGTTCAGGTAAGTTCTAGTATTTTTATGAGAGAAAATAGTTTTGTACAGTACTATACAGTGACTAGTAATTCTCTGTGACACTTGATTCATATATCTTTAAGTATCTGTTTGCTGTACACAGTTTCAACTAACCAAACTTCAGCATTAATTATGGCCACAGTACATAATGTGGTGTAGATAGCGTTTTTCCTCTATTGTATAGAGGAAAATGCAGAGGCTAGAAAGAAAGAGAGAAATTGTAGAAAACTGTCATGGAGCACCAAGCAAAAATGTTTACTTTTGTGTAATATTTGATTAATATCTCATGCATTTCAGTGAAATTCTTTGATTATGATAGCTGGACCTGACAAGCTTCTTAGATTGTTAGTTGTTATTTTGTGTGTGTGTGTGTGTGTGTGTGTGTGTGTGTGTGTGTGTGTGTGTGTGTGTGTGTGTGTGTGTGTGTGTGTGTGTGTGTGTGTGTGTGCATGCGCACCTACATGCTTGCATGCACATCTCTAATTTGTATCTTATAATGCATGAGGACAAAGTGATGATGAGAGTGAGGTTGTTACTTTGGGCAAACTACCCAAGATTTGGGAAACATCAAGTATTAGACTTTGTACCCACCAGCCTAGGCTAGCCAACAGCACCCATAGAGTTTGTCTCTTGTAAGCTTGTTTTTATGTGTATTATTACAATTCTGTATTGTATCAAGGAAGATGTCTCTCTGACAGAGTTGAAATAAATAGTTACACTTTTGTTTAATTATTTCTTTGTGCTGTATTCATTCTATTAGATATGAGCAGTGATAAAATCCAAGACCCTCAATCCCCATATACTATCTCTTGTTTGCAGTCTGAGTTTTTCCTAATCATCATCCTGCATATTTCCTGGCTTAGCTGATTCTGAAAGTAACTTCTCACTTTTGAAGCAGAGTATTTTTAGAGTAATAGTTTTCATCCATTTTATTGATTGTAGGATCAAGCATATAATTTACCATTCCACTTTTCTCTATTGATTCATAATTATATAATTTTAGTATCGCTCTCTCTCTGCAGATTGTCCACTCTCCATAAGGGAGTTTATAAGTAGTTTGTAATTGGTATTTATGTATATTTATTTTGACAAATACCCCTAATATAATTGTTCTTAAGCTGTGAGTTTTGATCCCTCTAGTCACAGCAAACACAGCAAACATTGATAAACATGAGTAAATTAAATATTTATTATAGAACTATTGAAATTATACACCACAACATTTCATTCTATATTTCTGTAGTTTATTGCAGAAATAAACATAGCCGAATATTATGATGACATGATGCTAGAGTATAAAGAAATCTCTATTAACTTAACTAGTACTGTCAGGGGTCACTAATAATTTTATCCTATGAAAAGAGGTTACAGATAAAAAAAAGTTTAAGAACATGTGGCCTGATATAAGGTTCTGCTATTGTTTAGAATTATGTTATCTGTTATTATGTAGACAATTTAATAAATATGTTATTTTTCTGTGATTATACTTATTATTAATGATACTGTTTAAAATAATGTTACTTGAACAAATAATTTTAAATAGCTCACTCTTATGCTCATTAGAGAAAAGCTGATACTAACAGACTGTTACCTCTAAGTTGTGTGAATGCATGCATTGGCCAAAAAGGGAGTGCAATTGTGGGCACAAAATTTTTCCTTTCAGAATTTCTAATTTAGAATCACTAATTTTTGAATGCACTATTAAAACAAATTATATGGTAAATCATTTATCATATCATTTATCTTATCATTTATCATATAATTTGTTTTAATAATGCATTCAAAAATTAGTGATTCTAAATTAGAAATTCTGAAAGGAAAAATGGATTTATGCAAATTTTTGCAGGGCTCTCAATTTTGCAAGTTATAGCTAGACAAAAAAAATGGCAACATTAATTATGATGTTACATCAATGGTTTTAGTTTGTTAAACATCAACGGTTGAAATTAAAGCACAAAAGAACTAAAAATTTGGTTAAATTTGAGTGGTTGAATAAATTTATTGAAATGATAATGCTCCCATTGCCATCAAATTAAGAGTTTGTGGCTTGTGACTTTCGTGAGCACAAGCTACTGCACACAGTGAGTCTAAAACTGGAAACTTGTGCATAAAATGTTTTTCATGCATATGTAGGCCAAAAAATTAGGGGGAATATTGCTAACAGATATCTGAATATTAACTCTTCTATCATGCACAAACAAATGGCATAGTAAACCATCCATCATAATAAACCGAGGAGAATATAGATATTTTCCTCAGGTTTGCGATACATAACCATTCCTGTAGATACGTGCTGCTTTCCGTTCTCTTCTGCCAGGAATCGGGGCAGAGATTCCCCTCCCGGTCTGGAACCGTACCTTCCCTCACGAAGTCCACACACCGAAGAAAAAGAACTAGATGGCCTCGTGGGGGGGGGGGGTCCTAACCCTTTTATCACCTCACCCTGTTGGCACCTTCCATAACCTTCTCCCCCCGCAAAAGCATAGACAGCGCTCAATGTGATGTCTTTTGGTGGTGGTTTTCTTCCTTTTTTGCTTATTTATCGTGTGCCGTGTGCACACGATATGCTTGCTGCAACTTCTTTTAATCCTGTGCTTTGGCCTTGGATTAAGCCCTAATTCTCACTAACAAAATGTGAGTCATTTAGCCATGCTTTGTCTATCTAAATTTTAGGAATATTGTACTATTTCAATTATACATTGACATTCTTTTCCTAGAAAATTCACAGCCAATTCAACTAGCTCAAGTATTCTATTTATATAATGGGATAACAATCTTGTCTTTTACATTTTCACAAATATTTTCTCTTTGCTTAAAATATCCTAATTTTGTTCACATATATAATTTACACACTTTGATGCAAGCAATTTTCTTTTATATGGTCATTGCTTGTTAAATTATGAAGGAATAAATTCTCTTAAGAACTTTATTAATCACAATTTAACACATGTTGCTTAATAGTGTAGTGTATAGTATTGGATTGTATAATAGTGTATGATAATCAAGATTTAGATAGGCTAGGAAAAGTAGCCATAACTAATTATTTGTTTCAAATGTATATGCATTTTTTAGTTAGAATAAATGACTTATAAACAAAACGCTGATCTGATACTTGTCAATGCACTATCTCCAAAAAATTTACAAACCTGTATGCTAGTTGCAAATTGTCATGACTGATCTAAGTGTTGAGTAAGATAATGAGAAATTTCTGTTAAATTAAGAGCCCCTGCATTACCGTTATTCCACATTTCACTCCCTCAGTTGAAAAACAAATAATTTCGTCAGACTGAAGAGCATAAGGGACTGAATAAGTCATAGACATATGACTGGCGGCAATCGGAATTAAAACGGCCATACGTACAATAAATATTAAGGCAAGCAGAAAACGGGGGGAACATCAATTCGGCATAAGTAAAATGAAATATAAAGGTAAAAACTTTAGCGCTATGTAGTACATAGATTATTTGTAATATATATATTATTTGTAATAAATTATTTGTATTTGATATTATTTTTATATTTGATATTATATTATTATTTTATATATATTATTATTATGTGTTATTTGATATTATATATTATTTGTAATATAGTATAACTATATTACAAATAATAAAAATAGCAAAAGTAAAATTATAAAATTTTACAGTACTACCTTCTTCAGAAGAATTACAAAAAATTAACTCTACAGAGGTTGCGGTTGAAAAAATTGCAACGTAGGTCGCGTGTATCTGAGGTATACATTCATTACTAGTATGTGCTAAAATGATGGTTTATTTATTTTCAGTTACAATCTAGAAATTATTGAACAAAGAAACAAAGGAAAAAAAAAAAAACAACTAAACCAATACTATACTGATATTGGAGTTTGTGGTATCTCTCAGATACAATTTACTATCAAATATCACTTTCACTTTTGCATTCTACTCTTATCATTCTCATCATTGGACTCAAGTAACATTCGCTGAATCTCTTCAACATCTGATGGATTATCCAATCGATATATTTTTCCAACCATTTTCAATGGTAAATAAAAAAAATCCTAAACCAGTACTATACTGACATCGGAGTTCGTGGTATCTCTCGGATACAATTTACTTTCAAATATCGCAAACCTTTACATAATGCATGTTAAACCAAACTTACAGCATAAAACAGTGCTGAATATCACTTGTAACATATGCACACGCAGCTAGTCATGATCTCCAAGCTATACACTGAATATGTGTAAGAATATTTATATTAAACAATTCGCATGTATCTGTCAGATCAGCACGACCTCTGCAGGGTTAAGTAAGATGCCAAAAAAAAAAGCGAAATGTTAACTGCATTTGAGCTAACAGTATTGGAATTAGTGGTTAAATGGTTTAACAGTGAATAATGGTAAAATCATATTCAAGTAGAAATGTAATGCTTAAGGCATAATCTACATCGTATCTAAGATCTACATGATTGAGAATTTTGATCAGTGAGGACCAGATTTGATGTAAATAATTTCCTAAAGAAATTACATCATACAACTTTGTGATAAGATTAGAGAAAGGAAAATCTAGCAGTGTTATGCATACCAAAGAATGTTCATTCAAATGAAAAACCTACCAAATGATAATAATGCTTAGAGTTTATTGGGCTACTCGAACCTGACATGGTACTTCCACAACAGGAATGGCAGTATGATCAAAGGCCTCATCAACTGTTCCAAAGAAATCACTAAACATCTTATTTCCATTACTTCAAAAATGTGTGGAGTCCTAAAAAATTGGCACACCTTTCAAGCTCAATGTGAATGATAGAGACTACTGATTCCTCTAATCTCTTCAGTTGTCTAATAAAGGTTAGTAGCTTCAAATATAGAGAAAACAGATTCCTGAAAAGTGGGTTACAGTTAAATAAATAAATAAAAATAAAGAGCCAATTGTTAATAAAATTATTATGCTTTCTAGCTAGCCTATAAGTCTGATAGTTGCAGAGTTGCAAATGCCTCAGTGTCTCTTCCAGATGGGTCAGTAGACCTGAAAAAAAAAGAAGAGTCAGGTGGAATTCTAGACATAAGTTACTAAGGAAACTTGTATCATTATTTGAGTAACTCAATTGCAGGAAATCAAGCCTTCAGTCTAAAGACTCAAAAATGTCAAAGTGCTTTTCAGAATAAGGGAGCAGTAGAAACTATAGATTAATGAAATATCATGTAGCAAGAAAACTTTGAGCCAGAGAAGATTAAAAAAAAATAAAATAAATAAATAGACTCAAGATTTGATGTCCACTAGCATGGAATATCAGACCACATAAATGAATGTGATTTCTTCTGTTACAAAAGCAGCATATTCATTTATGTGCTCTGATATTCCTTGCTGATGGACACCAAATCTTGAGTCTACTTATTTATTTTTTTAATAAATAAATAAATGAAATAAATATTTAATTATTAATTAAATTAATTATTTAATAAATAAATAAAAAATAATGTAATTTTATGATTAAGGTGTGCTATGATTATTATAATTGGAACCTGGGCTCCAGTGAAAACACTTCAGAAAGCATCCAAAGAAGTGGGAATCTGAAAAGGTGATGTTTCATCCTGATAATATGCACACATCCATATCTCAACATCTCCAGTTTTTAGCCAAAATTACTAGGTATGTAATTTTGGCTAAAAACCTCTACAATTAATAGATTTGACTGCATGCAATTTTTTCCTTGGCTCAAAAAAAAAAAAAAAAAGTTTTAAAAGATTACAGATTTGATGACAGGCAGTTGTACTGCATAGGAAGTACTTAGTTTGTAGTTTGCATGCAACTAAACCCTGACTCCTAAGTATCTTATTTTGTGTGTAATAAGGTCAGTTTAGATACTTTTTTGAATGGGTCTCATCTGCTACTCAAAAAGTATATGTAAGATGTGAGAAACAATAATACATCATATATATATATATATATATATATATATATTTAAACTGAATAAACATCCATTTGGCTTTTTATCAGTATGAGTGTTTGATGTGGTGCTCTTCTTTAATAATAAGTAGTATACTTTACTGTATATTTTGTTCCTTTGGATTTAATAGTCAAAAATTTATTAAATAAGCTGGCCTGATTGGCCAAGTGGTAAACATATTTGCAATCCACCCAACCAAGCTGCAGTTTGAAGCCTATTGTGGGTATGTTTTGACCTCCCCCAGTGCTGAAATTGGTTAACACACGGTACTTATAAGACAATACTTCTGAGTTATGCCAAGGTTGTGAGTTCATGCCTCACCTGGGGAAAATCATTATTTAAGTTTGGCATCCTGGATGGCTCAGTCAGTAGAACATTAGGCTTTTAACCTAAAGGTCCTGGATTTGAGTGCCTGTTCAGGTGATTACTTTTTAACAGCCTGTGTAGCTCAATGAAAGTAGAAAGCAGCACATGCATTCCATGGCACTAAACTACCCAAAGAATGGCAAACTAAGTTTAATTCCAGTCCCAGAGTAGAGGAACTTTTTCTCATCCTTTTCTTTTAGTTAGTCCTGAGGGGGTGGAAAGAGGGGAAAATAGTTCCATTGCATAAAGGAGGCTCCAAGACTGATGTAGAAAATTACCGACACTGATCAATATATCAGGAGTTGTTGTCAAAGTATTGGAGAAGTTGCTCAAGATCAAAATATGGGAATGGATGGATATATGGAAATGGAATACTGTATGAAGCAGGGGGGGGGGGCAACATGGTTTTGTGAAGGATAGTAACTCACTCACATTTTGTAATACAGTGACAGCTGAGCTGGATAAAGGTAATGGTTTTACAGTGATACTGCTGTAATTTGCAAACGCCTTTGACAGGATACCACTGTACGAGAGAATGCACGAGAATTTGGAATTCTAATTAGTAAACTGCAGTACATGGTGATGGATAAAAGGTTGGTGAGGTGGATAACAGGGTGATTAATGGAGAGATATCAGAGAGCAGTTTATTCAGGAGTAGAGTCCAAAAGAAAGCCTGTGACTAGTGACATGCTGCAAGGTTCTGTTCTTGGACTACTACTGTTTAATTTATACATTAACAATATAGGAAACGATCTGAGTAACTCGCTCAGTTCAGTTGTTTGCCAATGATGCAAAGTTAGGTAGAGCAATAGTTAATACAGATGACGTTAAAATTTTGCAAGATGATTTGGATAGACGCAGTCTGGGCAAAGGAGAATGGATGTCAGTTTACTGTGGCAAAGTGTAAGGTTTTGCCCCAAAATGTTATGCATTTTGGGGCAAAAAGATTACCAGTTCTATACCACATTGGTGAAACTGTACTCCAGGAAATTTAACAAGCCAGAGATTTGGCAGTGTTATTGAATACTGAGTTAAAGTTTATGGGGCACATAGCAAAAGTGACTAAAACAGCTAATCAGATTACTTGTTTACAGAATAATACTCTGATGAGCAGTGACAAGCAGGTTATTATTCCTCTTTATTGAGCCTTGATAAGACCCCATCTTGATTACTGGGCGAAGATCTAGTCACCTGAGTTTCTTGATCATGAGAAGAGGTGGAAAGAGGTGAGTGACCAAGATGGTAGCAGGTCTATGGAATGAACCTTATGAGAACAGGTTGAAGATTTGTGGATTATAGAAACTGGTTGATAGGCAGAAAAGGGATGATATAATTGAGACATGCAGATTACTGAAGGGATTTTACAAGATTAATTCAGAAGAAATTTTCAGAACAGGTCTGGTAGTAAGAGATCTAGGGACCATCCTTTGTGAGTAAGAGTGTAGTTAGTAAGTGTGTTAGAACTAGGTTTTTGCTTGGAGAGAGTGGTGAATGAGTGGAGCAGGTTGCCAGAGTCTGTTGTGGGTGCCATGACTGTGAATGAGTTCAAAGCAAAGTATAATAAATACTGCCCAAATGTTGGATAGTGCTCAACATGATGTTTAGGGTCTCCCTCAATGAGTTTAAGAACTCCTTGGAGTAGCCCATAATAATAGTAATACTTACTTACTTACTGTCCTCTTCCATCTGGAATGGGCTGAGTTTTCCTTGTTTCCACAACCTCCAGGAGTCTCGGTTTCGTGCATGGCTCGTGAGCTGTCTATATGTTTGTAATTTAGAGTTGATCTTTATTGATGTTATCCATTTAGTTCTTGGTCTTTCTTTTTTCTTTTAATCTTGTATACAGAGCAAGGTTGGGTAGCTTTTTTGATGGCATTCTCTCGACATGTCCATACCATTGAAGTTGTCTTCTTTTGATCTTTTCTATTAATGAGTCTGTATGTTTTAGATCTTGTCTTACAGTTTCATTTGTTTTCTTTTCTGTCCATTTTGTTTTATTTATTTTTCTGAGAAATTTCATCTCAAAAGCCTCCAGTTTTCATATCTCTGTCTTCTTGAGCATCCAAGTTTCTGAAGCATATAGTACAGTGTGTATTATAATTGCATTATATAATTTTTATTTTTAGTGGTTTGGCGATTTTATTATTTTTCCAAATTTTATCTAGCTTATTAAATGATGACCATGCAGTCGATATTCTATATTTCATAGTGGTCATGGTATCTAAGTGTTCTGTTATTACTGTTCCTAAATAGTTGAATTGTTTTACCTGTTCAATTGTTGATCCATTCAAAGAGAAGTTTACTTTTTCTTCGTTTTTTTTCCAATTATCAAGATTTTTGTATTGTCTGTATTTATGGTCATGCTGTATTCTTTAGCCATATTGTTTTCTTTGGTTATTAGGTTCACCATTTTTTCTTTTGTGTCTGCTATTATTACAATGTCATCTGCATATTTTATATTAGTAAGGTTATAACCATTTAGGTTGACCCCTTTTTCTCCTTCCAAGGCTTGATTAATCATATCCTCTAAGTAGATGTTAAAAAGATATGGGGAGATGGGACATCCTTGGGTTACTCCTTTACTGACATTTATTTTATCTATTGTTATACTGTTGAATTTAATTATTGCTTCTGTGAGACTATAATATTTTTCTAAGAAGTCTAGGGTATCTTCATTGATTTGTTTCTGTTTTAATATTTTTAATAAAGTTACTCTGTTTATTGAGTCGAATGCCTGTTTAAAATCTATAAAACAGTAAAAGCTATTTTTGATATGTTTCCAGTATAATTCTGCTGGTCTTTGTATTATGAAGATCTGATCCAATGTGGAGTGATTCTTTCTGAAGCCTGCCTGTTCTTCGCTAAGAATGATCTCATATGTGCTCTTTATTCTGTTCTGTAATACTCTAGTAAATATTTTGTAAGCATGGCTGAGTAATGTGATTGGTCTGTAATTTTTACAATTTTTTTTTTATCACCTTTCTTGTTAATTGGTATGATAATTCCTGTTCTCCAATCTTCTGGTATTTCTCCTGATTTAATAATTTTGTTGAAAAGTGTGATAAGGAATTTTAAAGTTGTTGGTTTTCATTCTTTCCAGAGTTCTGATGGAATTTGGTCTATCTCTCTTGCTTTCTCAGATTTCATTTGCTTTAGAGCATTCTCCAATTCCGATGAAAGGATCATTAAGGCATCCTGTCTTGAGTTAGTGTGTGACTTTGTTATTAAGTAGTTATTGCTTTCATTCATAAAGATTTCGTGGTAGTGTTCCATCCATATTGCTTTTATCGGATTTGGATTTCCTGTTTTAATAATATATATAATAATAAATAATAATAATTATTATTATGGAATGACTTCTAATAGGACTATATTGATCAAGTACATATAAGAAACAACTATGTTACCAACTAGTTTCACCAACTATGGCTGTCGGCATCTTCAGGGTGCATAACTGTTGTAAGGCACTAAAAAGTTAAAAACTGTTACAAACTATAATCATCCGATTCCAATTATATTAGACAAAGAACAGAGCGTGTACAATACATGCATACAGCGTGCATAATCTCACTTGTTGTTATTTAGGAACGTTCTGTAGTTGGCACTGTAATTCAGTTCTGGTGAGTTAAGAGATCTAATAGTCCTTGGTTCCTGTTAAGGTTTTGTATAGAGCAGGCAACTGCTGTGGCTTCTTTAATAATTCGGGAGCGGAAGTCCTCCCCTATGTAAGGAATTGTGCTTCTATCCCACTCTATGATATGGTTCGTTCTTGAGAAATGAAAAGCTAACCCCGATTTTTATTCTCTGTTATTATTGATGTCACCATTGTGTTCTTTTTGCCTAATTAATTTCAAGGCTCCTTGAAGTCTGGCCGATGTAATTCAAGTTACACGAGCAGGATATATTGTAAACTCCAGCATATTTGAAGAAAGGATGGCTATCTTTTAGAGATCTTAAGAATTGCCTAATCATTTCTGTAGGTTTAAATGCCACTCTTATTTTACGTGGTCTAAGGAGTCTTGCAATCTTATTCGAAACTGTCCCTAAGTATGGAATGGCGATGGTAGAAATATAGCGTACGTCATCTCATTGTCTTTATGGCGAGTCAGAGGAAAGTATCTTGTGGACAAGTCTTCAAAGAAATCCATTCATGGTAAGGTTGTTAGATATCAGGGATAGTTCTTCCTGGAGGTCTTGTTGATCTGTTGTAAGGAAAGAGGCTCGGTTCTTCAGCATGTGTACAATGCTAAGTTTCTGAGAAATGTGGTGGGAGGAAGTGAAATGTAAATAACGTCCTGTATTGGTAGGTTTGCGGTAAACTGAGAGGTTGACACCACCGTTCGTTAGCTTCTTAATTAAAGTGTCCAGAAATGGTAATTGGATCTTTTTCAAGTTCTAGAATGAATTTGATTGTGTGATGTAAAGAGTTGATCTTGTTTAGAAAGTCTAACAGGTCCTTTTTTGTGTTGTTCCAAACAATAAAGATATCATCCACGTATCTCCACCATACTGTGGGTTTAGGCTCTACTTGAGATAAGATTTTACTTTCAAAATCCTCCATAAAGAGATCAGCACAAGATGGAGAGAGAGAGAGGGGGGGGGGGGCTACCCATTGCAAGGCCAGTCAATTGCTGATATATTGCTTTTTTCTATATTACAAATGATATCCACTTAAGGACATGATCAGGTGTTATCGCAAAATTGAAATCTTTTTTAAGTGTACTGATCTCTGGTTTTGTTAATACGAGATCCGATAAATTAAAAATTACTTTGTTATCTGGTAAAGAAGGTTTTGACTTTAAACGTTTTGTATAAAGATCGTTGAATTTTTTTTTTTTGATTTCGTTTGCTTGTTGTAAAGGCTTTATCACAGCTAATATTGACCATTCTCCAAAAGTGACCATATATCTTGGTCTAGAGTACTAGAGATATCGTCATAAATCTGATAACATTCTAAATCTATTTGGCTTAAAAGAAATCTGGTATGCTGTATCTGTTCATGTAGAAAGGCCAAAGATGTTTTAAAATAAATATGTTTTGCTCGTCTTGAATGGAATTGTTCTTTTAAAAATAGAAACTTTGAGGAATAATCTTGTTGTTCCAACATCTCTTCAAAAAAGTGAGATGATTTAATAGTTTGGCCTTTTTGCATTTAAGGAGTTCAAAACGGTGTACTTTTTGTTTGGTTTCCCCATGGATTCTATTCATGTTAAAAAACGTTTAATTTTCTTGACCGCAAAAGCTATGGAATGACTTCTAATGGAACTATAATGATCGAGTACATATAAGAAACAACTATGTTATACCAACTAGTTTCACCAACTAAGGCTGTCGGCATCTTCGGGGTACATAACTGATGTAAGGCACTAAAAAGTTAAAAACTGTTACAAACTATAATCAACCAATTCCAATTATATCAGACAAAGAACAGAGCATGTACAATACATGTATAGATCTTTATACAAAACGTTTTAAGTCAAAACCTTCTCTACCAGATAACAAAGTTATTTTTAATTTATCGGATCACGTGTTAACAAAACCAGAGATCAGTATACTTAATAAAGGTTTCAATTTTGCGATAACACCTGATCATGTCCTTAAAGTGAATATCATTTGTAATATAGAAAAGGCAGTCTTGTCGTTACCGGAACCCATAGCTAATGATATTAGATTAAAAAGTAGTATCATCCTCTCATCTTCCAGAACTCCTAAAAAAAAACATCACTCCTCTGGAAAAAAGAACATTGTATAGTTTGTAGTTTGAAGAAAATGAAAGACTTTGTCATATTAAAGGCAGATAAGGGAAATTCTGCAGTGATTTTAAACACCAGTGATTATGAAGATAAGATTAACAGCTTACTATCAGTAAACTGTTAATCTTACTATCAGTAAGCTGTTACTAAAGAATCACAATGACTCCAATGATTTAATACGTCACATGGTGAACTGGCCTATAGACTTAAAACGAAGATTGAAATCTATGCATCCACTAACACCAAGACTATATGGTGCTCCTAAAGTACACAAAAATGGAATACCACTACGCCCAATTGTAGATGGAATCAATTCATCCACTTATCTGTTATCTAAACACCTGGCAGGCCTCCTCAAACCACACGTCCATAATTCAGATAGTTATATATGAAATTCGCAACATTTTGTAGAGAAACTGAACAACATCTCAATCTCCAATATGGATCTACTCGCCAGCCTGGATGTTATATCTCTATTCACTGACATCCCTGTGGAGGAAGTCATCAACATTTTAGGAAGTTTGCTCCCACAAGATATTACTTCTCTGTTTCGTCATTGTTTAACATCAAACTTTTTCATATGGAATAAAACCATATATCAGCAATTGACTGGCCTTGCAATGGGTAGCCCTCTCTCTCCATTTTGTGCTGATCTCTTTACGGAGGATTTTGAAAGTAAAATCTTAACTCAAACAGACCCTAAACCCACAGTATGGTGGAGATACATGGACGATATCTTTATTGTTTGGAACAACACAAAAAAGGACCTGTTAGACTTTCTAAGCAAGATCAACTCTTTACACCACACAATGAAATTCACTCTAGAACTTGAAAAAGACCCAATTACCATTTCTGGACACTTTAATTAAGAAGCTAATGAATGGTGGTATCAACCTCTCAGTTTACCACAAACCTACCAATACAGGATGTTATTTACATTTCACTTCCTCCCACCACATTTCTCAGAAACTTAGCATTGTACACATGCTGAAGAACTGAGCCTCTCTCCTTACAACAGATCAACAAGACCTCTAGGAAGAACTATCCCTGATATCTAACAACCTTACCATGAATGGATTTCCTCAAAGACTCGTCAACAAGATACTTTTCTCTGACTCGCCATAAAGACAATGAGATGACATATGTTATATTTCTACCATTGCCATTCCATGCTTAGGGACAGTTTCGAATAAGATTGCAAGACTCCATAGACCACATAAAATAAGAGTGGCATTTAAACCTACAGAAATGATTAGGCAATTCTTAAGATCTCCAAATGATAGCCATCATTTCTTCAAATATGCTGGAGTTTACAACATACGCTGTTTGTGTGGCTTGAATTACATCGGCCAGACTTGAAGGAATCTTGAAATTAGGCAAAAAGAACACATTGATGACATCAATAATAACAGAGAAGAAAAATCGGGGTTAGCTTTTCATTTCTCAAGAACAAACCATATCATAAAGTGGGATAGAAGCACAATTCCTTACATAGGGGAGGACTTCCGCTCCCGAATTATTAAAGAAGCTACAGCAGTTGCCTGCTGTATACAAACCTTAACAGGAACCAGGGAGTAATCTTGCCCCTGATCTGGAAGACCCTTATTAGATCTCTTAACTCACCAGAACTGAATTACGGTGCCAACTATAGAATGTTCCTAAATAACAACAAGTGAGATCCTGCACACTCTATGCATGTATTGTACGTGCTCTGTTCTTTGTCTAATTTTGGAATCAGTTGATTATAGTTTGTAATAGTTTTTAATTTTTTAGTGCCTTACATCAGTTATGTACCCTGAAGATGCCGACAGCCTTAATTGGTATAACATAGTTGTTTCTTATATGTACTTGATCAATATAGTCATATTTGAAGTCATTCCATAGCTTTTGTGGTCAAGAAAATTAAATGTTTTTTAATAATAATAATTATTATTATTACACACACATGCAGCACACACGAAAAACCATCAGTTAGTGATAGTAGAGAAAAGGTAGACTATTTTTATTTTATTTTTTTCAGTAATATTCTGATGTTAAAGTTATTATCATCTTGTAGCATTCTGGCTTACAGTAAATCAATATTTCAGGTTGTATCCCAAACCGATTCTCTTCAAGGAGTTCTTAGTACAGTTCTTCGAGTATTATTACATTCATTGGGTTGCAATCAAAGCACTGCTGTTTTACAAAACATGTTTGCTACTCAGCGCTCTCTAGTTTTCAAGGTAAGTATGCAGCATTCAATATATTTATTTTAGCTTAGCTTTGGCTAAGTTTGATGATTATTTCAATGCCACAGTTACACAAGTAAAGAAAATCACACAAAAGTTAAATAAATAATGATGCAATATGCATGATACTGCAGATAAGCTAAACACTGAGTGCATCTGCATTATTATGCATGTTATTTCATGCACTTGGAAACTAGTTGTGATCACCTTCCTACTTAATTGGAAGAATTAGGTAGAAAGGTGAGCAAAATTTATATCTGCATAACGTAAAATGTAAATAATGAATAAAATAAATTAGTTATTTCCCTATTGAATGTAGACAATAGAGTATGGAGCAGTAACACTGCTCCATACTCTATTTACCATGAAATTAATATTGAAATTAACCATGAAATTAATATTAGTTAATTTATTTAAAACATAAGTATATCATTTTAAGATATTTTACACACAGTTTGACAAATATTAATTACAGTTGGCATTTTGTTTTTAAAATTTGTATAATTGTTTTAAAAATATAATTTTTTTGTTTCTTTTTATTAGAGAATTATTTATTATTATTTATTTATTCAATTTTTTGCAAAGTCCTAGTTTTCCAAGGTGCTTGCAAAACTTTTGCTAATTCTACATTCTATTGGATCACTATGCCATACAATACCATTGATATTTGTAGACTTTTAGTGTACAGTGAAAGGTGGGAGGAACATTCTGAACTCATACATATTTATATGATACCACTATTAGACAGAGAGAGAGAGAGAAAATAGCTAAGTCAAGGGAAACAGGAGCCTGTATGTGTGCATGGTCAGAATGCCAAAGAAGAATGGAAATGGGTTCTTATAGAAAAGGTGAAACACACAGAGAGAGAGAGAGAGAGAGAGAGAGAGAGAGAGAGAGAGAGAGAGAGAGAGAAATGACTATAGGAGTAACCTGAAAAGAATAAGATTAAATGTCTTAGGTGAGGAAAAGAAAAGAATTTTCTTGGATGTCACAACTGAGACTGATAATGGAAGTAAAGACATTGGCAGTTTTTATGCCAAGCTAAGTCAAGGGAAACAGGAGCCTGTATGTGTGCATGGTCAGAATGCCAAAGAAGAATGGAAATGGGTTCTTATAGAAAAGGTGAAACACAGAGAGAGAGAGAGAGAGAGAGAGAAATGACTATAGGAGTAACCTGAAAAGAATAAGATTAAATGTCTTAGGTGAGGAAAAGAAAAGAATTTTCTTGGATGTCACAACTGAGACTGATAATGGAAGTAAAGACATTGGCAGTTTTTATGCCAATCCTACATACTAGAGCATTCAAGACATCAGTGCCGTCTGTGGGCAGGAAGTCAAGAAGAAACCTGTTAATGTGTTTTGAACAACTGAAAGTTGTAGTTCTTAGGAGAAACTGTCGGCTCCAGAGTACAAAGACAGCAGGTATAAAATAGGAGAATGAGAAGTTGCTTTGGTATATTTGGAGCTAGACAGTGAATGAATATTGACCAGTAGCTGCTCCTTTGTTTATGGATTTCAGTGAAAGTGAAGAATCTTGTCAGCCAGTTCAGCAGAGCCTTACTCACAAAAATACCTGTAGAAGATGCAGTGGATAGAAACAATGTGCCTGTAAGATAGTGGCTGAAGTTTATCTTTAGGAAAAAAGTCACTGATTGACCAAATCACCCTCCTCGCATATGGAATGGTGTAACAGAAGTCTTCTTCAAATGCTTGGTGGTATAAAGCATTTTTAGAGATTTTTGGTGCACCATCTCATATGTGAGAATGTTATCCTAAGGTGTGGGTGAATTTGTACAGAAGTAGAATTTGCACAAGTGAGAAATAATGTCTTTAGTGGAAAAGCATGCTAATTTATTGGATGAAGAAGAGATTATGAATATGATGTGCTTATGCCAGGATAGACCAGTGTGTCTTTCTAAGAAGTGATATATGATTGTATGCAGAGTTCTTGGTATTATCACGGATGAGAAAAGATGAAATGCAATCTTCATATGAAATAAGTCAAGAGATCAATGCTTACGGAAATGATTATGGAAGATCTTCTAGTTTGGGATATCTGGGTATTAAAAGGTTTTCTGAATGAAAAAAAAAATGTATTGTATTCTCATCAGCAAAACCATTGATAGAATTTGAGGTTAGTGATAGAAGATCATTTATGAATAGTAGAAAGAGTGTGGTTGAAAGTACAAAGCCTTGGGAGACTTCAGCATTAGTGTGGAAATCTGAAGAAAAGAAGCCATTCACAATCATATATAGTGAGCAACGAGAAGAGAAAATTAGTAATCAAATTACAAAGGATGGGAGGTAGCCGATATGGTGATAATTTGGTAAGTGGGCCAAGTGTTAATGCTTAAGTGCAGTGAGGTGATGTCAAAGCTTACCAGTATATCTGTATCATTTTTAAGTGCAGTTTTAAAATGAATCAAGTTTTATATAAAGGATGTGGTATGACCAGTGCGAATGTGTGTGTGTGTGGGGGGGGGGGGGGGTAAGAGAGTTTGCTAGCTGCTTTGACAATTTATAGTATCAGTGGCATCTACTGTAGGTCTTAGGAGAGAATTGGGTTTCTGGATTTTAGGTAAACCTTATATCTTGGGGGAGGGGGAACGAGAACCAAAGGGTTTCAGGTGTTTTTCTGTGATGTCAGTGGGCCAGGAAGATAGTTTACGATTACGTTCAGTGGTGTTAAGGATGACAGTAGCATTACCCTTAACCACTGTGGCGATGACAATACTTTTATCCAGTTCATGATGGAGGAGGAAAATAACAATAATTTATCTTTCTTAGACACTTTAGTGACACAAAAAACCCACTCACACAAGCAGATATGTTCACGAACTCTCCCCTCAACACCCACTCTCAAGAATATGGCATTATTAAAACTCTAACTAATAGAACATACAATCTTTGTTCCAGTGGAACTTCTCTTTCAACAGAACTCAACCACATACAGTCTGCAGTCACCCCTTCCGAAGGATTTTAGAAATGCCATCACCATCCCTTACATATGGGGTACAACAAAAAAATAGCCAGGACATTAAAAAAATACAGCCACTTCTCTGCTTTTAAGCCCCATTGGAAACTTGCTGTCTTTATTCATTCTACCAAAGATCAGCTCCATCCTCTCTCTCTTAGTGCCTGGAGTATATCCTGCTAGGTTGAAAGGTGCAACTCTGACCAGAACAGCTGAAATGGCACCTGTTAGTCAAGGAACAGTCTCTATATCAGCATGGCAGTTGACATGACAAACATCATCAATGAAATGCAATAGTGGACAAAAGCGCTTACTGCAAGAGAGAGGGGTGTTCAAGCATTAGTATGCTTACCACAAAAAAATAGGTGGACTACTGCTGAGCAATTGTGTGAAAAATGTAACACTAGTCGTGAGAAACCCATTTCAACAAAACTCTGCACCGGGAACTGCACAGTGTTGGATATCACAGTCGAGTTGTCTTACACAAGCCTTTGATCACTCTCTTCAATGCATGTCATCACATTCAATGGTGCAAAGATTGCAGGCAGCAGACTAGACAACATTGGAACAATGTGATATGGTCAGCTGAATCCACGTTCATGCTTCAAACAGATGAATATGTGTTTAGCATCAGCTGAAGGAAACTTACCAGCCAGAGTGCTTGTTTCCAACTGAAAGGTTTTGGTAGTTCTGTTATGATCGGTGATGTAATTCTGATATAATGGTTTGGTTCCAGTTGTTGTATTGGAAGGCAAAGTGAATGCTACACATTATCTTTCAATCAGAAGTGATCATCTTCATCCCATGTTGACACACTTTTCTCCTACAACCAGCCATGTTTGAAAACAGGATAATGCTCCCATTCATAAAGTAAATGTGATCACCCAGTGGTTTATGGAACATGACAGTGAGGTATCCTGTCTGCCATGGGCATCTCACTCACCATACTTAAATCTTATTGAACATTTATATGTAACATTTTGGAGTGAATTCTCAGGCATCATTTCCCACCTCCAAAGAACAAAGGCAAATTGATTCAATTTCTGTCAGATGAAGTGCACCCTCTACCTCAAAGAGGAGAGGCTGTACTTGGACACCCACGGTGGGCTAACACCACATTAATCGAAACTTGTTACTGTTTCCATTTTTTTTTGTCCATTACCTGTACATGTCCATAAGGATACATGCACTGCGTTATGGGATACTAAGGCAACTTAAGTGAGGTCATTAGCCTCTATGTACAAGTAGCCCAGTCGTGAAGTTACTTCATGCACAAACTTTGTTTGCTTACACTTGGATAAAGGATGAAACAAGAATATGATTTCTTGGCATCTTTAATTTACGATAGTTGGATGACTGGCTGGCTTTTATGTTCTTTCATTGCAGTTGATTGGATATAGGTTAGCTTCCATACTGAAGGATAGATAACTATGAAATATTGTAAAAATGATACAGGGTAGATTTTCATTGATGAGCATAAGTTTTAATTAGGGAATACTGTAAAGACTAGAAGCCTTGTTGGTATCCTAGCTATTCATCATTCTTCTGATATCTTTTTGATAAAAGACTAGAAGATGCATGCAGCATACAGTTTTGGTAACCACGGTTACTTTGCCTTGATCATTGATGTGCTTGTTTAGCATGCAAGTTTGGAGTTATATTTATTCACGAAAGACAGAAATTAGGAGAAAGAGAGGAAAGTTTGTGACACTAATAAACAGTCGGACTAAAAGTTGTAAATATAAAAACAGGAAGGAGAGGGGAGAATACTCTTAATGGTAGCAGACGATGTCCTCTGAAATGGACAACATCAACAATGATTTTGAGGCTGAAATGTTGAGTAAGGCAATATAATGGCTAAGCAGGTAAGATTATGAACAGAAGATTATAATTTTGGGAGATTTTTACTCTGAGGACATCAATTGGAAAGAGAAAAGTGATATTAAAGTAGAATCAATTATTGTATGTGTTGCTTAGGGATCATTACCTAACATAGCAACTGATGGTAAGAATAAAAGTGCCTGACACAATGATGATCATGATTTGAGAGTTTGAAAATCCACACTGCTTCTGGTGAGCAGGAATCACAGTAGTTCTGAAGAGCCACAAATTCTCAGCTTTAAATTACACAACATTTTTTAAAGTTCCACATGAAGTCCTGTTCAAATCAGAACAACAAACTGAAAATCCCAGCAACACACACACAACACACAGTAATCACATGACCCACAATCTTTTTGAACTTGTGTTTATGTGAAATTCTCACTGCTAGTTTATTATTATCATCATTCAGTCATTTCAGTGAAGTCAGAACATTCATCATAAAGGAGACCCACACAAACCAGTGCAAATAAGATGCCTTTCTTAAAACTTATTCACTGGCATTTACAGTCACCTCTTATAACCCATTTCACGCATTCAGCAACCTCAAAAGATAAATTCTAGTTGTAGAAAGTTCTTTCACTTTGTCAGAAAGTAAATTATACTTGCCAAGAAACTATATTTTTGTTTATTTGTTGAAAGGTTTTTTCACTTAGTTATACATTAAATTAAAGATGCCAAGAAGATGAAACCAAGAAGTTATGTTCTTGGTTTCATCCTTTATCCAAGTGTAAGCAAACAAAGTAACTTCATGACTGGGCTACTTGTATATAGAGGCTAATGACTTTATATCAATTGCCTTAGTATCTCATAATGCAATGCTCATATCCTTGTGGGCACAGATAATACTATGCATTAGGGAAAGGGCCATTACCTAGACCGGTTTCTACGGTTTTGACCTTTATTGAGAACTCATCAGTAGGAACCAGACCCAGAAGTGACACCAAGGTTGGAGTAATGCAAAAGTCATGAACTTCATGTGCAAACTTTGCTTGCTTACACTTGGATAAAGGATGAAGCCAAGAATATAATTTCTTGGCATCTTTAAGTTTTAAGTATATTCTTGTTTAATCGATTATCCAAGTGTAAGCAAACAAGTTTGCACGTGAAGTCTTTTCACTACTAGGCTATTTGTATATAGAGGCTAATGATTTCACATCGGTTGCTTTCACAGCAGGTATAGCATTCTAATGAAGCAAAAAAACTTTCTACAGCTTTGTCTGATTTCAGAGTATTTTAACAAGGTGATATACAACTTTTTTTATAATTGTATATGAGAAATGGCATGATATTCTTTTGCCTTACTATCGTCTTATTCATGTACCACTTTCATGCCCATCCTTATCAGCACCAGTTACCAGTTTACGTAACAAATTCTGTGCAGTATTGTGTGAAATGTCCTATCAATATCATGGTATATCCAAACAGCATTATCACATTTACTTTATCTGACTCAATTCTCTGAGTAGAACTCAGAGAACATAAGCATCAGAACTATATAAATGGGAAGAGCAATCTGCAAAGCATTTTAAAGAATTTAAAGAATGGGGTAAATCAACCATCAGTTCTGATACCAATTGTCCAATCCTCGCTTCATGTCATGTGCTATGATAGTCATTATCTGCCTGGGCTGGCAATTTGAGATTAAGCTGATTAAATTATGTTCTATATTGGCTTAAACCAAGAACAAAACAACAGTACAATTAGAATAGCATGCCTACTGAATTGTCACCCACTTAAACAAGACCCTATAGTTTTCATTGAACAGTGAAAATTCATCCAAGCTCAGCATTATCAAAATTCAATATAGACACCATCATTACATGAGGTGTCAGTGAAAAGAAGTTTGAACTGACAGAAGAATTAGAAAAATAACATGTAATTAGTGTACTCATACAAAGAAGACCAAGTGAGATTCTTGTCTTCTTTGTTTTGTATTCAGGCAATAGTGATCATAAAAAGGAAGGGATAGTTATAGTATTCAACACTAAAAAGATTATCTATTTTTAATAGTAAGTAAATTCAAACAGACTGATGTGGACAACTGAACAAATTTCAAATTTGGGAATTGGACATGAGACTTATTTCTAACTATGATTATGCAGATTAGTGTACTAAGGAAGAACTCAAGGAATTTTTTGAGTTATTATAGAAGGCAGCAGACATAGAAAACGGAAAGCTATTTTTTCTTCAAGATTTAATTGAAGATTTAGAAATGAATACCACACGCAAAGAAATGTTTTGAGAAAATTTAGAGAAAATAACAAAGGTAATAATAATAGTAAGTGCTACTTGCTGGATTTCTCTTCAGCACATGGAATGTTCATTACTGAACACCACATTACCAAATACTACAACAGAAAGATATGCACAGATTCACATGAGAGAAGATAAAGAAATAAGAAAAGTCTTATTGAATATGTTATTGAATAATGATATTGTCACTCATGTTCAAGATATAAGTGTATACATGGGATTTTATTATTATTATTATCAGAACTCTAGGGAGTCAAAGACTTATGAGAGGAGGCCATAGGTTAAACTTCTCTTAAACTCATTCACATGAGATGAATTTACTACTTCAGCAGACAAACTATTCCACTCACTCACAGTTCTATGAATGAAAAATCTAGCTCTCACCCCTTTCTTAATAACCACAGCAAGCCTGACTCCCATGGATATCTCCTTGTCCTCTCCTCGCTTTCCATATAATGCAAAATTTAAGCATCCAGAATCCTAGAATGGCCTCCCAAAAGTTTATAGGCTTCCATCATATTACCCTCCTTTCTCATGTCTACCAGTATCTGCAGTCTGCATGCTATTTATCCATCCATCCATCCTCATAATCTACATTCTATAATCCCAACATACTCTTGGCAACTCTTTTTTTGCAGCCTTTCCACAGCATTTTTATCTCTTCAGAACCCAGGAGACAAATCTGCACACTGTAGTTAAGCCCTTGTAAAGAAGCAAAATGACTTCCATATCCTACATATCAATGTTAATTTCAACATCACAATTATCCTCTGAGTCGTATTTACAATTTTTGCAAGGTGACCCTTGAACATAGACTTCCTATTCAGCATAACTCCACAATCTCTAGCCTAGTCATTCACTCTAAGCATAATTCCACCTATATATTGTGCTATTGGATATCTCAATCATGCGAAAGTGCATAATTGATAACCATTATCATTTGCCCAAACTTCCAACCTATTCAAATCATCCTGTAAATACTGTACATTAGTAAGATTTCTGATTGCTCTGCCTATTTTTCCAACATCAGCAAACTGTTGAACATCTCCTGTCAGGCCCTTCCAAATATAATTAATATATAGATTAAACAACAATTGTCTAAAGACTGGTTTGTGGAGCACACAACTGGTCACCTTGAATCTACCAGATTCCCTGAGTGTTGGTTTCTTCCATCATCTAAATTTGTTTACTTTAAAAGAATAATAGTGTCTCCAAATTACTAAAAGTATTTTTGATTTATTCTGTTTATTACAAGATAGATACTGAAATGGTGGAAGTTGGGAATTGACAGAAAAGCTTGGTTAATAAAAGTGGTGGTGGATGCTGGATGCAACAGTCGATGTGGGTGAGGGTAGTGAATAAAGTAATGGGATACAAGGAAAGTGTTTGAATCAGGAGAAAGTATGACATATATGATGATAACAAAGGAATGCCCTGGGGTAGAGGTGGAGAAGTCACATATGGTAGCATACGAGGGTGGTCTGAAAAGTTCTCGTCTTCGACTATAGATGGCAACACCATCTGTACGATTTTATTTTCTAAGTTGGTACATCTGTCATAAGCATCAATGTGAAATTGCAAGTCGTTCTATCAAGTAGTTTGTTTTATGCAGCTGTCTGAAGCAAATATCCCTTGAAATGGATAAAATTGAGTATTGTGCCATTATAAAATTCTTTATAAAAGAAGGTTTAATGGCAAAAGAAATTCATTCGAAGTTCATAAAAGTTAATGGGCACTCTTCTCCTTCGTTTTCAACAATTAAGAAATGGGCTGCCGAGTTTAAACATGGCCATACCAGCCTTGAAGATGATCCACATGAAGGATGTCCAAAAAGTTTAACAACACCAGAAATCATTGATCAAAGTGCATGATATAGTATTGGATGACTGGCGAGTCAAAGTGCATGAAATTGCTGAGACTATAGGCATTTCAAAAGAACATGTAGGATATATTTTGCATGAAGAATTGCATATGAAGAAGCTTTGCGCAAGATGGGTGCCACACCACTTGCTCACAGCAGATCAAAAAGGCACTTGCATGAAAATCTCTGAACATGCTCGGAACATTTTAACAAGAATAAAACTGATTTTGTGCATCGGTTTATTACTTTGGATGAGACTTGGATCCACCATTACATACTACCAGAATCCAAACAGCAGTCAAAACAGTGGACAGAAACTGGTTGTTCAGCACCAAAGAAAACAAAGTAGGTTCCATCAGCAGGAAAGGTCATGGCATAGATGTTTTGGGATGCTAAAGGCATTTTGTTTATTAATTATCTTGAAAAGGTTAAAACAATAACCAGAGAATATTATTCCAATCTTTTAACCAGACTAGACAAAAAAATTCATGAGAAAAGACCTGGTTTGCAGAAGAAAAAAATCATCTTTCATCAGGACAATGCACCTGCCCACAAAGGTATTTTGGCAATGGGAAAATTAAGGGATCTGCACTATGAATTGTTGGAACATCCACCCTATTCCCCAGATTTGGCTCTCTCTCTCTCTGACTTCTATCTCTTCCCAAAACTAAAACTCTTTCTCACTGGTCAGCATTTTTCTTCGAATCAAGAGATGATTGCAGCTGTAGAGGGGTATTTTGCAGATTTTACCGAGAACCACTACAGGGACAGATAGTTGCACTGGTGCATCCTGAAATAAATGTATTAATCTTAACAAAGATTATGTTGAAAAATAAAAATAATTTTGAAATTATAAATTCGTTTTTTCATTGTTAGGCCAAGAACTTTTCAGACCACCCTTGTAGATAATTTGTTCTAATGAAATATCCCATAATAACTAATCACTCATAATTATATTAAAATACCATTATTAGTGATTTTAATTAGATTAGATCAAATTAGTAATATACATTAGAATGAAGGAACGGGAAATGACTTTCTTGACTATTTAAGGGATAGCTATGTAGGCAGTTTTTATTGAGGGATACACAAAGTATCAACAGTCTGTGATTTGATCATCTCGCAACAAAATATTCTTTTTTTCAAGCTTTATTTCATGATGGTCAGGCATTCATTGGATAGAATTTATTCAGACAAAAACAGATGTGCTAGAGTAATTAGCAATTACTTTACTTGCAATTAAGAAAATAACCTTAGATGTTATGACATCTATATCTAGGTCATCATCAGCAGGATGCATTTATATATGAACAAGACACAAGCTACTTGACAATGTACATAAGTATGCTATAGTATAACTACTTTGTTTACCATTTACACTAGCTTGATCTGTGATGAGAAAAATACATAAATTAAATCGATAAATAACCTGAATAAAATAAAAAAAAATCATTTATATATAACAAAAAATATATTAAAATAATGTATAGGTATTCCACAACCATTCCATGTCTGTGCGGTTAGCCTAGTGGCTTTGTGCTTCACAACCATATACCTGGGGAAGGAGTGTCCTAGGTTTGATTCCCGTTGCCGACGTGAGGAGCTTAAGGATCTTCCTCAGTCATAGCCAAGTTAGCCGGTCTTGGACGTGGACAGCAGGGTTTTTTCTGCCAGTTTATCTGGGGTTTTTCATCCCGCAAGCAGGCAAACTGGTTCTTTGAACACACAGGGATACAGCCAAGAATACTTACAGGCATAGGGGGTGACCATCCTATCCTCGTACTTCGGTTACAAAATCCAAACATGCTTGGAAGGTTGTGGACCTTAAAGGCCTGTTAAAACCATTAGGATAGATAGGACAACCATTCCATATATTAGGAGAAGATCAGAAAAAATAGATAGAACACTGCATGAATACAATATTTAGGCAACATTCAAACCTCCTACCAAATTAAAAAGTATACTGAGCTTATCTAAAGATCCCCTTCCTTACCTTGCACACCCAGGGATTTATAAAATCCATTGCACCTGCAACTTACCCTGCATATGTGAAACAGGACTTACAATTCCAATTAGAAAACACAAACAGCACATTAAATTATTTCACTATTTGTAAAACAGGCCTGTCCAACCATGAACTCCAAACTTGTCACAGAATTAATTGAAAAGACATTTAAGAAAATAACATTTAATAACATACAATTAAGAAAATAACCCTAGATGTTATTAAGTCCCTACACCATGCCTGAACTTAGTTTGAAAGAAAATTCAAGGAAGCTTGTGAGATGCTGATTCATCATCCTAATCTCAACAAGAATAATGGGTTAGCAATTCCAAGAGTCTGGAAGACCTTTTTTTTTTTTTATGTTGGACCCATATACAAGAGGTTGTCTGGTCAACCTATAGTATGTTATTACCATATATGGGTGATGGCTTGTGAAAGGAAAAACTTGTTTACATTTGATTTAAATGCCTGCATATTGTATTCCTTGGGAAATATGTCGGAGTGGGGGGGGGGACTGTTTCACAGTACTGCAGTAGCAGGGATGAATGAGGAGGAAAAGAAACTTGTTCTGTGGGTTTCAAGGTATACTGTAAAAGGTTGTTGGGCAGCAGCTGTATGTGTTCCAGTGGGTTGAGTACAGGGTAGGGGAATTATTGATGCTGTTTCAGATGAACATTTCCTGTGAAAGTAGCCACTATAGCATTCAGAAGAACAAAATGGCAGAATGCAACATGAGAAAACCTAAGGACAACAGGGCTATAGAAGTGCATTTGTCGTAGTTCCAATTTTAATAATTTTTTATCGATCATCTGTATATATTATTTTATTATACTTTTATTATATATAAATTATTATTTTTTATTTCATTTAGGTTTTTATTTATTTATTTTTTTTTTCCTCAACAGGATATACATCACAGGATAGTCAGGCAATTCTTGTAGAAAGGCTTATACATTGGTTATACATGATTATTAATTAACTTAAGGAATTCACAACTTACACTAGAATATAAATTAAATTAAACTTTAATATATATTTCCAATATTTCAGCATCTTCAAAAGAACTCAATATAAAGACATGTGCATGCAGGCACTACACACAGTAAATGAGGACGAAATGAGGACGCTATTGTTTCTCCTAAAAAGTCCTGATGGTGCTCCCTAGCAGGCTATGTAGGTATTCTTGGCCGTTGGGCTGAAAGTCACCTGATGTATATCTCCCAAATTTGGGGCAGTCTCATGCAACCAAATTTGTTGAGGTTTGGCAAGTTTCTTAGGGCTGAGGCTTATTCTACGAAAAGTCTTTCAAATTTGAACTTGCTACGGTGTATTATTGTGGCTTTCTTCCACCGTATTCTGTGGCATGTATCCAGAGCATGGTCAGCAAGACCAGAGTGGCTATACTAGTGAAAATGAATGTAGTCCTTGTGTTCTGAAATTCTGATATTTGCTGTCCTGCTTCCCCTAGACCTACCTGGTGTATACCAGGTAGGTCTAGGGGAAGTGGTTGGTCTTTAGTGGAGCGGATAAGGGATGCCAGTTTTCTATACGGTCTGTAACAAGAGGTCAAGTTATGTTTTTTTTAAGATTTTTGTAATTTTTTCTGAGGTGACTCGCATGTAGTAGGGAATGGTGATGGATTTAGAGTAATCCTTGTTGTGAAGGGGGGGGGGGGGATTGTGATTTACTGGTTTCAATATTTTTTGGATTTTTTTGGGGGGGGGGGGTAGCCATTGGCTAAGAAAGTGTTGAGGATATGATTTAGTTCAGTGGTTAGGGTATTGTCATTTGAACAGATGAGTTTAGTCCTGTTGTATAGTGTCTTAATAACTCCATATTGTTGTCAGGGGTGGGGGATTGTTGGTGAATGTATGGGTCGGCTTTCTATAAACTGAGAAAAACAAAGTTCCATCAGGCTGGTGGGTACTTGTGTGTCTAGGAAAGGGAGGCTGTTATTTTCCTCTTTTTCCAGGGTGAACTTGATTCTGGGGTGTTGGTTGTTTAAGTGTGTTAAGAAGGAGAGGAGTGTATCAGAGCCATGTGGCCAAATATTGAACACATCATCAATGTAGCAAAGCCATATGGTTGGTTTTTGTGGGGCAGAGTTTAAGGCTTTCTCTTCAAAAGTCTTCATAAAGAAGTTGGCCAGGGGTGGGGAGAGTGGTGAACCCATGACTGTCCCCTCTATCTGTTTGTAGAATTTTCCCTGCCAAATGAAATAGTCGAAGTTCATTGTGAACTGAAATAGGGCTGAGATATTGGGGGGGAATTTGGCTTGGATGAGCTCTAAGGTTTCCTTGAGTGGGACGTTTGTGAATAAGGAGGAGACGTCAAAACTCACCATTATGTCAGTCCATTGAGGTGTAAGGTTTTCTATGCTGGTTTTAAAGTGGGCTGAGTTTTTTTATGTGTGATGGTGTTTTGCCAGTATAATAGTGTGTGAGTGCTTTGGCTAAATGTTTGGCTAATTTGTATGTGGAGGAAATCAATGCCATTCACTATGGAACGTAATGGCACATTTTCTTTATGTATTTTTGGGAGTCCATATATACGGGGGGGGGTAATAGAGTTAAACTGTTTTAATTTGTTAGTAACTTCTACAGGCCTTTTAAGGAGCCTATGGAGTTTTCTAATTTGTGAATTGGTGGGATTGTATTCGATAAGGAGGTAAGTAGTCCGATCTAATAAAGGAGCATTAAGCTTACCTGTGTAGTCTGTTTGGTTGAGTACTATGATGGCGTTTCCCTTATCTGCTTTCATGATTACTATTTCTTTGTTATTCTTCTGCAGAGCTTTATATTCACTATTGGGTATGTTGGGTTTTAGTGGTCTTGCTTTGGTGAGAACACAAGCTACATCCAGTCTAATGTTGTTGGCAATGTAGTTTGGAAGGTGGTGGATCCTGCATTCAATCTGGATCATTATATCCTCAACTGGTATTTTTCTCTTGGTTGGAAGTTTTGGTTCGAAGGTCGAGTTGTTTTTTAATTTCTGAAATTCTTTATCCACCGCAGTGTACGAGACATCATATAAAATTGACCAAAGCTCGTGATTTAACATGTTGGAAAGCTCTTCTTCAAGCGCCCGAATAGTTTTGTTTGCGTCAGCTAGGAGAATTGTTGGGAATTTGTTCCCATAGCAGAGCATAGCTGGCATAGTTATAAATTCGGACTTCTTAGCCTGTAGAAGTTACTAACAAATTAAAACCGTTTAACCCCTCCAAACATATATATATGGACTCCCAAAAATACATCAAGAAAATGTGTCATTACGTCCCATAGTGGATGGCATTTATTCCCCCACATACAAATTAGCTAAACATTTGGCCAAAGCGCTCACACACTATACTGGCAACACACCATCACACATAAAAAACTCAGCCCACTTCGAAGCCAGCATAGAAAACCTTACACTTCAATGTACTGACATAATGGTCAGCTTTGATGTCTCCTCCTTATTCACAAATGTCCCACTCAAGGAAACTTAGAGTTAATCCAAGCTAAATTTCCTCCATATCTCAGCCCTATTTCAGTTCACAATGAACTCAGGCTATTTCATTTGGCAGGGAAAATTCTACAAACAAATAGAGGGGACAGCCATCAGGTCACCACTCTCCCCACCCTTGGCCAACTTCTTTATGAAGACTTTTGAAGAGAAAGCCTTAAACTCTGCCCCACAAAAACAACCATATGGCTTCGCTACGTTGATGATGTGTTCACTATTTGGCCATATGGCTCTGATACACTTCTCTCCTTCTTAACACACTTAAACAACCAACACCCCAGAATCAAGTTCACCCTAGAAAAAGAGGAAAACAACAGCCTCCCTTTCCTAGACACACTACTCACCCGCCAGCCTGATGAAACCTTGGTTTTCTCAGTTTATAGAAAACCACCCATACATTCACCAACAATCCCTCCACCCCTGACAACAATATGGAGTTATTAAGACACTATATAACAGGGCTAAACTAATCTGTTCAAATGACAATACCCTAACCACTGAACTAAATCACATCCTCAACACTTTCTTAGCCAATGGCTACCCCCCCCAAAAAAAAAAATCCAAAAAATATTGAAACCAGTAAATCACCCCCTCTTCATAACAAAGATTATTCTAAATCCATCACCATTCCCTAAATGCGAGGCACCTCAGAAAAAATTACAAAAATCTTAAAAAAACATAATTTGACCTCTTGTTACAGACCGTATAGAAAATTGGCATCCCTTAATCGCTCCACTAAAGACCAACACTTCCCCTTGACCTACCTGGTGTATACCAGGTCTCTTGCCCAATTCTTGGCCATTGGGCTGAAGGAGACCTTCAGCCCAATGGCCAAGAATTCCTACATAGCCTGCTAGGGGGCACCATCAGGACTTTTAGGAGAAACAATAGCTTCCTTGCTTCATCCTCATTTACTGTGTGTAGTGCCTGCGTGCACTTGTCTTTATTTTGAGTTCCTTTGAAGATGGCAACGTGACGTTTCCGAAATATTGGAAATATATATTAAAGTTTAATTTAATTTATATTCTAGTGTACGTTGTGAATTCCTTAAGTTAATTAATAATTAAGATAGATAGTCAGGCAAGTGTAAATGGTTAACAAAGCAGTTATACTATAGTGTATGTACCAGTATGTACATTGTCATGTAGCTTGTGTCTTGTTTGCACACACACATACAGCTTGAAAGAAGTTACAAACATGAACCAGAACATGAATCTACACGAAAACATTCACAGCTGGGCTCACAACATCGATTTCCATAGAAATCGTAGGCATTTCTATGGAAATCTATGGAAATCGATTTCCATAGACATCGATTTCATGAACGCATAGGTAGCGCAAGCAATGCATAATGGCATGCCAAGAGTTAAGTGAATAAATAGTGGAGGAATCAGATAGGTGAACAGTGAAATCAATCAAGTAGTATTCCAAAAAAATCTGTTATAGAGAATGTACAAGAGTTTGTAGTGAATAGATGCATAAAGAATATGAACTGCAGATCAGAAATTGACAAGAATGATTAAAAAAGAAAAAGTAGAATAATATGAGAGAAGATTGGCTAATGAGATCAAAGCTAATCCAAGGGAAATTTTTTGCTATGGACAAGCAAGAGAAAGAAGAATTACAGCAGGTTTACATTGGTGGATAGTTATGGTATCAGAGTAACCATAGCAAATTATGTCGTGGAATTATTTAAAGAACTAGTCATCAGTGTATATCATACTGGTGTTAATGATGCTGTACAACATGTAGAAGTGCCATTATTAGGAGAATTAAAGGTGAAAGAATCAGAGGTCAGTCAAGTGTTGCATGTATTAGATGTTAATAAGGTAGTGGGAATGGATGACATACCCCGAAATATTTTTAAAGAATGTGCAAAAGAGTTAATCATGCCATTGACCTTGGTTATTTAATGAAAGTCTTGCAGTGGAGAAGTGGAAAGAAGGCAAAATAGTACTGCTCTGCAGGCATGGTTCTAGAGAGCAGTTTCCATATATATATATACCCCTAGATGCTAATATGTCAGTGGGACTGGATGACATACCACGACATATTTTTAAAGAATGTGCAAATGAGTTAATCATGCCATTGACCTGGTTATTTAATGTAAGTGTCACCTTGCAGTGGAAAAGTGGAAAGTAGGCAAAATAGTACTGCTCTGCAAGCATGGTTCTTGATAGGAGTTTCCATATATATATATGGAAATATATATATTTCCATATATATAAACTGCTATATATATATATATAACAGTCTGCATATCTGCAGTTATGATCAAAGTGTTGAGAGAGTTGGTTTGATATAGAATTCAGGATTGTGTTGATGGATATAAGATTCTCTATGATGGTCAGCATGAGTTTGCGAAAGGCATATCTTGTTTTAGCAATCAGCTTACATTTTATGATAAGTTGACAAATGCATTGGATAAGTGAGATTCATATACCGTGATTTTCTAGGACTTTGCAGAGGCATTTGATAGATCACCACATGGCATATTGGTGTATAGGCTGCAGAAGATGGGATTGGATAACAGATTCATGGACTGGTGTAAATAATTTCAAAGTTCATTATGATAGACATGTCGCTGGTTGAGTGATGAGTCTATTGACTCCAAGGCTGTTACCAAAATAATAATAATAATGGTTTAGAAGAAGCTAAGAAAAATTGTGGAAGTGAAACTTGGAGAAGAAAATCTGGGTTAGTGAGATATGATTTTCACTTTAAGACAAATAGAAATATTTTTTTGGTTGCAGAAGTTTGTTGATAGGTGATAAAGAGGGGCTGTGATATAAACATTTAAGTTACTTAAAGGATTTTATAGGATTGATGCAGGGGAAATGCTAGAGGGGACAGAGTGATCATCCTTGGAAGTTGAGTAAGAGAGAGTGATTAGTAAGGATGTTAGGACTAGATTTTTCACTTGAAGAGTGACAAATGAATGGAATGGGTTTCCAGAGTCATTTGTGAGTGTTTTATCAGTTAATGGGTTCAAGGAGAGGTATGATATACAAATATGATATACATCATTACAACTTCTTATCAACAGTGTTCCTCAGATTAGCCCGTTATCTTTCAACATTCCAATATTATCAGATCTTATATTTGTGTCTTCTAAAAGTGTTTTCTATCACTTTTTACTGTATCACTCCACCTACATCTTGGTCTTCCTCTGGGTCTTTTTCCTGCCAACCTGGCAGAGAACACACATTTAGATAATCTTTCCTCTCCCATTCTGTTTAAGTGGCCATACCACATGCCATCTGTTCAGTACTCTTTCTCAGGACTCTCATATCTGCAGTTTCCAGTATTTGATCAAGAGTTTTATTTCTAACCCAGCTCTCAGATCCATAAGTTAAGATTGGTTTGAACACTGTGCTTTGCTAATTCTTCTGTTTCCAAATTTGATTTGCCATCTTCACTAAAAAGTGTGCCTAAATAAAATGATTAAATAGGCAGGAAATTGGAATGCGTCAACTGCACTCTGACTGGGAAACCTATAGAACAAGTTAAAATATTTCAGCTAAATAGGCACAGTTTCTTGTGAAGATAGCAAATTTAATATGCAAACAGACAGTAGCATTAAGTACAACTGGCATGATAGTCAACTAAATAATTTTACATGGAATAAATAAAGACAGTGTTGAAATCAATTTTAACTTGTGGATCTGCAATCTGAGAGCTAGAGGCCCAGATATGAGAGTTCGGAAAAAAATTACTGGAGTAAACAGATGATATCAGCACTAGCAATCATATTAAAAATGAAAATTGAAGGAAGAACTTGACATTGTTAGCATTCTGGAATGTGAACAGAGTAGATTTAAGGTAGTATGATTACTTAAACAGAATAGGAGAAGAAAGATTAGCAGAACAGGTGATTTGATGCTAGCATGAAGCAAGATATCCCAGGGGATGTGTTTATGGATTGATACAATTAAAAATGTGTTATGACTGAAATATAATATCTGACAACATTAGAGTTCTGAAAATTACAGACTAATTTTTAGGAAAATTGTTTGTAAGAAAGTCAGTGATGCAATTTATCATGTAGTAATATCATTGTATTCTATTTTGTACACTCCTTGAAGGTATGTATGAGAAATTTGATGATGATGATTAAGGCATGATAAACAGTAATTATTGTCAAGAAAACAATATGATTATTCCCATAGTGAGTAAGAAACAATGCATTTAAAAAAATAATGAAACTACAGAGTGTTTTGTGAATTTATGAAGTAATGGCACATTAGAAAAAAGATGGAAGTGTATAAGTCAACAACATGATAAAATAAAAATGTTGATGAAGTATATAAAATTACAGATTAATGTGACCTGTGGTATTAACACCAAAATAAATTAGCCAGAAATCTCTCATTGTAGATTTAACAGAAATGAAGTGCAGAACAGAGAAATTAAATCAAAATATCCTTTCATTCTTCTGTTTTGTGCTTCATTTTCATTTTTTTTTTTTTTAATTCATGCTCTTGCCTTATAGGTTTTTATTAAGTCACTTACGTATTTTTCCGTGTATAAGATGAACCCTACTTTTTCAAACCCAAAATTAAGAAATCAATATTTTAAACATCTCCACTATCTAATCATACACTCATTGGGAGGAGATCCAAACTGTCTCTCTGAAGCTTTATTTCCATGTTCTTTTGTGTAATTGATGACTTTTAACTTGAATTTTGAAGAATATGACAATCTTTTTTTATTTTCAGACATTTTTATGGGCTAGTGCTCAAAATATTGTTAATGCATTAACTTATCCCGCCAACGAGTTGCAAACATGTGAATGCTTTCAGAGTTCTGATTGGTTTATTTAGTGATTGGCAGAAGCCTGTTTGCAGAGACAAGGTACCAGCAGTTTCACCACAGCAACTACGGGTCTCTCAACTGGTTACCCCCGTGTATAAGATGACCCCTAATTTTTGGTCTAAAAATTTTAGAAAAAAGCATTGCCTTATACATGGAAAAATACGGTCATTTCATTCCTTTATTATGTGGTTCATATCCATTACATCCACATCAGTGATAGTCAGCACTTAAACCTGTACGTTAGAAATCTCAATATCTGTCATGCTAATAGAAGAATTTCTGGGGACTGTAATGCACATCTAATACCCATAATATTATTTATGTATTATTTATTAGCATTATTTATATTATCACTAAGCTAGCAACACCTTGATTATAGTATTGCCATTCAGTTTCCAGAGCTGCTCTTTGAAGAAGAGACAGAACAGTGTGCTGATTTATGCTTAAGGTTATTAAAACATTGTAGCTCCAGTATTAGTATCATTCGATCCCAAGCATCAGCCTCTTTATACCTCCTCATGCGACAAAACTTTGAAATAGGAAACGTAAGTTTATTTATACTATTAATATTTGGCTGTATATCAGTTTTAATAATCTGTTTTGCTTTGAATGGAATAATCTACACACACACACACAAACATATATTTATTTTGTGATAGTATACATGTGAAGTATACATGTGTTCTTTCCTGTTGCATTTCTTCATGCATGTGTTGGCTAATCATGAAGGAAAACCAGAGGGAGAGTGAATGGAGAAAGATTATAAAATGGTTAAGTTGAGAGAAGACTGGTAAGAAGCATACACAGATCAAATAATCAATTCTGTCAGGTGATAAATAAATAAAAAAATAGAAGGCTCAGATATCTGAAGATATTAACGAAGTGGGCATAACAAATCCCAAGAAAGATGGAGATAGATGAAACATATACAGTGGTGTAAATGGATCATATTCAAGATATAGTAAATAGCACAACATCTGTGAATAACTCAAAGAACCAGTAGTTTGAATGATCATGTGCTCTGTCCTACATGATATCATAAAAGAACTGACATGATGTCAAGGGTTTACAAATTTCATTTACATGAATGTGACATTAATTATCACTGTGTAATACTGTCTAAAATATTGATCTGTAGAGCATCATGAAACCCTGTTAATTTATAATGTATTGAGAGAAACAAAATGATTGATAAAAAGAAGAAAGAAACTAAAAGAATGATACCTGATCTAAATTCTTCTTTGGAATGTGAAGTATATTAGCTTCTTAAAATTAATATAGAACATTAACATTTAAAAAATTAAAACACTTAAAATCAGTGCTTACAACATCAAATGAATGTGTGCAATCATAGGAAACCAAAGTGCAAAAACATTGCTTCTACCTAGCATCCAAAGTTTGCACTATTTCATAGTGGAAAAATTTCCACTTTTATAGTAGAAATTTTTCCCTCTCAGTGCACGAATGACAGGTATCACTGACAACTTTTTTTGTATTTTTGCAACTTAATTTATTTTCTCGGATTAAATTCAATTTTAATGTTGATAAAAGAAGAATAAATATATTTCTTAACCAAATATAATCTTACAGCAGTCCATACTAAAGCTTGAGTCAGTGCTTTATTGGTTAATAAGTTCAAGGCGACAAGTCTTGCATGAAATATGGTTAGTACTTCATGAAATGTTAGTGAAGAGAAGAAAAGCAAGTTATAGAAGACCAGATAAAAAGAGAATATACTGAAAGAACTAAACCAAACAACAATAATGGAAATGGAAACAATAGAAAAATACAGAGCCAGATGGAAAGAGCATCTAGAATGGATGACATAATCATAGAATACTCAAGAAGATGATAAATTAGAAACCAGAGTGGAAGATACAGAGACAGATCATTGAAAAAGTTGACCTGAGACCAAATCAGGCCAACTGACCTAGATTCATAAGGAGAAAGAAGAAGACCAAAGATAAGTTCGAAAAAATGTAAAAAAAAAGAAGAAAAGACAATCATATCATCTTTATTTTTCCTTTCTTCTTCCCCTTTTTTTTCTTTCACTTTTTTCATTGATTTTAGGTGTCATGTAATATGGCTATGATGAAATGTATTTTTTCACCAATCAGTTGTTGCAAAATTGACAAAAATCACTCAGTCATCAATGTTCACTTCAGTAATCAGACCCCTCTTGTTTTTTTTGTTTTTTTTAATCATATTGTATTTAATAGTCAAAATTAAGTTATTATGATTATTATACAGGTACCTCCATGAAGTCCAAAGACTCATCGCAAGAGAGACCCAAACTATCCACACAATCTATCATACCTCTTCTTGAACACATTAACAGACAAAGCACTCACAAGTAACTCTGATAACCCATTTCACTCATTCACAACTCTTCATGCAAAAAATCTAGCCCTCACACCCCCTGCTAACCACACCTTCATTCAACTTTCAGGGATGATCCCTTGTTCTGGCTTTGCCAGCCAAGTGCTGAAACATTTCTCTTGCATCAATCCTATAAAACCCTTTAAGCAACTTAGATGTTTCTATCATATCCCCTCTTTTTCTCCTATCAACCAACTTCTGCAATCCATGCACCTTCAATCTATATTTCCTCATAAGGAAAATTCTACAGCTCACTCACCATCTTGGTCACTCGCCTCTGAATCCACTCCACCACTTCCTCATCATCAAGAAATCCAGGCAACCAGACTTGAGCAGAGTAATCCAAATGTGGGTGTATAAGGCCTGATAAAGAGAAATAACAACTTCTTTATCTCTACTTGTTAATATGTTCTTCATTAGCCAAGTAATCTTATGGGCTACCTTAGCAATATATCCTCTAAACTTTAACTCTCTGTCTACCACCACTCCTAAATCTCTAGCTTCATCTATTTCCTTGAGTGCAGTGCCATCAATGTGATACATGGCTTGTAATCTATTTATCCCAAAATGCATAACTTTGCATTTCTCCACATTAAACTGATACCCATTATCTTTTGCCCATACTGACAGTCTATTTAAATCATCCTGTAAGCTCTCCACATTGCCTTGATTAACTATTACTGTACCTAAATTCTCATCATTAGCAAACAACTGAATATTTCCATGCATGTTATTTCCCATATCATTCAGTTTCCTTTCTATATGTATATTCATTTGATGTCATAAATGTGCTATATTAATTTTAAGAAGATAATATTTCACATTTTGAAGTGCAGTTCAGGTGTTTTTCTTTCCTTATTTTTTTGCTGTCAATCATGTTTTTCTCTATGCATTATTTAGTCTTATTAATAAAAAAAAAAAAAAAAAAAAAAAAGAAAAGAAAAAGCACAACATAGTACTAATACTTATCCAGAAATGATAGCAATATATTTCTATTCAAAATGCAAAAAACAGAAGAAATAATTTCAATATTATTTGCCTACTTCCTATCAAATAATACTACTTACGCTTTTATGAAATATAGTTCCAAAGACTTTTAAAAAGGTGTTTTGTTTAATTATAGAAAAAAAATTTTTTTTCATAACAATGATTATCAAATTTTGATAATCATTGTTATGAAATTTCAGTGACATCAACATCATTTTTATTATCAATAAAAATGATGTTGATGTGAGTTATATTTGCTTTTCTGCATCTGGTTACAATTTTAATTATCAATTTCATAGACTTGATGGCCTGGTTGACTAAGTGGTTAGCGTATCTGCTCTCCAGCCAAAAGGCTGCAGCTTCGAATCCTGTCGTGGGAATGGATGTTTGTGATTGTCTGTGAAAATACTAGTTGTGATGATTGGTGATAGATGACGTTGGTGTAGATGATGAAGATAGTTGCAGTTGGTAGAGATGGAGAGTTGTAGAGTAGGTGCCTTTCTGCGATGAGTCTTTTGACTCTCTGGAGATGTTACGTAATAATAATAATAATAACTTCCCAGTACTGGATTATGAAATAATCACTATAAACTATTTATTTATGCTTCTGGCAAAAGAAATATGAAGCAGCTACAGATCAATCTCCAGACCAGAAAGCTAATCCAGGACCTCATCTGTAACCTCATGGATATCCTGGAGGCCATCACCATGAAATTTACTCCTTGGGCAGTCATTCACATTATGAGCGATTGTCTGTGCCTGGGGGAACAATCACAATAAGGGTAGTCTGACCTTCACCATTTATGTAGAAAGTTTATTTTTCACTTGGTTAGAGTATAGTAAATTTAGTTTAATCCTTTATCCAAGTGTGAGCAAACAAAGTTTGCGCCTGAAAGTATCTTCAGGACTGAGGTAAGGTGGTACACACCAGGGCAACTCGTTGCAAAGGTGGAGCAAGCTACCAATACTACTGTCTCAGTATCTCCTATAATGCAAAACACATCTCCTTACGGATGTGTCTAATGTTCTGCATTAAGGGAAGGGCCACTACCCAGACTAGTTTCGACCTTTATTGAGGTCTCTTCAGTGGGAGCCAGGCCCAAGCTGAGATACCCGGCAGAAGCATTCGCAGGTCATCTCTACCTATAGGAGTTGCCAAATGGTGTGCCACCCATTTTTTATAAATTACTCTGGATTTAGAGAAAGATGTTGAAAGTTTATTTTTCACTTGGTTAGAGTATAGTAAATTTAGTTTAATCCTTTATCCAAGTGTGAGCAAACAAAGTCCCAGGAAGAGCAAAACCAGCTTGCAGGGTACAGGAATCTTCAACCAGGAAGCATTTCTTGGAAGATTGTTGAACCAATGTTCTCTCATGTCAGGTGTTGATGCTAAGGCAGCTGAAGAGAGTTCATCCATGGACCAGAAAGGGTTTCTTAATTTTAGGCAAAGACCAGGTGGATTTATGAGAGTCTGATGCAGAGGCAGGAGTGGGTTGTTCATTACTTTATTAAATTCTTTAATCAAGACTTGTCTTCTCCATATATTTGGTGGAGCAATGTTAGATGGGCAAGTAGCCTGCGGAGAGGGGGGTGCTTCTTCCCTGGCTGCCTATCTCTCTAATTGTGCAAATTGTAGAGTTTATCTGGGTGTCTATAATGTTAGTGTGTGCACTTCTTTCCCAGACAGGGGCACAGTATTCTGCTGCAGAGAATGTGAGGGCTAGTGCAGATGACCTTAAGACATCAGCACCTTAACCCCAGGTTGTTCCAGCAAGCCATGAGATGATATTATTTCTCCTTTTAATTTTGTTGGACAGGTTGGTGATGTGCCTTTTATAGGTTAGGCTTCTGTCCATGCTCACTCCAAAGTATTTCGGGTGAGGCTCATGTTCTACTATTTTGCCACAGAAAGAGAGGTTGAGGTGTCGATTTGCCTCTGCATTGTTCAGATGGAATGCTGTGGATTTGACTTCAGGTACCACTGCTTGATGTACTTTTCCAGGATGTTCACGTCTGTATTCGAGGTTGTTTCCAGGTTGGCAAAGGAGATAAATTGGTTTAGGATCACCAGGTCATCGGCATACATATATTTGCTGGAGTTGGTATGTGATAAGACAGACATGTAGGTGTTAAAGAGTAAAGGGACTAACGCAGAGCCTTGTTGGAGACCATTGTGGACAAATTTGGGCCTGCTCTTTTTTCCACCAATATGGATCTGGACCTTTATGTTGGAGAGAATGGATTCAAAAAGCTGGAAAGTTGTTTTGCACCTTATGATATTGCTTGGCTTTAGGAAGAGGCCCCTGATCCCCACTGTGCCATAAGCTGATGCTAGGTCAATGAAAGTGACTCTGGATTTAAATTTCTTCTCAAAGCCGTCTTCAATCTTCAATCTATGTTGTCAGGGCCAGGACCTGATCACAGCAACTTCTTCCTGATCTGAAGCTAGCTTATTCAATCGGGAGTGCTCTTTCGATGAGTGGTGAAATTCATTTAAGAATTCTTTCAAAAAGTTTAAAGGTGGAGCAAAGCAAGGAAATAGGTCTTAGATTTTTGACATTATTTGGATCTTTCCCTGGCTTGGGCACAGCAATAATTTTGGCCTCCTGCCACAGTTTTGGTAGTTTTCCAGTTGTTATAATTTTTGAGAAAAGGGCATCCAGCCATGCTTGACCTCATTGGCCAAGTATTTTTGAAACTCAGGGAGGATACCATCCACTCCTGTAGCCTTGCCATTCTTGGTGAGTTTTAAGGCTTCGTGTACCTCCTCCAGAGATGTTGGGTGTACAAGTTCAGGAAGATTGGGCCCATCTTCAGATTTTTTCTGATGGAAGATCGCACAGTTATTTTCCTGGTAGAGCTGTGATGTATCTTGGAGGTTTTTAGTAAATGATTAGCCATTTGATCAGGAGTTATCTCTGGTGGATTGTATGTTGTTGGTTCTGCCTTCCCCCCCCCCCCATTTTCTAAGAAGTGACCTGCTTTTCCAACTAGATTTGGTAAAGTCAAGTTCATGGATGATTAAGATTCATCTTTCCTTTCTGTTTTTGTCGAGCATTGCTATGAGCTCCATAGCAAAAGTTGGATCTTCAGTTCCTTCATATTTGGCTAAAAGTTCTTCAGTTTCCGTACTCCAGCATGGGATGTATTGTTTTCTGCAGCCTCTATGTATAGAGACTTTGGCTGTAGTTTTGATTAGTTTAAGAAATCTGGGATAGCAATTAGGGATGGGTGGTATTGCTGTAATAATTTGCTCAGTTTGTTTCTCAAATACATTCCAGTTGGATCTGCGAAGGTCCATATAGCGAATGGTGTTCCACTGATGATTGGAATTGATGTGGCTGTCTCTATTAGTGTAGGACAATGCTGGCTGTTAGGGAATCTGTTGAGGATGGTTCTGGGATATAGGTTCTGTTCCATCTGGCTGAGTGAAGAGTGCCTTTTGGCTTGGTGTCGTAGATCAAATACAGGTTTTATGTATCCATCCAATTAACTAGATTATCACCATCTTGGTTGTTAGAGGAATAGCTCCACATGGCGTGATGAGAGTTGAAGTTACCAACATATATAGCAGGATGAGGTAATGGCCGGTCCATCTGGTCAGGCCAGGATTGTGATGGTGGTTTGTAGACAATGTACATGGTTGTATTTTGAATTTTAATACCTATGCAGTATTCTGCTTCAAGCACACATTGGGTTATGTCCTTGACACAAGGCCAGATGTAGGTTTCCAGGCCATGCTTGGGATGGCAGTTATAAGACACAAGAATTAGGTCTGGGATCTTTAGTCTATTGAGAGCTGTGTCAGGCACAAGGGGTTTTCTGGAAAGCCGGGACATCAATCGCTTTGTCTTTGGCTATAAACTATGAAAGATGGTTTAGGACAGTTTCAGAAGTATCTTTAAAGATAAAAAGTTTATGTATATGCATGATTACCTTTATATGTCAGCTAAACATTATATCTCTGGGTCAGTTATGACCTAAGAAAGCCCAGTAGTAGTTTTTAAAAAATGCCATACAACCATAAGCATTAACATTACTATTTTCCTGATTAAGGAAAATTGTAAAACACGTTTCACTTTTGCAGCCAGAAATGTTCCAAAAGTTATTAAAGAATGTAAAGAATTTATACTTACTTAACCATCAATCAATAAACTTTTCACATTAAATATAAGTTTATTGCTCGACATGAAGAGCCTCCATAGCTCTGTCAGTATAGACAAAGCCCTTTGGTCAGAAAGACCTGGGTTCGATTCCCGTCAGTGACGTATGGAACCTTTATCTGGTCTTTTTCGACTAAAGGTGAATTAGCCAGTCTCACATGGAGGTAGGGTTTTTTTTCACCTGGTAACTCAGGTTTTTGATCCCCCAGAACTGGCAAACTGGCCCAGTGAATACACATGGATTACAGTCATGAATCGTGGTGAACTACCCTGTAAAAATCTCACCAGGAATACTTTATGGGCAGTGCCTACAAAGTCAGCTATGGCCAGAAATGACTGAAAGGGGAAAACCAGTAGCAGCTCAAACATGATGTTGCATCCCAGAGGTAATTATCATAACAGAACCTGTATTGTTGTTCAAAGTATAAAATCCACAAATGTAGAAAAGTATAAGCATGTTTACAGAATATCCATTTTCATCTACCATGAAACAGCAGCTGGCATAAACACACATTATCACTCAGCTGACTTCAAAGAATGAAACTAAAGTGAAATGAAGTGAAATACCAAGAATAGCGATCAGAATTTTACTCACCTTTGCAACGAATTGCCCGGTATTGTACCATGTACTAGGACTACTTGCATTAGCGTTACGCTAGTAATCGCCGATTTTTTTATAGTTTACTATATTCGACATGAAACTCTCTGATTCCAATCTTTGAGTTTCTTATTCGGTTTTAAAACAATGTGGGATTTAATATCCCCTTAATTTAAATAAAGTGAAATGATCAGAAGCTCATAAAATTTTAAATTATTATAAATATGTTGTAATATGTTTAGAAACAACATGACATTTATAATAATTTATTTTATTTTCTATAGAGAAAACTATATATAAATATTGAATATCTACTTATATCTGCTTGTATTGTTTTGCTAGTTTTATTACAGATACTGGTGGCTACTTTTTTATAATAATAAAAAAATCATATATTGCAGTATAACAATTAAAGAAATTCATCTCAGAAATTATAGAAATAAAGATAAGCTATCTAAGAGATCAGCAAGAGAAAATAAGAGAATTTACTTGGACAGTATGATAGAAGAAAATTTTCATAGGAAGGGAGATATAACAAGCAGCCATCCTTGGAAAGAGTATGAAGAGGGTGTGTGAATGAGGACTTGAGGAGCAGGTTCTTTGTGTGGAAAGGGATTGGTTCTGAGATAAATTTCTTTAATTGTTATATGTAGACACATGGAGTAAGTTTAAATTTAAATGGAAAATTTCATGACAGAAACATATGTTCTGAAAGAAGGAAGCAAGAAAGTGCAGTAAGAAAATGCACATAAAAATAGTATGCTGCTAACTGAAAAGAGGAAAAAATTGCTAAAAGATGGAGAGAACACGTGGATAAGATTTTTAATATAGATAAGGTGATGAATGCCTTGGACAAGAGACATGTATATACAGTGGTATACTTAGATTTTGCAAAGGCTTTTGGTAGGTTGTCACACAACAAGTTGGTTAAATTGGAGCAGATGGATGGGATAATAGGTCAGTGAGTGGAACACAAACAGGTAACTGACTGTCAGATATATGCAGTATATATATATATACACACACACACACACACACACACAGTGGTATCTCGCTAATCCGAACTAATAAAAACCGCGCTCGTTCAGATTAGCGAAAAGTTCGGATTAGCGAATTTTCCCCCAAGAGGCAACAGTAACTAGCGTTTAAGACAAAAATAATCAGATTCTAATGGTACATCAATTTAACTCTGTAAATAAATGAAGTAACTGATAGAAAAAAAAACTACTGTACTGTAATATAAAACTTAGAAAATAATACAGTACACAAGTTTATTTTAGTAAAAAATTTAGTTTGTATGTGTACCTGTTTTGTTGAGGATTCTGATTTAATAAAATTGCATAGTTCAGTACATAACTTAATTTGCGTAAAAAAAATATCACTTTCTTGTACATAACACAAAAAAATAATACAAAAAAAAATTTTTTTTATTTCTTTGTAAAAAAAGTCACTGATTTTCTTTTGCTTCTTGGAAGCTAAACTTTTTTTGAATGCTTCTTCTCAGAGCTGCATTAGCAATAAAATTTTGTGGAAAGACGTATCATTCTGCTTAGCCTATTCTATATGCATATTAAAACTATCAACTGCTTCTTCATGTTTTATTTATTTTTTTCTTCAAATTCTTTATCATCATCATCAACGTCTGCTAATTCATTCTGTAGCGTCATATTTATAATTTCAGCATCTGATTTGATTTCGAATTCACTTTCGGTTCTACCTGTAATCCATTCTGTAACATCTGTCTGTGAAATTTCAACATTTGGATTTATAATTCTAACCAAATTGTGCACGTTTTGAATTTCCGCTTTTTGTGTATCACCGTAGTTATCTTCATAAATTCTAAAAGGCCACAGTTTTTTCATGACGCTTGACAGCGGTGATTCATGCTGACAATACAGTACATACTGTACAGTATAAAAAAAGCAAACATGAACACACAATAAATCAAAATTGGCCTACAGTGTAACCATACAATCGACAGTATGAAAAAAATACTGTACTGTAATAATAATAAAATAAATAATAATAGTTAAAATAATAATTATTAAATAAAAATAATAGTATACAAAATAATAATATGTAATAAATAAAACTTTTTTTTTCCTTTCAAACTGCAGTTCGGATTACTAGAGGGTTCGGATTAGCGAGATACTACTGTATATCAGCAAGTTGTGCATGTTGGTGTGGTATCTCAAAAAGAGGAATGTCACTAGTGGTGTGCTGAAAAAATCTGTTTTGGGACCATTGTTGTTTTGCTTGTATATTAATGATTTTGGGACAGGTTCAAAACTGGGAATATGCGAATATTTGCAGATGATGCAAAATTGGGGAGAAAACGATGGGAGTTAAGGAAATGTTGTGGCCTTATGGGAGATTTTGAATAGTGTATAAGTGAGTGGAATTATCATTTCAGTGTTGCAACGTGTAAGGTTTTGAAATTTGGTAGGCAATGATGGGATGCTAAATATACGCTTAGTGAAGGAGGTAGAAGTAATGAGACATCTAGGAGTGGTGGTTGACAGGGATTTGTTTGAAGTTTAGGAGTAACACTATGCAAGTTACAAAGTCATCACATCAGATTATAGCAATGATGCACAGGACTTTGACATGCAGAAATAGAGGTCATAGTTCCATGATATAAAGCTTTGATCAAGCCTCATATGGATTATTTTGCACAGATTTGGTCACATGGTTTTCATGGAAATGAAGATTTATTAGAAAGGGTCCAGTGAAGATTGATTAAGGTGATAACTGGTCTTTGGAATATAAGGTAAGCAGATATATTGAGGGAATGCAATTTGCAAAGCCTTTTAGATAGGAGGAGGAGAGGGCATATGATTGAGCCATAGAAGTTGGTGAGGAGTTGTTACAGGTTAATGTGGAAGAAATTTTTCATAGAAAGGAAGAGGGAGATAGAACAAGTGGCCATTCATGGTAAGTGATCTTTAATAATATGTTAGAATGCCAACATATCCACACAATGAAAAACAGCAATGATAATCATAATTCTAAAGAAATGACCTTGCCAGCCTGGTTGGCCGAGTTAGCGTATCCCCTCTCCAGCCAAAAGGCTGCGAGTTCGAATCCCACCATGGGCATGGATGTTTGTGATTGTCTGTGAAGGCCCTAGTGGTTGGTAGTTGGCGGTAGATGGCATTGGTGTTAAATGATAAAGGTTGGTGGAGTAGTGAGACGAAGAGTTGTAGAGTTGATGCCCTCCCTCGATGTCTTTGGACTCCCTGGAGGTGTGATATAATAATAATAATAATAAGTCAATCTCACCAAATGAAAATTGGAGGGGAATTAGTCTATTCTGAGTTCTCAAAAAAAATTATTTGTAAAATTTTGATAAATAGGATTAAATGTGAAATACAAAAGATATTAAGCTGTAAGCAAGTTGGTTTTAGAGCAGGTCAGAGTGTATTCTTACTTGACAGAATATCATTGAACAAATTATATAATTCATAATATATCCTTTACCTTTAATTTTTATAGATTTTGGCAGAGCTTTTGAGCTGTTGAAGAAGAGAGACATTATGAATAATTAATCGGTGTCTAATAATAATAATAATTATTATTATTATTAGATGTTCGTAAATATATAGGAGCAATAAAATACATATATAATAAATAATATGTTTATAAATGAATAATAATAAATATATATTGATAAAATAAATATATAACAACAAAAGAAAGTAAAAGGTACAGCAAATAACATCAAAATAATTATTTAAAAAAATAGCCATACGGCTTCATTTCAGCAATGTAAAATTACATAGGCAAAGTGGATATTAGATCCAACATTATTTCAAAGCTGAATGTTTGTAGAAACTATTCAAGTTTCATAAAAATGACCAGAGAGCTTGAGAGAATACAATCCTTGGCATCTGAGTTGCCATAGTTTGCACTACTTAAAAGACGAGCACTTCCCAAGCATCCAACATGTCACTTTTACAAAACTTTCATAGTTTTTACAAACATTCGACTTTGAAATAATGTTGGATCTAATATCCACTTTGCTTATGAAACATTAAAATAATTTGAGATAAGGTCTGGTTGTGTAAAGATTGTAGGAAATCTGTACTACCTTTTAATGGTCATCAATTGTATTATGAAAAAGGATACAAGTATAAGGAGAGGAACAAAATGAAATCTCACATCACAGCTGAAAGAGATAACACAGTTATAATATCATTATACAAGCAAAATCTGAAGCATTAAAATAAGACAGCTGAAAAAGTTGGACTTAAAACAAATATGCATAACACAACTCTGTATACTGCCAGTTCACTGGAGTCTTCATGCTTCCACTTTCTGTTGGCCTGTTAAAACATAGTATCAGCTGCCCAACATACATTTCAGTACAACTATAAAGACATAAAACCTGCTTATTCTCCCTCCTCATTTATTTCATCTACCACTGTCATCTGGAACAGCTTTCCTCATAAAGTGTTTCCCAACAGCAACAATTCCACAACTGTTCAAGATGACTGTTCAACAATTCCACAACTGTTCAAGTAAACTACCATATTTTCCGGTGTATAAGACGCACCCAAGAAATTTAATACAATTTTCTGCATAAAACCTCACAGGCTACTTTGACTGCATGTGTACGAATAATTTTTGTTGAAATGGCAATGCCATTTTGCCGATTTTCTTGCACCCATTTCAAAATTTCGGTCTCTAGTTCTGGCCACTTTGCAATTTTTCCACGTTCCACGCGCACTTTTCATTACGCAAATTGTACAAAATCTCCTTCTGACCACGCCAAGTTCTAATAATTTTTTCTGTAGGCGGAGGTCCAAAATGTCTTTCAGCTTCCCTATTCCCGTGTTCTTCTGCATATTTTACAACCTGCAATTTGTAACTTGAAGTATATGAATGTCGCCTGTTTTTTTCCATCACTAAAATCTACGGGGAAATATCAAACTGAACACAAAATATCTCAACACGTCAACTCAATACTGATAAACATCGGTAACTGATTACTCGGATAAGATATTATGAAACTTGAATAGGGACTCCCCGTTCTTAGCCAATGACGCGCTAGAAGTCACGTGAAGGTCACGCATCAATTTGATTGCACCATTAACCGCCTACAAAGATCTTGGAACATAAAAGGGAGTGCGTATGACTTTGAAAAGAGGAAACAATCTTTGCCTTCATTATACAGGGTGTCCCAAAATTCACGCAAGAAGTAATTTTGATAGAAAACACAGATTTTTAATTAAAAATTGTAATTTCTTATTGATTCATAAAGTATACAGTATAGGGTTATGCATGGAATAGTATATCGGGTAAATGGCCTCCACGGCTTTGCTGGCACATACGCACTAATTTGTCGAAATTTTCCATGACCGTTTTGCATAAATGTGGCTGAATTTCATTGATACAGCGCTCAATTTCCTCCTTCAAGGCGTGGGTGGTTGTGGGCTTGTTGGCATAAACCTTAGACTTCAAAAAACCCCAAAGAAAAAAGTCCAACGGCGTTAAGTCACATGATCTGGACGGCCAATTCTGATCACCAAAACGGGAAATTACACGACCAGGAAATGACTCATGCAGTAATTGAATTGTTTCTCAGGCTGTATGGCATGTGGCACCGTCTTGTTGAAACCACATGTCATCCACATCCATATCTTGCAATTTAGGCACAAAAAACTGGATTATCGTGTCGTGATAGCGAGCACCATTAACTGTTATTGCCTTACCAGCTGCATTTTTGAAGAAGAATGGACCGATGATGCCTCCAGCCCAAAATCCGCACCAAACAGTGACACGTTGTGGATGCATTTGTTTCTCAACAATCACTCGTGGATTTTCTGAACCCCAAATGCGACAATTTTGTCGATTAACGAAACCATCAAGATGAAAATGAGCCTCATCGCTGAAGATGATTTTGTTCGAAAAATAAGCATCCACTTGTTCCATAATCCATTCAACGAACTCTCTTCGCTGTGTGTGGTCAGTAGGCTTCAGTTCTTGAGTCAATTGAACTTTGTAAGCATAAAGATGCAAATCTTTCATGAGAATATGCTGTAGAGAGCTTCTCGAAATGCTCAATTCAATACCACGGTGCCGAATTGATGTTCCTGGACTCTCAGCAACACTCTCACAAACTGCTTCGATGTTTTCTGTTGAACGACTTGTTGAAGGACGGCCAGAGTATATAAGATCACTAATTGATATAGTTTCCTTGAATTTTTTAATTAATCTTTTCACAGCTGATGAAGTTAAATCACTATTCCGACCATATTTTGTACGAAAATTGCGAACTGTAGCTGCCAAACCTTCATTATTTTTAAAATATTGCTCAATGAAAATGCGTTGTTCTTTCGTGTAGCGCTCCATTTTTAATAACCCTGAACTGTCAGCTGTCACTCTGTCTTTTTTTCCTCGCACTTTACCGCACAAATGGCGCTAAATTGAAATCTCGCGTGAATTTTGGGACACCCTATATAAGAAGCATCCCATTTTTAAGGTAAAAAAGTGCGTCTTATACACTGGAAAATGCGGTACTTTCTCAGTTGTCACCTGTGTTCTGCACATGATACTGTTATGCCATATATGTTTTTACCTTTTAGGTATGGGAGAAAAAAGCCTTTTAAAATGAACAATAAATGCTATAAAGAATGCTTCTAGCAATAAATGCTAGAAGTTAGTAATGATGTAAATTTTTCATGTAGTACTATCATATCCTGTACACCCCCTTGATGGTACATACATGGTGGGAATTTGATGATGATGATAGAAAGAGAAAAAAAAGTGGTCAACATACTATAGATTGAGTCAATGAGACTTTCTGTAGCAACATCACTTCCCATACCTTGGAATTCATGTTGATACTGAAGGTGGAACTGACACAGATATACAAAAGATTAATGAAAGCATCATTGTGATTTAGATAAGGCTTAATTGTGAATAGCTTAAGAATGCTATGAAGCTCATCAGAATCAGCACAGTCTACTAGCAGTGATGGTCTAAAAATTTCAGAATTATGGGAAATAGAGTGATTTTGAACTCTCACTAATAACCTAAAGTTATTTGTAATATGTGTATGCAACTGTTATGCAAACAGTTTGTTTATATATATTTGTACTTTATATACTCATATTCATAGGATGATTTAGTTATTCATTCTTTTTTACATACATATACTTTTTTATATGTACTCTATATGCTATTTTTTTAGCAAATGTCATAATATAATTTTTAAAAAAATCAAATTTAGTAAATTTTTTTGTTTAGATATTCTCTTATCATACCCTTTTACATCTCTGTAATGCATCATGCACTCCTTTCTCATTACCTAAGTTTATTTATAGCTGTGCTAATGTTTACAGTTTCCTATGGATTCCTAACAGTATCGTGTGACTGGTTGGAGAATGGTAGAAAGAAACTACTCTGTGATATCTGTTATCATTCCATTCTCACTTCATGTAACCACCCATTCTTTTTTTGTGTGTTCACTGTGATGATGCAATGAGATACTCATCATGAAATGTAGGTGTTTTATATCAATTACTTTAGGGGGGAGAATGCTTATAAAACAGCAACACTTGCCTTGTCAAAGTCCATTATACAACAGACCATACCACGGGAAGGTGTGGCTGGGAGAAGCTATATATATATATATATTGTGCATTGCCTGCCTATTAATGGCCCAAAGTTTACTTTCTATGGCAATACTTGGTGTTATGTGTTCACTCTGATATAACGAAATATAAGTGTTTTAAATCAAATAATTTAAAGATTTTTGAATCTTAAATTATCATTTTATATTACTTTCACATGAATATTGGTCACAAGGCCAGTTAGGAAGTAAATGCAGTGTATGAGCTGGAGTCAAGAACAAAGTAACCTCTCTTGATATTCACTCTTGAAGAGCTGGAGATTGTGAAAGAAGATGCCAAGTTTTCTGTAAGCTGAGGATGCTATAAAAGTGTGTGATTATGCCAGGAAAGGCTAGGTGTAAGAATCAGTCTGAGAAGAGAGATCTAATCTTGTTAAGCATTATTAAAGGTAAGGCAAAAAGAAAAAGACAAAACTGTGTGTTTTCAAACTGCTGAAGGTAGCTAGGTTGTTATTGTACTGGTTTGCCATATATACAGTGCTATCATCCAAAACTGTAAACAGGGTTTGAGGTCAGTGAAATTAGAGAGGAAGAGAATAATGAAATAACACTTGTATTGGTCCAAAAATCTGAACAGAGAATATCTTGCACCATTACATGTAGTGAATGACCTGAGAGAAAATGGCAATCCAATTAAAAGGGAGGAATTAAGACCAAAAGATTACAGTTTAATGAGAAGCCCTCAATGCCAAACCCCATCAGATGCCTTGGAAACGTCCAGTGCATCAAATTTCTCCAAACCTTTCCATGACATACAGGGTGTTCGGGATAAATTTGACATATTTATAATTAATTATATTTTTCCGTAAGTTACATGTATTAACACACACTTCTCTTCATTTAAAAGTTTGGACCCTTCTTCATTCATATACAAGATGTCAGAAAGGATGGATAGCTGGAACCCACCTGAATCATGGAAGAGAATAACTTGTATCATGATGATTCGTGCCCGCCATCAAAATAAGGATATTACGACTGCTGCCCAATGCTCCCTGAATACAGTAAAAACAATCAGGCATGAACTAGAGACTTGCAATGGTGACCACGAGGATGTAGCAAGAAGAAAGATCCCTAGCAGACGATCTGATTGCGTTCGTACAGCAGAATTCCTCGCAAATCTGCAGGAACAGGTGTTGAAGAACCCTGGCATTGGAATTCGGGCTTTGTTCGTGGAGTTGCTAACTGTAGTCAAGCCCTGGATAACAAGGGTAGCCAATGGTAGGCCGTATGTATGGCAGCAGGATTCGGCCCCTTGCCACACCTCTGGGAAAAGTCAAAAATGGTTGTCTGAAAATTTCTACGACTTCACCAGTCCAAATGTTTGGCCTCCAAACTCCCCAGACCTTAACCCCATGGATTATTTTGTATGGGGCGCAGTTGAAAAAGACACCAATCGCACTTCCAGTAATACAAAAGCCCAGTTAATGGATAAAATTAAAACAGTTTTTGCGGCCCTTCCCAGGGAGACTGTAGCATCAGCTTGTTCGAGGTTCCGAAGCAGAATTGAAGCTGTGATCGATGCTAATGGTGGTTATTTTGAGTAAATCTTGTTGATAGTATTGTAATTAACTCTGCCTGTAATGTTTTTTTGTCAATTCATTAAATTTAATAGATACAAAGAAGATTTTCTTTTTCCTTACGAAACTGTCAAATTTATCCCGAACACCCTGTATATCCAGAGGTGGGTGATATAGTCAAGCAGCTCTGCTGTGGATCTTAATTGGAAAAATCCATATTGGTAGTGGACAATTCCAGTTATCCAGTGTCAAAGAAGTTGACCATTACCTTCTCCATCACTTTAGATATCACTGAGGTGAGAGCAAGAGGTCAATAGTTTGATGCTCAACATATAATTTTTTTTTCTGATATATTCTTTTATCTTCAGTGAAAGTCTTTTGCCATAAATGCAGTGCAAAGTATTATAACTGTACACCATATTGATTTCATAGTCTGTGCAAATAACTTTTAGGTGCTTTTGAAGGTTTCTAAACTAGATTTTCCATGTTCATATGCCTCTTCTCAAGAAAAAATAAATTTAAAAAAAATAGGAAGGGAGGGAGAGCTAAACAACTCTAAGCCAGCAGTGATGTGACAGACTTGGCATTTTGTAACCTAATAATGACTCTAATAGGTTTTTGAAGTTTCTAAACTTACTAATCCAGATTGTGCATAAACTGCAATTCATTTTATCACTCTTTCACTATGATGAAAGCTTAAAATAACTTATAAAATAATCTTTAAGATCTCAGATACTGTGTATTCTGCTTAAGCAAAATGTTTCTTCAATATATGGAGTTTAGTAGTAAAGCACAATTAATGTAACACTTTTTCAGGTTATGATACCGAAACCTTGTTGATTTGTGTAACTATCCAGTCCTTAATACTTCATTATATTTATAGTATTTTCTTACATAAATCTCTTTTCCAAAGTACTATATATTAATTATGCACATTATCAATAAAATTTCTGTTATGCATTTTTCTCTCTCTTACACAGTATTTTAAGTTGAATGATATGCTTCATTTTAATAAAGATAAAAGAGTAAAAATATGTAATAAAAAATTTATCCTAATGTTAATTTTCTGTTAATTAATTTATTTATTTTTAAATTATAATATAATTCTATACATGTTTATTTTAGAATTTTGCTCGTGTGAAGATGCAAGTGACTATGTCCCTAAGTTCTCTAGTAGGAACTAGTCAAAACTTTAATGAGGAATATTTGAGGCATTCTTTGAAAACCATTTTAGTTTATGCAGAAGAAGATTTAGAATTACAGGATACTACATTCCCTGAACAGGTATACTCATTAGTTTCATTATATATTTCATAATTTATATATGCTCTACATCATATGCACACTAAGTGAGTGACTGTTGGATTGAAAAGTTTTGAAAGGCTTCAAAAGATTTACTGTTTACATCCATGGGGGCTATAAAGTTAAAATTTTACACAAACATAGATCTGTGACATTCATGTATTGCTATGAATGTTTCTCCAAATTAACAGACATTGCGAAGTATACCGAATAGTTTGTACATGGAAGTTTAATATATATATATATATAATTTCCAAATATCAGAATGTGTAATTTCATACTCATGTTTCAATTTCACTAATAGTCAGCCAGATATTACAGTAAACTCTTTCTTTATATCTATATTTTTATGACAAAAGATCTCTGGGGAGTCAGGGACTCATCAAGGGAGGTCACATGTCATACCCACTCTTGAATTCATTCACAGTATCTCACTCACAACCTCCAAAGGCAAGACATTTCATCCATGCACCACTCTACAAGAGAAAAATCTAGAGCTCACCTCTTTCTTGACCACATTCATTCTCAACTTCCCTGGATGCCCTCTTGTCCTCTCCCTATCCTCCATAAATTGAAAAATTCCATCCACCAGTATCCCGTATGACTCTTTCAGAAGTTTGCAGTCTCTATAATATAGCCCCTCTTCCTCTTTGCTAGTGTCTGTAATCCACAAACTTTCAATCTCTCATCACAGTCTACATTCCACAATCCCAATATCATTTTTAACACACTCTGTTTCATCCCTCGCCACTGTACCGGCATCACATCAGAAACCAGGAGACCAGATTTGTGCATAATAGTCCAGATGAGATTTTTGCCTCCCACCATCTAGAATCTGAACACTGTATGCCTCTGATGGTTCTTTGGCAAAAAAAGACATTAAGAACATAAATAACTTGAACACTAAAAATCTTTGGTTCCTAA